>NC_090745.1:49279565-49372065 GCF_036898095.1 Palaemon carinicauda | reverse complement strand
TCGTCAGTCGCAGGGGTGCGTTATCGTCGAAATAAGCCAGGGTGGCGGCTTTTGCAAGGGCGTCCTTTGTCCGGGTGAATGCGTTTTGTTGGGGAAACCCCACTCAAGTTTCTTCGCCTTTCGCTTCAGGACGTCGTCGAGGGATGTCAGGGTCTGTGCGACGTTGGGGATGAAGCGCCTGTAGTAATTGACCATCCCCAGGAACTCTTGAAGTTGGCGGGTGGTCGTAGGTACTGGGAAATTTTTCGATGGCATCCACCTTGGTTGTCATGGGTTTTACCCCGCACGAGGATATGCGATGACCGAGAAAGTCTACTCCTTCCGCGCCGAACGTGCATTTGTCGAAACGTACGACCAGGCCATTCTCCTGCAGGCGTTTGAGGACGGCGCGGACGTGCCTCCGGTGTTCCTCCTTGATCTTTGAGAATATCAGGATGTCGTCGACGTAGCAGACGCAGAATGGTAGGTCGCCCAGGATGCTATCCATTAGTCGTTGGAAGGTCGCCCCTGCATTGCGTAGACCGAAGGTTGAGTATGTGAAGGTATAGGATCCGAATGGTGTCACAATGGCAGTTTTCGGAATGTCCTCCGGAAATACCAGGACCTGGAAGTAAGACTTGAGAGGGTCCATCTTGGTGAAGTATTTCGCCATGCAACGCATTCGTCAGGTCTTGCATGTTGGGCAGGGGGTAGTGGTCGGGCGTTGTGATGAGGTTGAGGCGGCTGTAGTCGCCGCAAGGTCTCCAGGTCCCGTCAGGCTTCTTTACCATGTGTAGGGGAGATGCCCAGGGGCTCGATGCTTTCTTACAGATACCCATGCGTTCCATGTCCTCAAAGGCGCGTTTGGCGTCCTTCAGCTTCTGGGGCGGGAGGCGGAGGAATTTGGCGTGAGTAGGAGGTCCCGTTGTCGTGATGTGATGGTAGATCCCGTGCTTGGAGGGGGATCCCGGCGAGTGTCGGAGCTCGGGCTTGAAAACGTCAGGAAATTCTTGCAGGAGGTCGGCGTAGGGCTGCGTCGTTACAGCGGATACGGATATTGTGGCAGGGCCGGCTCTTAGGGCGCGGGACTGGCAGGTTCCTGTGTCGATGAGGCATTTCCCAGCAACGTCAACAAGTAGTCCGTGGTGAGCGAGGAAATCTGCACCGAGGAGGGGGCGACTGATGTCAGCGATGGCGAAGGGCCAGGAATACGAACGGCCCATGATAGATATCCTGAGGGTCCTGGTCCCATAACACCATATGTGAGATCCGTTGGCGGCGACGAGTGAGGGGGCGTCTTTGCTGGGACCACGGTCTAGGTCGGTTTGTGACGGCGGGAACGTTGACGGCGGGAACGTTGACTGCATAGCGCCGGTGTCGACCATGAGTCTACGGTTGGAGACGGTGTCGAGGATATAGAAACCATTCTTGTTTTGGTTTCCTGCAGCTGCGATGGTGGTAGGTGGTCTTTTCTGGCGTCATCTTCTAGGGAAGTTGCACGGTGCTCTACATTTCTTGGCGTCGCTGCCGAACTGTTGGTGGTAGAAGTACCATGCTGGGTTAGGCCTAGGATTTGAACGTGTTGGTTGCGGTGGTTTCCTTCTTGCTAGAACGTTGATCTCGTCGTTGTCGTCAGGAGCCGTTACTGAAGAGTCTATGGAAGAGCAGCTGAAGGAAAAGAACGAAGACGATACTGATGATGCCCCAAGGCGAGATTCTTTGGAGGCCTCATGGAGCTTCTGAGCCTTCGACAGGAGTTCGTTCATCGGAAGTCTGTCGGCGTCCGTCAATTGGGCCCTTACATCCTGCGGTAGGCGTCGAAGGAAAATCTCAAGAGATAGGCTAATCTCGCGCCGTCGGCCGTTGCTGTCGGTTTCAGGGAGCATTAGCAGGCCGGTTAACTCGTCCCATGCCTCGACAGGAGAGGTGTCATCCATGGGTTTGCCAGCGAGGTCCAGGACTTTCTGTGCCCTTGCTGAAACGGAGAATGAGTAGATACCGATGAGTTTCGTTCTCAGGTCGTCGTAGGAAACTTGGCCAGCCTGGGCGTTGAGCCATGGGGAAATCTTGTCGAATACCTCCTCTGGGATGGAGGTGAGAATGATGTCGGCCTTGGCGCAGGAGTCGCTGAGCCTAGCGACTCGGAAGACTACGTCCGCTCTCAGGAACCAGGAAGCGGTGTTGTGTTGAGAAAACGGCGGCAGTTTGACTTTGGGTGTGGAGGCGAGGCCATTGGGCGTGATGGGTGGGTTGAATCCGCCATTGTGGTCAGTCGACGAGTCGGCGAAGAGGTGGGAAGTTGATATGTCGGTTAAGCTCATCCTGCTGCCTTACATGCACCGAGGTGTGAGAGCACCAAAAGCCGAAGCTCACGCCTAAGGTAACGGAGTAAAAGAAGGTAGCACGGCCGTAATAAGTCCGTTAATGGCAAAGCCAAAACCGCTGATGCTACTTCAACTCCGGGGTCACCAGTTGTAAGGACAGTGAGACAAGCTTCACCAATGACAACTGACAGTTTATTCAAACATACGTTGGAATATAATACAGGGTGCGGACGGAAAAGTAGCATGCGCGCAGGCGCCAATTCGGCTTGAACTAACTGCCAAAATATGTGTGTTTTTACACACGCACAAATACTTTAATTACAAGTCAATAGAAATAGGTAATGAAATAATAAATACATGAAATTGTAGCTCTGAGGGAGTGGTTATTGGGTTCTTTGACTGGCTAGACAGTAATACATTGGATCTCTATATCTAGTTATGGCTAATTTTTCCTTTGCCTACAAATTCAACGAATAGTCTGGTCTATTCTTTCCACATTCTCATCTGTCCTTATACACCTTACAACACTGAGATTATCAAACAATTCTTCCTCGTTCAAGGGTTTAACTACTGTTCAGTGGCTACTTTCCTCTTCATAAAGATTGAGACACTCTAGCTATGGTAAGAAGCTCTTCTAGGAGAAGGACACACCAAAATGATAATAATAATAATAATAATAATAATAATAATAATAATAATAATAATAATAATAATAATAATAATAATAATAATAATAATATGAATTATATGAATAATAATAATAATAATATGAACGATAATGTTATGAATAATAATAATAATGATATGAATAATTATATTAATAATAATAACAATATAGATACTAATAATAATGATAAAAATATCAACAGATCTCAGAATGGTGCCATAATAGGCGCTGTTGCTACAATATGGTGCAAATTGATTTACAAGTCCAATCCATGATTGAATATCAGATATTTTGGGATGATCAGTCATAGGGAAACTTTTTGCAGCACTTAACTTATCCTCTGATAGAAGATACTTATCCCATATCAACGTATAACAAAAAAAAAAAAAAATCTCTTTGTCAAAACTGGAATTTGTCTGGATTTAAGGTTACACCATTTTTTCACAAGTTTTGAGCAATTCATAAGTATGCCAAGATGCCTCACTTACATCGGAATCATACAACAAAATATCACCTACGCATTTAAATTTTCTAGGTATGCCAATAATAATATCATCAAATATCTTTGTTCAAGCATCTGGTGCAGCACAGTGGCCCATTGGTGTGCGACAGTATTGCTATCTCCCCCAAGGTACTATGACAGTCATAAGTTTGTGACTTTCTTTGTCTAACATAACTTGACGAAACCCCCAATGAACATCAACTGTCGTCTTAAAGGTGTGAACTGGCACATTTGATACCATATCAAACGGAGCAAAAGTATGATCTGTTTCCCTCTTGCAATAAGCTTTTAATATTTGAAAACCTACAGTGCTTCTTGGGGTGCCATCTTTTATTACCAACAACCACCATACGAGAACACGAATCTGTAACCTCCCCAGTGGGGACTGGCTGCAATATACCTGCTTGTACATCCTCATCAATTTGATGTTTTACCACATTTTCCCAATGTTTAGGAATAGGTGTATGACAAGCATACAGTACAGCAATTGGTAACAAATGTATATGATGTGGTTTGTAACTCATCACAGGAAAAGGTCTCTTACTTACATTAAATGTGGTACTAGAAAAACGTTCAAACAACCATTGTTTTAATAAGGGAACACTGGATTCATTAGGAGGGTATGGCAAATCATTAGGTCTCACAGTATAAGGAATTTGATTTGAATACTCATGACATTCGATAGAACTCACCACATGATTGAGGAAATGAGGGTCTACCAATCGCAGATATGCAAGCATTCAGTGAAAGAAATAATTTACTAGTTCCCTTAACAAAAAACTTATTCTCAAGGGTTGACTTAACCCCACACTTAATTTTAGTGCCACAACTACCTAATACTTTCATCAAACCACCTGCTGCATTTTGCAGCTTTACACCTAATTTATTCAATTTATTTAGATCGATGCCCAAACTTCTAGCATGCCATAAACCTACCATACATACTTCTGCCCCTGTGTCAGCAACTGTCTGTAAAACAACTGATTTATTATTTTCAATACATAATACCTGGACATTTAACCAGATTGCGTGCATGCTGCTACTACCACATGCAACATACCCTTACTTCTATTGTCAGTTACCTTTTCATTGACAGTAATTAAAGATTGTGGATTAACATTATATGAACAATCAGTGCTTTGACGAACACAAACATTGTGTGATGTAACGTTACCAATAGTGGTAGTATCTGATATGCTTGTGTCAGATGCATAATGATGCTCCTTGGCCGCACCACTGTTGATCATACTTCTGCATAAATTGGAGAAATGACCGGTCTTTCCCCAGGAAAAATAACTTGTGCTACTTGCTGGACAATTCTGGCGTCCTCATAAATGTTGTCTACCACAAAATTTGCATTTTTGTTTTAACTTATAAACCTGTTTAACAATATCACCTTTCTGTTTTCCATAATTCATTTTGACCACTGCAACACTCTCAGGGGGGACGGGTGGTGTAGTGGCACCCGTGTCTGATGTCATACCTGCCCCATAAAACACTGCTGTTTCCCCTCGTCAAAGAGATACCTTGCATTCACGTTCTGTTTCTTCAAATGACTCATATTTAATCATGAGCTTCCCGACTGTGTCATACTTTTCAAAATTTTGCAATACATCTTGTTTCAACTTCATGTTACGCAAACCACTCACTAATTTATGTAACATAATAAAATCCCTCAAATCCCTGTCACAGCTTGGGCACTGAAACCCACAATCAATTACTTCTTGCTGACAATGATGTATGTATTCTTTTGCAGATTCACATGCACCTTGCTTTCTGTAAAAAAAAAAAAAAAAAAAATCAATACCCCATAAAATTGCTTTGTTCACTGTCTTCATTTTTATCTTCAAGATAGCTTCAAATGCTTCCTTCATTTCAAGAGGAGCCTATCGGTCCAGAGGGAATTGTGCATCGATAGCTCGTTATTGCTTATCCTCGCAATTCAGCCCGATGTTCAACACTACCTCGCCACGTGGTATTCTACTAAGTTTGATCCAATCATCCATGGATCGTTTCCATTCTCTAAAGGCAACTGTTGACATTATATACGTGCACTACTCTGGTGCAATGGGTTTATTACACCTTTCTCTTGGAGCTCCTGCATTGCTAATATTCGACAATAATACTCTTCCAACTTCCTCTGCAATGGCACCGAAGCCGGCATCTGTACTTCCAGAAGTACCACGTCTAAGTTGACCTTCTCTCGAGGCCCTTGGGGTGGTCCCAGGAGGAGGCCTTGCAAATCTGCTCATTCTATAGTAGGTTAGGCACCAATCACTGTGCCATGTTGGAGATAAATACTAATTATTTCGTCTTGGTGCTTTATTGTGTATAAAGGTGGTACAACCTCTTGGATGGCTACAAACAGACTTACTGATTATGTGGTTGTTCAGCGCCACAGCAACGTGGTGGAGAGATACATAAAGTAGTGCTTGCTTGAATAACATCCTACAGATTCTTATTTTTGTTTATTTCGAATCCACATTACTTACATACTTCTATTAATATTTTTATGTTTCTTTTATCCTCTTCTATATATTTTTTTTTTTTTTTTGCTATTATCAGACTATTGTCTGCAAAGAATATTGCCCTACACCCGTTAATTATTCGGGATGTGATTAATCTAAATAAAATAGTTGACCTTGTGCATTCCTGCTTTATCCCGCTTGTTACGTCAAAATCTTTTTCTAATTGATATTCTACATTGATATTTTTGTCCCCTTCGTATATTTCTTCTATTCAATCTCTTGCATTTGGGTGTATTCTGTATCATTTTAGGATTTCTATTACTTTTCTCTCTTGATTGAATTATATGGCTTTTTAAAGTCTATTGAAACTACAGTTAATCTTTCTGTCCTTTAAAATTTTTTTAACAATTCATTTTTAATTGTAATATGAATATGTTATCTTCTACTCTTTCCCATTTTGTAAACCCATCTTGTGTTTCTTTCATTTCCCCGTTTTTTCAGGTGGTCTTCTATTTCGTCTCTCATAACAGCCTTGTTTGGGCTATTGGTCATAATTTTTTAAGTGTGGGGTTCTTTATTTTTTGGGGCTCAAGCCATGACGTCCTGATGGAAGGTTCCTAATAGTAGCTTCCTAAGGGATATATGTGCTACAGGGTGATATAATATGCAAGAGGTTGCAGTGATTAAAAGTCAGGTCTTGATGGCTTGGGTGCTAGGTAGAGACTACCCTTTATTCATAGCTACATGGGACTACATGATACCACATCCCCCTTATCACATACAAAGCATTGATTACACATAATAACTAATCTGGCATATAAGTACAAAGAAATAAACGATGAAAGTTCCATATTCAAACGTATTCCATTGTTTTCATCCCTTCACAATAAACATGCATAGTACAATTTGTGATTGTGGATAGTAATATAAACATAATAGCTATTATCTTTGCAGACTTTGGTCCGAATAGTGTTGGTTACAGCAGGGCAGTCATAAATATGAAAATAAGTGGCAAATTATATTTTTTTTTTTTTTTGATGCAAAAAACAACAACACCCAAAATATATTAAAACAAAATGGAAACCTGATACACATGTAACGAGTGTTCGAAATGGAGCCTGTTCTCCAGTCCGAGACTCGTAAATTTTCAAATAAAATTCATTATTCTGAATCACTTATCAGTCCTGAGACTGATAACTTTTCTTGAGTTTCAAACTCTGGTAACGACCTCTCAGAATTTTCGGTCATGAAACGAGGGGGGGGGAGTTGTATATTATTATTTAACTTAACACTTTATGGGAATTTACGGTATGTGACCGCGTTACTTTCAATATATCTGGATGGGGTTTTCACCAGCCGGCCTGACTTGGTATACACCACTGTTGATCATACTTCTGCATAAATTGGAGAAATGACCGGTCTTTCCCCAGGAAAAATAACTTGTGCTACTTGCTGGACAATTCTGGCGTCCTCATAAATGTTGTCTACCACAAAATTTGCATTTTTGTTTTAACTTATAAACCTGTTTAACAATATCACCTTTCTGTTTTCCATAATTCATTTTGACCACTGCAACACTCTCAGGGGGGACGGGTGGTGTAGTGGCACCCGTGTCTGATGTCATACCTGCCCCATAAAACACTGCTGTTTCCCCTCGTCAAAGAGATACCTTGCATTCACGTTCTGTTTCTTCAAATGACTCATATTTAATCATGAGCTTCCCGACTGTGTCATACTTTTCAAAATTTTGCAATACATCTTGTTTCAACTTCATGTTACGCAAACCACTCACTAATTTATGTAACATAATAAAATCCCTCAAATCCCTGTCACAGCTTGGGCACTGAAACCCACAATCAATTACTTCTTGCTGACAATGATGTATGTATTCTTTTGCAGATTCACATGCACCTTGCTTTCTGTAAAAAAAAAAAAAAAAAAAATCAATACCCCATAAAATTGCTTTGTTCACTGTCTTCATTTTTATCTTCAAGATAGCTTCAAATGCTTCCTTCATTTCAAGAGGAGCCTATCGGTCCAGAGGGAATTGTGCATCGATAGCTCGTTATTGCTTATCCTCGCAATTCAGCCCGATGTTCAACACTACCTCGCCACGTGGTATTCTACTAAGTTTGATCCAATCATCCATGGATCGTTTCCATTCTCTAAAGGCAACTGTTGACATTATATACGTGCACTACTCTGGTGCAATGGGTTTATTACACCTTTCTCTTGGAGCTCCTGCATTGCTAATATTCGACAATAATACTCTTCCAACTTCCTCTGCAATGGCACCGAAGCCGGCATCTGTACTTCCAGAAGTACCACGTCTAAGTTGACCTTCTCTCGAGGCCCTTGGGGTGGTCCCAGGAGGAGGCCTTGCAAATCTGCTCATTCTATAGTAGGTTAGGCACCAATCACTGTGCCATGTTGGAGATAAATACTAATTATTTCGTCTTGGTGCTTTATTGTGTATAAAGGTGGTACAACCTCTTGGATGGCTACAAACAGACTTACTGATTATGTGGTTGTTCAGCGCCACAGCAACGTGGTGGAGAGATACATAAAGTAGTGCTTGCTTGAATAACATCCTACAGATTCTTATTTTTGTTTATTTCGAATCCACATTACTTACATACTTCTATTAATATTTTTATGTTTCTTTTATCCTCTTCTATATATTTTTTTTTTTTTTTGCTATTATCAGACTATTGTCTGCAAAGAATATTGCCCTACACCCGTTAATTATTCGGGATGTGATTAATCTAAATAAAATAGTTGACCTTGTGCATTCCTGCTTTATCCCGCTTGTTACGTCAAAATCTTTTTCTAATTGATATTCTACATTGATATTTTTGTCCCCTTCGTATATTTCTTCTATTCAATCTCTTGCATTTGGGTGTATTCTGTATCATTTTAGGATTTCTATTACTTTTCTCTCTTGATTGAATTATATGGCTTTTTAAAGTCTATTGAAACTACAGTTAATCTTTCTGTCCTTTAAAATTTTTTTAACAATTCATTTTTAATTGTAATATGAATATGTTATCTTCTACTCTTTCCCATTTTGTAAACCCATCTTGTGTTTCTTTCATTTCCCCGTTTTTTCAGGTGGTCTTCTATTTCGTCTCTCATAACAGCCTTGTTTGGGCTATTGGTCATAATTTTTTAAGTGTGGGGTTCTTTATTTTTTGGGGCTCAAGCCATGACGTCCTGATGGAAGGTTCCTAATAGTAGCTTCCTAAGGGATATATGTGCTACAGGGTGATATAATATGCAAGAGGTTGCAGTGATTAAAAGTCAGGTCTTGATGGCTTGGGTGCTAGGTAGAGACTACCCTTTATTCATAGCTACATGGGACTACATGATACCACATCCCCCTTATCACATACAAAGCATTGATTACACATAATAACTAATCTGGCATATAAGTACAAAGAAATAAACGATGAAAGTTCCATATTCAAACGTATTCCATTGTTTTCATCCCTTCACAATAAACATGCATAGTACAATTTGTGATTGTGGATAGTAATATAAACATAATAGCTATTATCTTTGCAGACTTTGGTCCGAATAGTGTTGGTTACAGCAGGGCAGTCATAAATATGAAAATAAGTGGCAATTTATATTTTTTTTTTTTTTTTGATGCAAAAAACAACAACACCCAAAATATATTAAAACAAAATGGAAACCTGATACACATGTAACGAGTGTTCGAAATGGAGCCTGTTCTCCAGTCCGAGACTCGTAAATTTTCAAATAAAATTCATTATTCTGAATCACTTATCAGTCCTGAGACTGATAACTTTTCTTGAGTTTCAAACTCTGGTAACGACCTCTCAGAATTTTCGGTCATGAAACGAGGGGGGGGGAGTTGTATATTATTATTTAACTTAACACTTTATGGGAATTTACGGTATGTGACCGCGTTACTTTCAATATATCTGGATGGGGTTTTCACCAGCCGGCCTGACTTGGTATACACCGCTGTCGGGTCTGTAGTGTTATCACTAGTTGCGGGTCTTTGGTGGGTTATTTCGGTCTCACTAGGTGGCGGCAGCGATATATCGGCGGGTCGTGGTGGAGGCTGTGCTGATGATGTTGGAGCCTGCTGCCGGGTGTTGGGCGGTTCTGTGTTTGTCGCGAGCGGTGTCGGACGGATGTGGGACCGGTTCCTCCTGAGGCACGCTCCGTTTTGGGCTTCCACAATGTATGATTGGGGTTCTTCTGACTTACGTACCACTCTGCCTGGCACCCATGTGTGGCAGGCCTTGTCGAATATTCGGACTGGTTGTTCGGGTTGGAGGTCTGTGAAGTGCCGTTGTGTCCGATTTGGTCCTAGGCGGTCCTGGAGGTGGTTGCGGGTCGTGATGTGTGCGAGATGTGGTTCGTATCTGCCTGGTAGGTCAGTGGTCACATTGCGACCAAACATGAGCTCTGCGGGGCTGGTTGTCTTATTGTCGATCGGGGTGGCCCGTAAGTGGAGTAATGCAGTATGCATATCACCACCTGTCTTAAGGCATTTTTTGATAATCGCCTTGCATGTTCCAACTGCGCGCTCTGCGAGGCCATTGGACTGAGGGTAATGTGGGCTTAATATGATGTGCTCAATACCCCAGGCTTTTGTGAAGTCCCTCATGGCTGCTCCCGTGTATTGAGGTCCGTTGTCTGAGACCAGGGTTTTGGGGCATCCGAACAGCGAACACAGGAATTTGAGGTGGTTGGCCACACTTTCAGATGACAGGTTTTTTAGTTCTGTGACTATCGGGAATTTTGTGAAATAATCAGTTGTGATCAGATATGTCTTGTGGCCAATTTGGAAGATGTCCGAAGCGACTTTGAACCAGGGCATTGGGGGAATGTCATGATGCGTGGTTTCACTAGGATTTTGCTGGGGCTGGTACTTCTGGCATATGTCACATGCCCTGACCTTGTCCTCTATATCCTTTGCGATGTTGGGCCAGAATACACACTCCCGTGCCAGGGCTTGTGTTTTTGTGATCCCTTGGTGGGACCGGTGGAGCTGGTCCAGTATACGGCGTCTGACCTCTTTGGGGATGATAACTTGTCGCCCTTTGAATATGACTCCGTCTTCCACGGCAAGGCATTCTCTGTATGAGAAAAACTGGCGGATATCGGGGTGACAGCCTTTTACTGAGGTAGGCCAACCCTCGATGATAGTATGCTTGAGAGTGCGCAGCACTGGGTCTGTGTCAGACCTATGGCGGACCTCTTCCAAAATCTGGGGACCAAATTTTATGAGTGCAACTGATATCATATCGATGTCATCTAGTTCCAGTCCGTCCACTCGTGTATCCAAAGGGATTTCCTTGTCATTTTGTGGGTTAGGAAGGCGTGATAGGGCGTCGGAGAGTACAAGGGTTCGTCCTTCCTTGTACTTGACCCTCATGTCATACCCCTGCAGTTTCAAGAAGAGACGTTGTAGTCTAGGTGGGGCACTGATCTGTGGCTTCTCCCAGATATTAACGAGGGGTTTGTGGTCAGTGACAGCTTCGAAGTCTCTTCCGTATAGGTAGGTATGAAATCGTTGCACGCCGTGTACTAGTCCAAGGGCCTCTCGCTCGATATTGCTGTAATTTGCCTGCGTTGGTGTCAGGGCTTTGCTGGCGAAGGCTATTACCTTCCCGTCTTGGATGAGGGCCGCCCCGAGGCCTTTTTGCGATGCATCGACTTCAAGAGTCACGGGTTGAGTTGGGTCATAGTAAGACAGCGTGCTTGATGGTGCTATTTGGCATTTCAGGTGTTGATAGGTGGATTCATGGTCTTCTTCCCATTGGAAGGGCACATCTTCCTTGACCAGATCTCGAAGTCTTTGTGACTGAGCTGAGTAATGTGGTACATAGGGGCTGAGGTAAGTCATTACTCCCAGGAATCTCTGTAGTTCCTCTTTATTGGAGGGTGACGGCATGCTATGCAGGTCGTGTACCTTTGACGGGTCTGGCATCATGCCCTTGCTGGTATAGCGTGTTCTGAAAAACTCGATTTCTGGTTTTGAAATGGAGCATTTCTTCGAGTTTAGGCTGAGTCCGTGTTGAGCTGCACGCTGCATGAACCCCATCAGGTTTTTGTCGTGTTCCGACTGGTCTTTCCCACATATTGCCACGTCATCAGCGATGCCAACAACACCTGGGAGATTCTCGATGATGGAGTCCATCCTGGCTTGAAATATGTCCTGGCTTACATTCAGCCCGAATGGTAGCCTTGTCCAACAATACCGGCCGTGTGGTGTTCGGAACGTTGTCAGTAGTTGTGAGTCCTCGTGTAGCGGTATACTCCATTAGCCTGCTTTGGCGTCTAGCTTGGAGAACACTTTCGCTTTGGAGAATACCGGGTTGATCTCTTCTAGAGTGGGAATCTTGTGGGGACATCTTTTGAGGTTTTGGTTGAGCCGCTTGGGGTCCAGGCAGATCCGTAGGCTTCCATCGGGTTTTGTGACATACACAAGGCTGCTACACCAGTCTGTGTGTGCCGTTACGCGTCTGATAACCCCCTCTTTCTCCATAGTGTCAAGCTCAGACTTGATGCGGGGCTTCAGGTGGATACTCACCTTACGGGGCGGATCACAGAAAGGTATCGCGTCATCCTTGAGGTGGAGCATCGCGGGCTCTTTTAGTTTGCCGATACAGTCAAACTGTGCTGGGAATTGCGCTTTTAGTTGTTCGACTGACCTAATAGGGCCTTGTTGGCTTGGTTGCTCAGGTATTCCAGTAACGTCGTTGACATTGATATCCACAATACCAAGTTTTTGGCATGAGGGAAGGCCAAGTATGGCTGGACCAGACACATCAACCACGAAGAACTTTTCTTGCGAGAATGCTGGGTTGCTGAGTTTGCGGACGCTGAGCATTAGTGACCCTAGGCAGGGAATATTGTCGCCACTGTATGATGTTAGTCTTACTGACGGTTCTGGGGATAGTACGAGGCTGGTGGGTGCATCACCAAACATTTGCTTGTATGTCCGCAAGGGCAGCGTATTGCCACCGGAACCTGTGTCGATTTTGAGTTTCAGGGGCCCATAGGCTGGGGGGTTTTCATGCTTGACCATGAGCTTTGAGAATGCTTCTCGTTTCGGTGCCACTCCTATGTCAGATATCGTTATCATGTCGAAGTTTGGCATATAATCTGTTTCTTCATCAAGATTAGGGTTTTCATTAACCATGACTTCGTGTTGCCTGTGGTTAGGAGCCCGATTCGGCCGTCGGTAGAAGCGCCCTCTTGTCTTGCTCTGACGTTGTGTCGGCTGCATGTTGTCTCCTGGCATTGTTCTGCCTCCATCAGTTTTGCGGCACATCTTTTTCCAGTGCCCCTTGATGCCACAACCACTGCATCTGTCATTGTAAGCGGGGCATGACCTTATGGGATGGCTAAGCCCACAGTTCCAGCAGGGATTGTCCGTGGTTTGTAGTTTGTTCCGTGGCTCGTTGCCTTCCCTTCGAATTGCATCCACGTTGGTATGGCTTGTACTTGTGTTCTCAGAGCTCATCTGTATGGAGCGTAATGATGCCGTGGAGGCCGCAATGGCCTTGTATTCCCGACCTCTCTCTAGAACGTTGCTCACAGCATAGCCCTTCGGCTTAGTTAGGAGTTCTTTCCGAAATTCTTCGAATTGTGTTCGTAGTATGGTCATTTCGATAAGTCGTTCGTTGAGTTCTCTGTCTTCAAACTCGCACTTTGTCGCTTTTTCACGGAGTCTGGCCAATAATTGACTGATTGTTTCAGCAGGTTTCTGTTTGGTATTTGCAAATTCGAGGCGGTGAACTCGGAAATTTATTTTCACCGTTGCATCAACCTCACTTTCAATAAGCCTCCATATGTTCTGTGGCACACGTTGCTCCTGTTCAGTGAGGCCGCTCGCCAAGATACGCCTCATGCCCTCATCGCCGAGGGCAATTTTAATTTTAGTTGCTTGCTTGCCCGGGTCTGTGACTTCCTGGTCTTCGAGGTATAAGTTCATGCGCGCCTTGAATGCACGAAACGACTCTGCCAGGGGCTGGTGAGCCCAGTCCATACTTGGGCATTTAGGCTGGGCCATGATTGGATTTGGTTTCGAGTGTTACACAATAGATAGATAGTGATTGGATTAATAACACAGTTTACGGTTCACAAAGAGACATATAATGAGAGTATGGAAATCACTACAAAAATTTGTCACTGGTAGCCGGCACGGTTTTCAGTTTTGTTTACACTGCTGAATGTACGTTGTTGTTTGGCTCATTTTGTGAAGTAGTGCGTGGATAACAATGGCCAAAATACTTGTAAGTAATCTATTCACAACTTTCTTCACTATTCTCACTGTAATCACGGTGCACTAATGTCCATTCTATGCCATAACCTGACGATATAAGTTATGTATGGTTGTTATCTGGGCCGGTATGACAGTCTTTGTCTGGTTGCTGTTGGGTGAAAATGGCGTCTTCTGCAGCCGCTGGTAATAAACTCTGGCTGATTATGAGTCCTCTTCTCAGTTATTACGGACAGAAGAGGTATGTAAAGTGTCTCTATGGTCCGGGTTTGTTGATGGAATGGCGTGGGGTGCGTTACCACGCTGCCACCATGATATAATATGCAAGAGGTTGCAATGATTAAAAGTCAGGTCTTGATGGCTTGGGTGCTAGGTAGAGACTACCCTTTATTCATAGCTACATGGGACTACATGATACCACACAGGGATATTCCTAGAGAATTTTACCTTTAGGTCTCCAGAATTCTAACTCCTGGCGCGAATATCCTTAAATTTTCTCTCAAGGATATCGCATAATATCAGGGGACGTATTCTTGACACGCCACATAGCAATCTGCGCCCCGAATAGCGTTTATACTTCGAGGGGGAAAGTGGCAGAATTAGAAGGGGAGCCGTATCAAGGTTACCCTAGTTCCCATACTACTACTAAGTATCACAACAGCGCCATATCCAAGATGGCGGACATTCCTAATTCTGTAGCGATTTCGCACGGTGGTGTTCCCTGTTGATCTGACCTTTTTGATTGATTTCCAAGGATTATTATGCAATCTCCAGCTTCTTTCGCCTCTGGAAAGTTGAGTATTGATTCTTTAAAATGTGTATAATTTAGCTCCTGTCTCACAGTGAAATTAGAGTAATTTATTGTGATTAGGAGCTAGGCCTGTTACCGAAGGAGCTATGGGCGCTGTCGTTCGCTAGGCATGGGTTATTTAGTTAGTGGAACGACATTCTCGGTTAAAATAGCATTAATAATTTAATTATGAAAGCTATTTAGGCAATTTATACTAGTAAAGATATTTATATGCATAATTTTCCTTTTTCTATGTCGATTGTATATGTCAGAATTTCGGTGATTTAGGTAACCGAGATCTCGTCTTGCCTAGGTAACCTAACCTAGGCGATAAAGTATACTTTCGACATTTCCCCAGTTACCCTCGTGTATTGGTTTATCAATTCAACGGAGATTGGTATCTCCTAGAATTATTATATAACCGATACTCGTCTCTAAAAGAGATCTAAGGGTAACCTCTCATTCCCTCTGAGTGTAGCCTTAGGCTACAACCCTAGTGGGTCGTGCCTCGAGTTTTCATTCAGGCATGACTAGCCTAGGGTTTTCTGTCTCTTCCATTAACCGCACATAGCAGGTTTTGTGATTCGTTCAGAACCTCAAAGTATTTAGTCTTGTGCCGACAGTCGGCCGGCAGGGTGAACAGTCATTCCCCTGCCGGCTAGGCTGCCGACATAGGAGGCTAGCCCTCCCTAGGCCGCACCTGAAGTGGTTGTATGATGCCGCCACCTTCTCCCTGTGGTCTAGTAGACTAGTCCTGTGCTCGCAGACCCTTGGCTGAAGAGTAGTATTCTTCTGAGGCCTAGGATGGCGCTGGCGCTGGAACTCTGTTTCTCCCTTGTTGAGAGGAGGCGGCACTGATGCCGTCCCCTTAACTGTATTGGCAGAGCCTAGGTTGGAGAATAGAATTCTCCTGCTACCTAGGATGGCACCGATACTGAAACAGTTTCTTAACGGTGTGTAGGACCGGCAACCTTGCCAGCTCCTTCCACATCTCATACAGGACCCTTTTTCCTCTGTTCTTTTGTGATGGCCGAGCCATTGTCTTTCTTTGAGTCGTCGTCCTGCAACCTCACCGTTGCCGGTGGATTGCGGGGGCCGACCAGACCTCTACTCTGCAGCTGTTTTCCGGCTGCCTGCGACTATGCCAGCTGCTGACAGCCATGACAACTGCCGGCGTCCCTGTTGGCTGCCGGCGGTCATGTTTTATACAAACTGTCGGCGGCTATGACGACTGCTGGCGGCTATGCAAGCTGCTGGTAGCCATGTCACCTGTCGGCAGCCATGACGGCTGCTGGCGGCTGCTGGCAACAATGATGGCTGTTGGTGGGAAGTCCCTTCTGTCACCAAGGTTCTTCAGTCCTCCCTTGGACTGCTGGCCACAAGTTCTGTTGCCGGGGTATTACCGCTGGCCAGACCAGCACAGATAGGTGCTGACTCAGCCGGCAGTATGCCGACTGTACCAGTGCTGCCGGGTGCTAGCTTGCCAGCTATATGCCGACCGGACCTTGCCGGCGATGGTACTTGTGGCTGGATGGAAGCCTGAATGTTACATTCTCCCCTTCCATTTGAACTCTCTTTCTGGAAAAAGGCAATAAATTGGACATTTACATCCTTAATTGGTGTATACATACACAGTAATAAGGCCGCTTTCACTCCATGCTGTCTCTCTCCCTCTTTTAGCTAGCATGCTGGCTGCGCTGGCAGGGACTAGCTATGCCGGCTATATGCCGGCTGAATTACAGTATATGTTTATATAGGTAGTCAGTATATTTGCAGTATAGGATATACTGCAGATAGAAAAACTATGGTATATATTATACTAGTGTTATTTTCCAATATATCTTGTGTATCCTTGCCCGGGTGTTTGCTGAGACCAATCCTATATTGAGAGAATAGAATTTCTTCAATATTCTGGTTAGAAATCAGTTTTCATACTACCCTACAATATTAAATAATTTAAAGGGCTGGTGGTATTATACTTCTAACCCAAAAAGGTTAGAACCCTTATCCTTGAGTTTCCCTGATCAGGAAACTCTATGATTTTAATATTGTAAGGGAGGTCACAGCAAATAGGCTGCGTAGGATACACAAATATATGTCTTTTATATTTCCTAGTCCAGTCAGCGTCATGCCGGCTGGACCGTGCCGTCAGATGCTTGCCACAATGATAGCACACTGGCTGAACTACATTATATATAATTATACAGTAGTCAGTATTTTGCAATATAGTATATACTGCAAACAGAAAACTATAGTATGATTATACAGTAGTTAGTTCCTAACATATTTTGGGTACCCTTGTGCAGACTTCTGCTGGGACTGTTCCTATATTGAAAGAATAGAGTTCCTTCAATACTTTAATTAGAAATCAGTCATCCTTACCCCACAGTGTTAAAGAATAAAAGGGGGCAGTGACTTGTACACTTCTCTACCCCTAGGGGTTAGAACCCTTTCGTTAGAGTTCCTTGATAAAGGAATCTCCTTATAGTTAATACTGAGGGGAGGTAACAGCATTTGCTTGCAAGGGATACACAAGTATGTGTCTCCCACTATCCCTTTCTAGCTTACTATCCTGAGCTATTTTAGTTAAAAGATGACTTTTACATATTGCTTATCAATGAGATAATCAATTGTATACTCATTCTGCTTTCCTATTTTTATAGGAAGAATCCCAGATGACATGTGTTGCAGTCTTCTGCAATATCAAGAGTAAGTTCTTTTATGGTCATAATACATGCAGGTTTCATGCCCCCTGCAATATTATTTCCGAATCCCGGCATTATTGGAACCCTCAGGTTTGCAATGTATGTCGGACCTTAATGTCCGAGGGTTTCGAGAATCCCAAGTCGGTGGAGTCTAGGGATGCATTTCGTAACAAACTACGCAACTGAGTGAGAGGTTTCCAGAAAATCTCTCCGGGACCCTACCTACCTAATGATAGGATGCGTAACCTACTTTTCCCGAAAGCAAGTAAGAAAATAGTGGTGCCCCAGGCATGATTCACACCTCCCTGCGGCCAGATAGCCCTTGGGACGGAGGGCAGGAAGACCCACGGGAAGAGGTGGATAATGTCGTGTTGGAATTGCTTCCGTCTGTGCCGGCTCTAGAGCCATTAACATCGACATCTTCACCCTCTACCCCTCTATTAGACGAAATGGACTAATTATTGGCCCATATGAAATGTCTAATAGAAAAATTTCGCAAACAAGACAAAAAGGAAAATGCGAAATGCAAGAGAGAGCTCTGTGAAGCTCCACTTGTCGCTCATCAAGGGTCATACAAACGACCCAGAGACCAAGACCTTCTGACATGCTGTGAAGCTCCACTTGTCACTCCCCAAGGGTCATACAAACGACCCAGAGACCAAGACCTTGTTACTTATTTTAGAATGATTTATTGTTAATTTGTTCTCTTCATTTATTTATTTCCTTATTTCCTTTCCTCACTGGGCTATTTTTCCCTGTTGGAGCCCCTGGGCTTATAACATCTTGCTTTTCCAATTAAGGGTTGTAGCTTGGATAGTAATAATAATAATAATAATAACATGCTCCAAAACCAATCCCTGGAGGTTTGCAGAGCTTATGCCGATTTTAAACGGCAAACTCTACATCTCGGAGAAGACGAGTGCGGTTCCTTTGGACGAAATCCAGTTTTGACCAAGCTTTGACGCTTTCCCTAATTGCTTCATTCGACTGAGACATGAACCAACGTCAAGAAAAGAAACGGAACTGAAGAAGGTCATGATTCTCGACCATGATAAGGCACAGGCTATCTTGTCAAGTAGCCTGAAAAAGGCGGGTTACTCGGTGTCGAAAATATTCACACTAAGTAACAGACACCCTTCCTTTCTTGCTCCTGCTTCAATATCATTCCCCTTTACGTGGAAGGCATTTAAATCTGTTGCCAAGGCAGTGGAGGCAAGTAGACCATGCCCTGCACTCAATGAGTGCAAGCCTCTGTCACTAGCCTTTCCCAGGCAGGAGAAGGATTGGAAGGAAGTCCACTTAACCTTTTCAGTAGGAAGACTAGACGTGGATGTCGCTAGACGACAGTTTAGGGAGAATCTCCCTAAACTATCTGAGTTTCTTTTGGATAAGGAACAAGAGACAAAGGAGAGACTTGCAGCCTCCCTATCCCTACAAAACTGCAAAGAGTTGTGTTCAGCCCACCAAAGTACCCCAGACATGCTCATGGTTTCGGCCAAAATGCATATGGCCACCTTAGTAAAAGACCTTTATGCCTTTATGAAGGCTAGGAGAGCCTGTAGGGAGTTTGTGTTCGCTGCCGCAACAGTGAAACACGAAACCAGGAAGCTGATATCTTCCAACATCTGGGGTAGAGACCTCTTTCCAAACGAGGTAGTTAGAAAAGTGATTAAGAAGGCCACCACAGAGAATATAGGACTTCTCCAAATGTGGGGCATCTTTTCAAAGAGAAAGTCTTCCACGGCAGTGGGTCCCCAACCTAAAAGGAAGACGGAAAAGTCTAGAAATGTTCCTCGGGCTGTTCAACAACATCCCACTGTTGCAATGACCGGGGTGCCACAGGCAATCAGTCGAATATGTAAACCTTCTGATCAGGAGAAGCAAAGAGATACTTCTGGTAGGAGGGAGGTTCCTTCAGGATCGCTGGACCTTCGATCCTAGGGTCCAAGGCTTAATCAAGATGGGACTAGGATGGGAAATAGACATGCCTCCACCATCATTTCCTCAACTCTTCTTACACTCCTAAACCCTCCTGGAAGAGTATACCTGAGAGCTCTAGAGCATACAGGCGGTAAGGAAAGTATAGTCCATCGAATTCCAGGGAAGGCTGTTTGGTCTTCACGAGGAGGACTCAAGAAAACTCAGAGTCATTCTGGACTTGTCGCCATTCAACAAGTTCAAATAAAACAGCAAGTTCAGAATGTTAATCCTTCTGAACATAAGGACCTTGTTTCAAAAAGGGGTGTTCGCAGTCTTGTTAGACCTGAAAGATGTCTATTGGCAACTTCCAGTCAGTCACCCCCTCCCCTCCTACCTAGGATTCAAGTTACAGAGGATAACATATGTCCTAGGAAAGATACTTGTCGGACTAAACACAGTCCTAAGTATCTTCATGGGATTTGCAGACACAGTCACGCAAAAACCAAGCCTAGAAATGGTTCAGGCAACAATGTACCTGGATGAAAGGCTGGGGTGGGCAGCACCCGAAGTGGCTGGTCTATGATCATCCAAGGAAGTGATCCGGTTCCCGGAACATCGGAGATGCAAGATAAGCTTCAAGAAGTCTCGATTCTCTCCAGCTCAATGGTTGTAGGTAGTAGGTTGGCCTGGGCACCAGCCGCCCGTTGAGATACTACCGCTAGAGAGTTATGGGGTCCTTTGACTGGCCAGACAGTGCTGCATAAGACCCTTCTCTCTGGTTACGGTTCTTTCCCTTTGCCTACACAGACACCAAATAGTCTGGCCTATTCTTTACAGATTCTCCTCATTCATACACCTGACAACACTGAGATTGCTAAATAATTCTTCTCCACTCAAGGGGTTAACTTCTGCACTGTAATTGTTCAGCGGCTACTTTCCTCTTGGTAAGGGTAGAAGAGACTCTTTAGCTATGGTAAGCAGCTCCTCTAGGAGAAGGACACTCCAAAATCAAACCATTGTTCTCTATTCTTTGGTTGTGCCATAGCCTCTGTACCATGGTCTTTCACTGTTATGGGTTAGAGTTCTCTTGCTTGAGGGTACACTCGGGCACACTATTCTATCTTATTTCTCTTCCTCTTGTTTTGTTGAAGTTTTTTATAGTTTATATAGGAAATATTTATTTCAATGTTGTTACTATTCTTATAATATTTTATTTTACCTTATTTCCTTTCCTCACTGGGCTATTTTCCCTGTTTGGGTCCCCTGGGCTTATAGCATCCTGCTATTCCAACTAGGGTTGTAGCTTAGCATTTAATAATAATAATAATAATAAAAATAATAATAATAATAATAATAAAACCATTGAAACCTGTGGTCACCAACTCTCCTTTCCCTTGGGGATGTAAAAGGAGATCGCAGGGTCGGTCAAGAGACTATGGTAATCAGTCAGGATTCCAAGACGCTAACAGGGAGGAGTTCTGAACTCTCTCCAGTTCGCAACAGTGACAGACCCAGTGCTAAGAGCACAGCTGAGAGATGCGTTAAGAGTCTGGAGAAGATACGCATCTAAAGCTCAAAGAGATCTAAAAGGACCGATATCGGTCTTTCCTTAATCGCTTCCCTAATAATGGTCAAAGGCCAAAAGCCTATTGAAGACCATACCCTTGCAACTACCCCGACTATTGAAGATCATTCGCATGGATGCCTGGTCGGAAGAATGGGGTATTCACTCCCATCAAAGGAAAGTCCAAGGGATTTGGTTATTTCTTTCCAAGGCCATGTTGGTCCTGTCATGGGTGGGTAAACTCTCTCCACACAGATCAGACCTCCTCAGTCTGATCTGGGACATCGAAGCGATAATGAGACGTCGGAACCGACAAGGCTAGAGAGCGTCTCATACTGTCTGGGTGACGTTAACCATCCCTTACCTAAAGGGATGGCACCTATCAGCAGTTTACGTACAATCGATCCGCAATTTGACAGCGGATGCTCTACTCGGACTCAAGCCGATAGAGTTAGAATGGTCCACAGACGCAGACCTATCCTCTCCTAGATGGGAACAAGTCCCCGAGCTGCAGATCGACCTCTTCGTCACGAGCATCATAAAGAAACTACCTCAATATGTAGCCCCATACGAGGATCCTCTAGCGGAGATAACAGACATCATGTCTCTAGTATGAAAGGGATGGACTCAGGAATTCCTGTTCATCCCATCCAATCTCCTGCTGAAGAACCTCAACATGCTGAGATCCTTCCAGGGAGGAGCGGGTCTTTGGCTCCCAAGTAGCCCAAGAGCAATCTGTTCCCTTTAGTGAAGGAATTGAAGCTGAGGCTGGCCCTAGTTCTGAACCCAGGATTATCTCAGAAGGTTCAGAAGTTAATTGCCTTCAATTCATCACAGAGAGCCCAAACCCTTCATTTCAGGATTTTCTTGCCCTAGCGGTTAGGAAAAGATTTGGGATCTCAGAAGGCAATATAGAATTCTTAGAAGAATACAAGTCTAAGTCAACTAGAAGACAATATGAGTCATCTTGGAAAAAGTGGGTTGCTTTTGTAAAAGCAAAAGGACCGAAAAAAATTTCAATGAACTTCTGTCTGTCCTTCTTTGTCCACCTTCATAATCAAGGTCTGGCGGCCAACACGATAACTACGTGCAAGTCAGCCTTGACTAGACCTCTTCTATATGCCTTTCAAGTGGATCTGGCGAATGAAATCTTTAATAAGATTCCAAAGGCATGTGCAAGGCTTAGGCCTGCAGCACCGCCATAGCCCATCTCATGGTCTTTGGACAAGGTCCTACATTATGCCTCATCTGTGAACAATGAAGATTGTTCCCTCAACGATCTAACCCAAAAGGTTATTTTTTTGTTCGCTATAGCCTCTAGGGCTAGAGTTAGTGAAATAATGGCCCTATCTAGAGATGAGGGCCATATTCAGTTCACAGAAGCGGGAGAACTGAATCTCTTTCCTGATCCAATCTTTCTCGCTAAGATCGAGCTACCCACTAAGAGAATCTGCCCTCTGAAGGAAGATGTCTCTCTATGTCCTGTAGAGTGTCTAAAGGTCTATCTTTGTAGAACTTCAGACTTCAGGGGAGGACAGCTCTTTAAAGGAGAAACCTCTGGATGAAACTTATCCCTAAAACAACTGAGGGCGAAGCTCACCTACTTTATTCGTAGAGCAGATCCTGACAGTAATCCCGCAGGTCATGATCTGAGAAAAACTGCTTCATCCCTGAATTTTTTTTCAGAATATGGACTTTGAGCGTCTTCGCTCATATACTGGATGTAAATCATCCAGGGTGTTCTACAAACACTATGCTAAGCAGGTCCATGAACTGAAGCATTATGTGGTGGCGGCAGGTAGTGTATTAAAACCTGTCGTCTAATTCTGCGATGAACAGTTAATTGATTGGGACTGTCAATTAAAGGGAGAAGGTGTCAGCACTTTTAGTGTGATCCCCTTTTAAATGAGTGTTACCATGGTGACACTAACTCTGTTCAAAATCTCAGGTGTGGAATTATACAGATAGCACTAGTGCCGTGTGTATGTAGTACACAGTGTTGATAGAATATAACAGGTACAGAAATTATGAAGAGAAATTTTATTAAAAACTTTTCTTCAGTCTGAGAATGGCACTCATCATTTCTTCCCTTTCAAAAGGGAAAAATAATTTCTGTATATGTTGCAGGTATAATTCCTTTATCATGCTACATTCATTTTACTTATTACTTCATTTAGTCATTTAATAGAAATAAATGTCTATTAAAATGTAATTGCGTCTTAATTCGCCGATAATTGCATGTTTATGATGCCAGAGTTCTTTGACTTACTCATGTAAGTATACTTCATATCATTTTATGCTTGCAAACAATGGATATAATGGACACTGATATTGGTTCGGCAATATATACAAACCGTGAGACTGTTTGTATACTTAGTGTATACTTATGTTTTTTCATACAATATATGCTAACCTTGAGGCCCCTTTTCTACTATCTAGAATGACTCTTCCCTGTAGGGGGCAGGAAACACTAACATCGTTTATGATTAGTGATGATGACGGATAACGGTAACGTCATTTGTCTCAAATGGGCCAGATGACCATAGAAATATTGTCCCAAGGTTAAGGCACTGATAAAAAATCCACAAATACATTAATGCTCTGGTATGCTTTGATCAGGACGACATGGCTTGAGCCCAAAAAACGGATTTTGAGCAAAGCGATAAATCTATTTTTGGGTGAGATAGCCATGTTGTCCTGATGGACCAACCCTTCTTTCTAAAGAAAAGATCTTCACAGTATCCCTCCCGAAACTACTCCATCTGTAGCGCCATGCTCAATGCTACAAGGAATGTCCGCCATCTTGGATATGGCACTGTTATGATACTCAATTGTAGTATAGGAACTAGGGTAACCTTGATACGGCTCCCCTTCTAATTCTGCCACTTTCCCCCTCAAAGCGTAAGCACTATTCGGGGCGCAGATTGCCATGTGGCGTGTCAAGAATACGTCCCCTGATGTTATGTGATAACCTTGAGAAAAATTTTAAGGATATTCGCGCCAGGAGTTAGAATTCTGGAGACCTAAAGGTAAAATTCTCTGGGAATATCACTGTAGTACATATATCCCTTAGGAAGCTACTATTAGGAACCTTCCATCAGGACGACATGGCTATCTCACCCAAAATAGTTGAGGAGGAAGATAGGGTTCCCATGCACCCCCATGATACATTATTTTAACTTGCATTTTTGCAATCCCTAGGGTGTCTGGGAACAGAATCCCCTTTGTTCCCATTCAAAAAAAAATGTCCCATGTGGGTTGTTTAGCCGTCTATTTGTCCGCCATCTTGGATTTCTTGAGATGTAAAAGTTAGGGGTAGGGGAAATATAAAGGACCTTTTCGTAAAGAAATAAATTAGTTACAGGTACAAACTAGGTAGCATTGGAAAGGGTATGAACAGCACTATCACAAGAACCCATCACTTATTCTGTCATGACATTGATGACGTCATCAGGGGTCAAAAGGTCACGTAAAAGGGGCACTAGACAAAATTCGGGCCCATCCAATTTGTTAACCATCCTGCACCTAACTGAATAAATATTTTGGATTCTACTTTGCTTCAAAGAAAGTGTACATGAATAGGTAGTTTTTAAATCTAAAACAAATTAATTAACTAGAGTGTAACATTATTAACCCTTTCCACGAATAAAACGTAAATATTGAAAAAATTATTTTTTTAAATGAGATTAATGTGAAATTCCAGTTCGACACATATTTGTTTTCTCTGCCTTTCTGTTATGGTAAAAGGCCTTATATGTTCCAATGATTCCCGAAATACAGTCTATGTATAATTCCATTGGTATCTTCACTTGGTATTATCAGAATATGCATTACACACATATATATAGATAGAATGTCTGATAATGAGTTGCTATAACATGCAGGCCAAAAATGTATTAACTTGCAATATTATCATGACTGCCAAAAGTCTCAATGTTCATATTAATCTAATCTTCATTATCACTGAGAAGTTCTTCATTGTCACTGTCTTGGTCAGCCTGTTCTCCATCAGGGTCATTATCACACTGTTTCATCTCTTCCGTAGTCTTGTGAACTAAGTCTATCAAGGCAGGGGAAAGTACCGGTCTGCAAGACCACACTGGCTCCAGAACACCCTCATAATTTTGTTCCCAACCTTGTTCAGGATCATATGGCTTTGGAGACCAGAAGATTGGAATATCTGCTCGCTTGTAGATAGCTAGGCGATGGTTCACTCGCCGAATGTGTGGGATAAGGTTGTCTCGGCAAGGTGGCAAATGGGAGAGGTCAATCTTAGATTTTGTTGTCAGCTGCTCATCTTCCCCAACCATCTTCCTTAACATGATTCCACGTACAGTGTCAATAGATTTCTGTCTGGAGTAGCCATACATCAGACATGTGAATGCCTCGATATCATCAATCGTTTCTGGCTCTACCGACCATTCATCCCCAAGTTTTCTGAAAGGAGATGAGTATAATTATATCAATTGCCGCACAAAATTGATAAGAAAGTGTGATAGTCAGGGCATTGCATACATATAGATAACAAGATAAATACCTGAAAGCTTCATGATAAATTGGAGGACGTTGTAACTTCTTAAGGGGTCCAATCTTACCCTTTCCCTTGAAGGAACTTGTAACGTCCTCCCCGGTGAACACATACAGGCCAAGGACCATTTTACATTTATCAGCACCCATGGATTCTGCCGTTTGACTTATGTTGACCATTTGACGATGTTTACCAGTTCCAATGTCAAGAAAGATGGTAAGACCTATGGTGTTAGCATGAAACAGGAGAATGACAAAGATATCAGTGTCTGGCGTCCTGACTACAGCTGACTTGTAACCCAGTTTTGCTGCATACTTCAGGTACAGCACAATCCTTGTGTCTGTTTCCTCCTGATTAGACGTAAGCTCGTGAACCTCTTATGCTGCAACCTAAAATGATAATGTGGAACTTATCATACATACTGATTTTACACAGTAGGGAAATGGTTAACTGTATTAAATTAATGGAATTCAATTACTTACATCACCATCAGATGATTGTAACTGGTATGCTTTGCCGTTCACAACCACTAGTGCTGTGCCACAGTGCTCCATGCGAGATGCTGCTGCATTGCTGCTCCAAACCTTGAATAGTAGTTCACAGAGCTGTGTTTTATTGTGTTCATTTGCCAGGAATAGCTTGAAGTCACTTGGTTTTCTTGTCGCTGGCCCTTGTATCAGATAACGCTGAGAAGATCCTCGGCGTAATCTCTCCTGAGCCTTGATAGAATCAGCATGGTAAGAATCAGTTGAGAAGATAAAATCTTTCTTGGCCACCATCTGATCTAAGACTTGCAGACATATTTCTCCAAACGTAGGTGATATATTTGTCAGGGCATGGAAAAGGGCGTTGCCATCTTGGATGTGCAGGGCACCCTTCGGATAAGGAATAGCCTCGTGACTATCGTCTGTGAAGAAATGCAGAAGTGCAGCTTTGTTGGTCTTATTGAAGAAACCATCAGCAGTACCCAGGCTAAGTGGTACAGGGGTGAGTGAGTATCTCATCAGTTCATCAAGATCTAGTGGCTCATCCAGGTTCTGGGATTTGACCAGCAGCATGAAGGCAAGGTCACTCTGCTGTCGGTATTGAACAATCTGCAATGTAGGAATTGGAAAAGGAGATGTGAAAATTTTAAAAAATACCTCAACAGACGAAAATGAGAACTAAACATTATTTCCTCTCTATTTACCTACCTTTCCATGTGAGGCATTAAGCTTGACTGTTTTGTTCGAAGCGTCCATCGTTTTCAACTTGAGCCTCTTGATAGGTTCAAAGAAAAGTTTCTCAGAAGAACCATTCACAAACCGTTCTTGGATGAATGCTTCCTTGGCCTCTTTGCCAGCTTTCTCAGCACGTAGTACATCAAGTTCTACCTCAGAAGAAGCAGGAGCACCAGAGGCCAAGCTGTAGAGATGGTCTTTGTCAGCCAATGAGAACGGATTGGTAAAGCTACGAATAGCAGCAATGGTACGTTGTACTGCATCTTCAGACTTCTTGATTTCTGCTTTCTCTAACTCACGGTGCTTTCCAGCCTTTGGGCAGTCAGGGTCATCAATGAGACAGCACATCTCTAGCATCTTCTCAAAGTACAGAAACTTTCGTCTCAAGCTTTCCACAGAAAATACACTCAGGTGGAAAAATGTTCTTGGAAGAGGTTGATGATTTACGAGGGGATCGAATTGCTGAAGGTTCATCGTCTAGCACAACACATTCCAAACGATCCTGATGTTTGGTAAAGGCCTGATAGCAACCCCGGTGATAGCCTGTCATTTCCGAGTCCAAACCATCAAGACTGTCTGGAATTAACTTACACACAGCTTCCATACGAGCGGGTGAATCATGTGACTGAAGGAGCCGTTTCTTACGAAGATTATGTAACATCTCAAGTGTTTCCCGGGGAGGACCCTTTATATTCTGTAGTGGTATAAATTCACCTTGCTGTATGCCACTCACATATAAAATACATACAGAATGAGGCATCTGCAGTTCCTCCAAATTGCAACCATGATCAGTTCGGCATTTCTTTGCCTTTGACATGATAAAGCCACCGCCATCACCAGTTAACTACAACTAAGCATGCACTGCCACCACCGCTGCACTAATCTAGAGCTGTTACCTGAAAAAAAGACATTATTAACCACCACCAATAAACTACAAAGCTATAAGCGGGTACGCATGCCACCAGAAATTACAGCTACTAAAACATTTTATCAAAACTGCTCAGTGTCCTGTCAACAAAAGAGACAGCACTATCAGTTGAAGAAACTGAACACCACCACTAAAGTGCTAAGGAAGTTACGATGCCCTCACCTGAAATAGAAAAAAAACAGTTAATAATCATATCCATAAACAGTTATCATCTATGGACAGTAAAAGAAATCACTTTCATGCGAAGGACACACCGAAACAGTAAACTCAGCACATAACCGCATTTTTTCAATATTTTCGGTGTACTTGTGGATGTGGAAAGGATTAATAATGTTACACTCTAGTTAGCTAATTTGTTTTAGATTTAAAAACTACCTATTCATATACACTTTCTTTGAAGCAAAGTAGAATCCAAAATATTTATTCAGTTAGGTGCAGGATGGTTAACAAATTGGATGGGCCCGAATTTTGACTAGTGCCCCTTTTACGTGACCTTTTGACCTCTGATGACGTCATCAATGTCATGACAGAATAAGTGATTGGTTCTTGTGATAGTGCTGTTCATACCCTTTCCAATGCTACCTAGTTTGTACCTGTAACTAATTTATTTCTTTACGAAAAGGTCCTTTATATTTCCCCTACCCCTAACTTTTACATCTCAAGAAATCCAAGATGGCGGACAAATAGACGGCTAAACGACCCACATGGGACATTTTTTTGAATGGTAACAAAGGGGATTCTGTTCCCAGACACCCTAGGGATTGCAAAAATGCAAGTTAAAAAATGTATCATGGGGTGCATGGGAACCCTATCTTCCTACTAGACTAAAAATAGATTTTTTACTTCACTCAAAATCCGTTTTTTCCACTTTTCGGACTTGCTCTTCTCCTTTATCTGATTTTGTATGCCTTTGGTAAATATTTATAAACATCTACTTTCTTTTACTAACATTCTATATAGTTCAGGTATTAGTGCATCGGGTCCTGCTGCCTTTGTATTTTTATCTTTGCTTAGAATTTACTTTACTTATTCCTTTGCTTTGCAGAGGCCATAGGTCCTGGTTCCTAACTGCTTACTCCGCAAAATAAGTTTATGGGCACTCTATCATATAATAGATAGGAGCAAAGCTTCAAAGCTTATACTTATTATTGTAATGAAGTTTATTTTACCCGTACCATAAAAAAAAAAAAAACATCATTAATGAAAATCTTGATCTTTAAATTTATCCCATTCTACCTTGAAATTAGTTGGGATAATACTTTGCTATCATATCAGGTTTGGCAATCTACTGTGATCAGTTTAGACTTTTTAAATTCTTCTTTCATGTGCATTGCCCTAATTATGTATACAACCAGATTCCTGTTAGGATTTTGCAACATACCTATGCTTATGTCTAGTTTCATTAACTGTCTTAATTTTAGGTATGAAAATAAATATTCTGTATTATCTTCTTTGCATAGGTCACACACATCATCTGTGTATTTTTTCCTTAAATTTGCTTTTAGTTTGAGGATATTTAAACTTTCCTTCATAACAAGGATTACCATATCCATATACATTTCTCTGATATAAGGCTGTGGTCCATTTCCTTCCATGAATCTCAATTTCTTATCCCTTTCTTCTTTTCTTGAATGGTGTCCTCTATCTTTTCCATAAATCTTTTCTTGGTCCCTTTTTCAGAGTCCTTTTCCCCCAACTTCGTATTCCTTCTATTTTCATTCGACATTTACAATACATTTCTTCAATGCTGCTACTCCAGCACTTTTCATAGGGTTTTTCAACTGATTCGGAATCATCTCTCTGATTAGTCTCTTTTCCTCAGAGTTTCTGATGTTATGGAAGAGCATTAATTTTTTATGTTCTATTCTGCAAAACACTGGTCATATTCTTGTTTTTCCAAGGATACCCAATTAAGAAGTACTTGCTGGTTGTTCATACATATTTCTTATTATCTTATATTGAAGTATTTCCAGATTTTTCATATATTTGCCTCTTATTTCACCCAGTCTTCATTTTAGCAAATATTGTTGGTACAACTACTCTTTCATGTATCCTTTTCCTCACTTTCAATGTAATTTTTCCTACTTTTCTCATATCTCCATAATTATTTTGCTATTTCTTGGATCATTTACGCGACCCTCTGCTTTTTCCCTGATACTCAATTCTTTGTGTCCTTCATCAGTGTATCCTCCAAGATACCTATATTCTTTACTTTTGTTTTAATCTCTTCTTCTTTCTTATTCTTTCTTTTGTTAATTATTTATACACCATATGTTTTTGCGATTGGTGTTGATTATGAACTTTAAGATCTCCACACTATGACAATCTACTCCTTCTTTCCTTCCTATGGGAAACATATCATCTACAAGTACCAATGATTCACTTTCAATATTCCTTATCAACGTTATATTTTTTTTCTACTAATGGTACTGCATAGCTTGGGTCCATATCGTAGTTCCTTGTCTTACTTTTCATTCAATCTCTATCATTTTTCCCATTGCTTTAATGCAATCACAAAACCATTGGTACGTTGATCATCCCAAATAGGCATTATAGTCGTTAACTGCATTCAAAGTTAGCAGATAATCGGCTGTCGACCTTTGTGAGAGTGGGCTCTTATGTTGTAACTAAGAGGTGAGGTGAATGCAACTGACTTTATTTGTTGTTGTTGTTGTTGAAGATTGCCTGGCCCTTTTGGCCAGACACGGGCTCTTGCATTTATGCAGCCCGTAGGTGTTTTGGTAGGATTTTTGGGGATAGGTAATTGGGGTATGGGATATTCTGCAACTTTTATTTTAGGATATTGGGTTAGGTTCTGGGTTGAGGATGGTAACAAGCGATGTTCAAAGCCTGTGTAGGATGTGAAGAAGATGACAGTGGGAAGGGGATGTCCTTCCCAGGAGCCAACTGGCTCCAGTCTTTAGTTAAAGAAAAAGAGTTATAGTAGTAAGTCCTGATAAGTAGGAGGGCTCGGGAAGGAGTTGAAAAGTTTTAGTTGGAGATATTGGTATGGGTGAAGTAAAAAACTTCGTAGTGGTTTAAGCTTAAGTTATTAGATAGAGGTATAGTATGAGATTTCAGCTGTGCAAGAGAGAGCTGAAAAGAAGGGAATAGTAGCTGCTTGAGTAGTAGGGAAAGGGTGGAATAAAACATTCCTGTACCTGTAAAAGTAGAACAGAAATAAAAATAAAAATTTACTTGTAATTGTGACTATTGAGACATCAGTGAATTAGTGGTTAGAGGGGATACCTGAACTGAAAAGAGAGAGATTGTAAGTGAAAGAGGTGTTAAAAACCAAAAGAACCGCCAACGGCTCTGCCCTCCCCCTCATCGTTGAAAGGAAGGACAGGAGAGCAAGACTGTCTCCTTATTAGGAGTACAAGTTATTGCCCTCAGCCACCGACAATCATTTTGATTTTAACAGAGAAGTTGAAAGGGTTATTTAGATTGCAAACTGGTGCTGTTATTACGTTATCTTGGTGGAGGGTAGCTACGGAGAAAGGCTGAGAGGGCATCAACATTAGCAACTATATGTTTGACAATTGCTGTTGCAGTTGCAGGATTGTTGGGGTTGAGATCCTGCCTAAGTATGCTTGTTTCTTGACAGTGCAGTAGGTAGTGCTGTAGCAGTTCTTCTGTGTCTTGATCACAGTAACTGCACGGTCTTATTGGTCTATGCTGTGTTGCTGGGTCTTCACCATTGTCCAGGATGATTTGCCACCTGCATAGATATCCCAGTCGCAGTCTACAGATGATGACAACATCCTGGCGTGGTGTTTTCTTGCAATTGGGTGTGGTAGTATGTTTGTAGCTTCAATATACCACTTTGCAGATCTTGATCCATCTAAGAAGGCTCGCCTTACTTCGGTAGTCTTTTGGATGTTGCAGTAGGCTGCCATTTGATTCTTGATGGTTTTAAGTGAGGGTTGCAGAGTAATGCTTATAGTCTGGCACATTAAGGCTGATTTGGCTAGGTGATTGGCCTCGTCATTGCCAGAGATGCCAGTGTGGCTTGGAATCCAATTCAAAGTTACTTGCCTGTTGTTGCTTTGGTGAGCTATGGCTAGGAATTGGATTGATGTTATGAGATGAACATTCTCTGTGGGTTCCTTGTTGCTGAGGGCCAGGATGGCTCCTCTGGAATCTGTATGGATTGTTGTGTTTCCATACTGTAGGATAGCTGAGTGTTCTAGAGCTTTTGCAATAGCCACTAGCTCAGTTTATTTCAACAGACAGCGAATTTATATACAAGAGGTTCCGGAAAAGAATGTCAAAAAAATTCAAACAGACATTCATGTAAAGGCAGGCTTATACAGGTCCTGTCAGCAGTGAGGGGCAGAGCGAGCTATCCAAAAAAGAAAATACTGTTAATGTGGATGAGCGTGTGTGAAACCCGTGCAGGACGTGGCTTCCCCTAAAAAAGTCATACTGTTCATGTGAAATTGGGTGCCAGGCTCTTGAGAGGTGTACTGTAGGCAGGTCATCTTACAGAGGTACACAGGTTTTAGGCAACAAATGGAGACCTAGTCTTCTTTGCCATGAACGTTAATTTGAAAGCCTTCAGACTGCGACATATTGCGAGGAAAGGGCCCGTGTCAGGGGGCGTTATCGGTGGCTTCCTAGTGTCATTGCGCAGGAAAACGTGCATTGCAGTGTGCAAATCTGTCGGTATGTGTTGCTTAGCTGGGGGCTTGTAAGTCTGGCGGCATAGAATAAATTTTCCCACAACATGATGTAGGCACTGGACTTTGTTAGAAGAGGTGGCAGACAGAAAAAATTTGGCAGGGACAACCAACGGGTTATCATACACCATTTCAGCTACCAATACATACAGGTTGTCTTTAAAAGTGGTCCTTAGTCCAAGGAGGATTCAGAGAAACTGAGTTTCAGTTGCAGTCATTGCAGCACGGCTGGTTTACCAGTACTGACGTCACTGAGGAAAATGGTGTTGGAGTCGGTGAGAGGGACTTCTTCCCAACAGAGGGATGTGCAGGATATCCTACAGGCTTTGTACTCTGGATCTTTTTGTTGGGCTTCTGCCAAGGCATTGTAATCCAATCCCAGGTGAATGGTGGCCAATGTGTTTCTCTACAGGGATTCATTTTCCAAGGGATATGTTGAAGGGTGCAATTGTATTTGGCCACAGTGAAGATGTTGGTTTTGACGAGTGGACCAGGCATTGGACTGTCCAGTGAAGGTGTGCATTAGAGGCATGTGGTCCGTGCGAATGACTAAGGGCGTATCTTCCAAGAAGTGGCAAACGTGAAGGACGGTCAAATGCACTGCCAGCAATTCGCGGTCGAAGGTAGAGTAGCCGGATTCCGCCTTGGACAGTTTTCTACTGAAGAAGGGTAATGAGCAGGATGAGCTGTTGACCACCTGCTTGAGTACTGCACCAATAGCGACGTTGCTGGCATCGGTGGAAAGAAAAATAGGGGCATGTGGCATAGGAAAAGTGAGAGCAGCAGTAGTTGATAGGGCATTCTTTGCATTGCAGAAGGCCGCTTCTTGAAGGGAACCGCACTTCAGGTCTTTTGGCTTGCCCTTGAGGGAGGCGCAGAGGAGGCAAGAGTGGTGGCGATGGCTGGCAGGAAACGGTGCTAATAGTTGATCATGCCCAAGAATTCTTGCAGTGCTTTGACGATCGAGGGCATAGAGAAGTTCTGGATGGCTCATACCTTCTCAGGGAAGGGGTGGACTCCTTCAGGAGTGATGAGGTGCCATAAGAACAATACTCTGTAGGCACCAAAGATACACCTGTTGTACCGGACTATAAGGCTGTTCTGTTGTAGGCGGTCGAGCACAATGCGTATATTATGGAGGTGTTCCTCTTTGGAGGAAGAAAACACAAGTATGTCATTCACATAACAAACACAGAAAGGGAGGCTCTATGAGAGGCCATCCATAATGCATTGAAAAGTGACCCTAGCATTATGAAGGCCAAAACAGAAGTATTTTAAGATATATGTACCGAAGGGGTGGTGATGACGGTCTTGGGGATGTCTACTGGGTTCATGGGTATCTGATAATACCCTTTCAGAAGGTTGAGCGTGGAGAAAACCTTTGTTTTGTGCAAGTAGGAAGTCACGTCAGCAATGTCTCTGAGGGAATAGTGATCCAGTTCTGTCTACATGTTCAAACACCTGTAATCCCCTCACTGATGCAATGAGCCATCTTGCTTCAGGAACATGTGTAAGGGTGACAACCATGGGCTTGAGGCCTTTTGGCATAGGGCCATTCCTTCCTTTCTTTCCAGACGATATGGTGCCAGATGCCTGAATGTTGCGATCACAGGGAGCGTTTGACAAAGTTCTGGATGGAAGACATCCGGGTACGACGTGAGGAAGTGGCCAAAGGCATTTGTGGGTGTGCTGACGTGGAGACTGAGGTCAAAGGGTGCTGGTTAAAGAGATGTTGACGTGTATGAGTCTGCATTGTAACCGTCGGTAAGCAACATCAACCTAGAGGGGAAAATGTGATAGGGTATCTGCACTGAGGATTGACGATGTAATGTCAGAAACAAGAAACTTCCAGTGATATTTAGTTCTTCCAAATGATAATGTGAGGGCCTTGTATCCGCAAGTGGGTATCTCAGATCTGTTGGCAGCTACCAGGTGGGCATCAGTAGGCTTAGACAGACTATGCCCTGTCCTGGAGAGTGGCCTTGGTAGAAGAGAACGGCCAGCACCCATGTCCACCAAAAATCGCACGCCTGTATCTGTATCATGGAAAAAGAAAAGACTAGGGGTAGGGGAGCCGCCACTGCTCCAAACTATGGCCTATTTACATGCTTTTAATCCACTGAAAACAGTTTGTACATTTCTTCGCAGCAACCCCGAATCTAGGTTGGTAGTAGCATAACTACGGCCGATGGAGCATCAATAAGTGGTTGTACAGGTCGTTGGATGGGGCATGAGTGATTGGTGGCATATGTGGATGGTGGGCAGTTTTGGGATTTCTTTGGCACGTCATAGGGTGGACGTCTGTGTCCTACCACATTCACTTCAGCTTTGGTTGATGTTGAATTGTTGTCCTCTTTGTCAGAAGTGGAGGCGTTGATGGGAGGTCTTGGAGGTGGAGGAGTGGTTGTCTATAAGGGTGTTGATTGTGGTCATCAGGTCCTTCATGGGGAAAATATCAACATTGGGTATGACAGAGCATACAGGTTTTGGTAAGCGTCATACCCAAAGAGCCTGAAGTATGTTCACCTCTCAAGGAGAGACACCTGCGGCGGGTAGCAGGCAAGCGATACTGGTCATTTCCCTGAGAGCAAGCTAAGCCTTTTAGTCCCCCAACAGTTGTTGAGAGAGCTGATAAAGTTTAGCTTTATGGGTGGCTGGCGATGGTGAGTACTGCTCCCGGAAGTGTATTTTGAGGGCGTCAAATGCTATTGGGGTGTCCCCTTGGCTGCAAAGTCAATCTGATATATCCAGGAAAGTATCCTTAGGGATCATCATGAGAACATAGTCTACTTTGGTGCTTTAAGCGAGTCACGCCCTTAACCCTTAACCTCCTCGGACACCCCTTTAAGGGTATACTCGGTCGCGCGCTGTGCTGATAGACGGTATCATCAAACTGTAAGGCTCAGTAGTGAGCGGGAAAGTGGGAGGGAGCTGATCACTCCAGCTATCACCAATTGTGTGAGTGCGCTGGCCATTAGGTTGTAACAGAGGCAAGGTGAATGCACCACTTTATTTCAACAGATAGCAAGTTTATATATAAAAGGTTCCGGACAAGAATGTCACAAAAATTCAGTCTTATTCATCCAAAAACATACTTAAATAGGTTCTGTTAACAGTAGAGTGATATATATATATATATATATATATATATATATATATATATATATATATATATATATATATATATATATATATATATATATATATATATATATATATATATATATATATATATATATATATATATATATATATATATATATATATATAAAGAAAATACCGTTAAAGTATACGAGTGTATGTGAAACGTGCGGTGCATCTTCCTTCGATGCCCCCACATTGGAACTATTTCATCTCTTCCTTGAATTTGTTCATGGATTTTTCCATCCTTAATTTTCAAATATCTTGTTAATTTTGCTCTTATGTATTCTTCTTTTATTTTCTAATTCCATCTTATTTCAATTTTTTGTGTGGATTGAGAGTATCCACATCTCCTCTCACTCTGTTGGGATACATATATTTTCATCTTTTTCTGTTAGGATCAGCACCAGACTTTCTGTTATTTCTTTTCTTACCCTTTTTATCATAACATTGTTAAATCCTTGCCTGTCCATTGTGTACTTGTGTTTCAGGCTTTTCATGGTGCCTTCTACTTCTTGATAACTTTTATCTGTTTTGCTGGATCTCAATCTGTCGCTCTCTGGCAGCTATTCATCAAAACCGGTTTTTCATTTCTTCTGAAATAATCTCTTCTTTATACTGAGGAATTTCTGGCTTAAATTAATCTCCATAGAATTGTTCATATTCTTTATTTCTTCAACTTCCTCTATTATTTCTCCAGCCTTACCTGCGGTGGATAATGTGGGATGGTGGGCTGTGGCACCCTAGCAGTACCAGCTGAACTCGGTTGAGTCCCTTGTTAGGCTGGAGGAACGTAGAGAGTAGAGGTCCCCTTTTTGTTTTTGTATCATTTGTTAATGTCGGCTACCCCCCGAAATTGGGGGAAGTGCCTTGGTATATGTATGTATGTACCTCCGATGGCTGTAGCCTACAGTTACTGGTGGTTTTTCGATCTACTTTCTTCTTGAATTCCCAGAAATCTGTGCTGTTTCTTCCTCATTTTGTTTTGATCTCCTCTACTTCCTTGACTATTCCCAGACCTTCCTCTTTTTGTTTCTCTTCTCGTATGTATGAGTCTACGAGTCCCTCTTGAATTAGGTCTTCTCTTGATCTCGTTGTTTTCCTTCCCAAGATTAATCCATTTAAGTTTAATTAATTCCCCTAATTCTTTGGACTTCCGCTTTTCCTGTTTGTTTAATACTGCAGTTTCTCATTATTTCTTTCACCTCTCTTACTATTTTGAATTATTTAATCTTACTTCTTTTTCTTTGGCAATGTTCACTAATTCATTTTTTACCTTTGTGGACTTTTAATTGACTCCAAACTTTAGTAATTTTTTTTTTCTTTTTTAAGATCACCCAATATATTTCAAGTAGGATCACATAGTATTCTGAATACATAAGTGGAGAAATAAACATGTTACATTCATTGTTGAAATCAATAAAATTTGAATGACCTTGAAAGAAATCAATTTAACTTATTGCAGAACGATTTTGTAAAAGTATTTGAGTTTTTACATACTTATGAGGTTGTATAAATAAATTTTATAAACATTCCACAAGAATACAACCTTATTTGTTTTAACACTTGAATTGTACTAATATCAGTATTTCATTACACTAGTGTTGAAATTATCATAATTGCAATTATGTACATTAAAGAAAATATCTCTAATTTTAATAAATAAATAAAAATCTTTTAATTTATAATTGAATGTTCATGTAAACAGATGGGTCACTCGTCTTCTTGACTGGAGTTGTTGGTGTCGTGGTTGTAATGGTATAGTAAGCAAACCACGCCCTTATATAGACTGTATATATGATTATTTCTTGATTATGATATTCGTCTCCGAGATATGAACGCAGGATTTCACGTATCTGCGATAACAAGAGTGAGTACTAAATTATTCTTTCGACAACATGTATATAATTAAAGATAGCCATTTACCATAAACCACCTATGTATGTTAGGCCTCATTAAGGGGTAAAATTTTAGTTACGGACAGGAAAAAAATTTGATCAGAAAATATAAGATTTCCTGTAGTAAATAACGTGATTTAACCAAATTTGACCTTAATTTCAACCGCAAACGAACAGCAACCAGTTTGACTACTTTGTTTCGCTAACTAATATCATTGAAATGAAGTCAAATTTGGTGAAATCACGTTATTTACTACAGGAAACCATATATTTTCTGTTCAAAAGGCTTTACCCTATATCTAAAGGTTTTTGCTCCGCTGTCAGCTTGCTTCGCTCTTGGAAAAATGAAAACATCATGCTCCGTATGTACTGGCAAGCAGTAATGTTGAGCTGCTGATGCTACCATCAATGATTGATTATTATTTCTTAGATAATTATTCCAGTTATATTTTTGTTTTAGAAAATCCAATGGTTCTTGCTTCTCCGTTCGTTCGTTTTGCTTGCAAAGAATTACAAACAAGCTCTGTATTTATTGGCAAACAGTAATGTTGAGCTGCGCACGTGAACACCAATGTAACGTTAATACTGAACTGCATTCTCTATCCAGGTTATTAAACTTAAAGAAAAAATAATGACTTTATGATCTGCACGTCGAAGGCTGGGGATCATCTGGGTCTTCTGGCAACTATTGCTGTATCGGAAGCGACGGAGATTAGTGGCAACTGGCAGTAAGGAAAAAATAACACTAACTTTTATGGTATACATTATGTTTTTTTAGGAAGGTGTTAACTATATTTATTGTACCATAATAATTTCCCTGAAACTTCCGTGTGACTTCCAGGTACGAATAACTACAAGCATTACATATTTCTTTAGGAAGTTTCATAATAGTACACGGAAACAGTAGCACACGGAAAAATGCTTGTGAGGGGACTGAAGCGAGAACTTGAAGTGATAAGAAAACGGGGTGGGGAAATATTACCCCTCTATGGTAACTTAACGTACGAATGGGTACATGATTGGTTAACGGAAACAGAACGGAATCTATAAAGTAAACTTGAATGAACTTGAATGGGAAACTAGTTCCGTGCAAGTATTTATGTGAAAACTGGCTGTAATAACAACGGAAAAACAGAAATGACAAAAAAATAGTAAAATAAAATATAGAAAAAGGATTAATATTTACAATTTTAAACTTATGAACCTGAGAGGTATATACCAGTTTCACAGTATAATTTCTTAACTTAACCTAAAATAATAGTTGTTCCGTACTTGGAATACAAACCAACGCTATTTGTAGGGGTATTACTTTTGGCGAAGCTGAAAGGACGAGCCATTTGAATTTAGTGAGGGAACTACCCATTCTGCTAGTTAGCAGGAGTCAGGGGGGGGGGGGGGTAGCTAGCTACCCCTCTCACCTACACACCTGGGATTGTGCTTCACTTTGCTTTTGGCTCAGATGGAGAGCGGTTGTTACTGCTCCTCCTCCTTGCCTAATTTGGACTGCCAATAATCTTTGTCTTTTTATCTTATGTTTTTTCTTCTATATATATATATATATATATATATATATATATATATATATATATATATAGCGCTCTCCTGCATGCCACCATCCTCCTGCACGTGCACTTACGCGCCCTACAGTATACTCTCCTGCGCGCCGTGCTGCGCACCATCCTACGCGCCAGGTAAAACCTGTGCGCCAACTTTCTCCGGATATCAGGCCTACAGAGGAGTCAACCATGCTGCCTTCACCCTCGCGCCATCCCTTACCAACGCGCCAGCCTTCTCCCGCGCACATTCACAAGGATATACGCGCGCGCCATGTTCATGCTCGCCAAACCTCTCCTAGGGATGCGCGACAACATTCTCCCGTGTGCCCAGCATGAATCTACTGCGCGGCCGCGCGTTACTGGACATTCTCCTGCGCGCGTGCCCTACGCCTGTTACAGATGCGCCCGAACACTCTCCCGCCCGCCCGCACGCGCCATCTGTCTCCCGCGCGCGAGCCCCAATATTCTCCCTCGCGCAAGCGCCATTATTATTCCTCGCGGGAGGGTCAATGTTCTCCCACGCGCGAGCCTACGCATCACAAAGAACAACGTCCGGCAAGGTCGCCATCGCCTCATTCCCCTCCCTGCAAGTGCATACCACCGTGCATTGTGGGAGAAGGGAAACTTCTAGAGGGGTTCAGGATCCCTAAGCTACCACAGGTGAACCCACCTAATCCAGTGACTCCTCCCAGGGATCCCTTTCCCTTCAAGGGGTATGTCTGACCGCACATCTGGCAGCCAACAGCCCTGGTTCGGTGCCCTGATCAGAGCCGTAACTCAGGCTTTCAAGCCCATTCTCTCTGAATTTGGACACAGAACCATGGCTGCCTCTACCCCACTGAAGAGGAAAAGAGGAGTTCTAGACGCGGTCACTTCCCCGAGGACGAAATTGACTCCACGTAGACCTTCGAGGCAAATTCCTCATATTCCTCGGACTGCCTCTCCTTCCCTTTCAGACGAAGATTTCCCGTCTCCAAGGGAATCACGCGGAGAGACTTTCCCCCATCGCACCAATGGAGGAAACCTCTCTTCGCGCCGAGAGTTCCACACAGTCAGGGATTGGAAGGAACATGCCACCCTCTTCAATGTTGAAGTCTTACATCTTTCCCAGGAAGGAATCCAAAGACTCCAAAACATTGCCTAAGTCCTCCACTAGGGCTAGGATGGAGCCAGCTAGCCACTCAGGGAATGTCTGCGATTCTTCCCTAGAAGAGCCTTCGGGGATAGAAGGAGACTTCGCTGCAAGTCCTACAACAGGAGGAGACCAGCAAGAGTCAGAGCACGCATTCTGGCAAGTTCTGACTCTAATGAGGGCTTTCAACGGGTTTTCCGACCCAGAGATCCCTTCTCGAGAGGGCAAAGACACGGTCTTAGACTGCGTTTTGGTTACTCAAAAGCCCTTGAAGATCAGTGCAGCCCTGCCCTGGTCTCAAGGGGTAAAGACTACCAGGGACAAGATCTCCCAGCAGCTCTCCGAGATGTCCTCCTCCAACCGTTCCGGTACCACCAACAAGCTCCTCCCACCTCCTCGTTTATAGCAGAGGAGGTACTTCAAGATTCTAGAGGAACCTTGTCTAGCTCTTCCACTTCACCACTCGCTGGAAGAGCTATCCAGGGGAGTCCCTCTTAATTGAGAGAGACTCCAACCGGCAGGTCTCGTTCTCGGCAGCCGAGATTCTCAATCAGGAGAAGGTTGCGAAGTGTGCTATGCAAGCTACTTCGTGGCTCGATATCTGGTTGGGGACCTTAGGTATCGTGATACGTTCTGAGAATTTCTCCATGGAACGTACCAGGAAAGCTATGGAAACCTTCCTTCTCTCAGGTAGGCCTACTCGCACATTTGAGTTTCTGGCCCACCAAGTCTCAAACTTGTGGGCAAATACCATCCTGAAATGTTGGGATGCAGTAGCTGAGAGATTCCATCAGAAGGTCCCTAGCGCCGAGATCAATAGGCTCAGACATTCCTCCATGGAGGGGTCTGTTCTTTTCGAGCCTAAGGATGTGGAACATGCCGCTGAGAGGTGGAGGAAGTCTCATCAAGATTCCCTCCTTCATAGGGCTATAACATCCAAGCCCTATAAGCCTCCAGCACCACAGCAGTCCCGTCCAGCCAAGACCACTACGACGACAACAGCAGCAAAGACAATGGTGTCTAAGCCCTTTCCTGTCAAAGAAAGGAAAGGCAAAATGTTCTCCAAGGGAGGCAAAAATCCTAGAGGGGGCAGCCGAGGCCGCAAACGTTAGGATAGGCAGTCCCCCTGCATTTCAACCAGTTGGGGGGGATGCCTACAAATTTGCTCAAACAGGTGGAAGCAACTCTGGGCCGATTCCTGGACAATCTCCGTGATCAGTCTAGGATATTGCGTCCCGTTCATAACATCTTTACCTCCCCTGACCAGGAATCCAGTGTCATTGAACTCCCTTGCCATGGGATTGGCAAGGGGGCAAGCCCTTCGGGCAGAATTCCAAACCCTGTTGAAGAAGGGTGCTCTCTAAGAGGTCCTCGACGGATCCCCAGGCTTCTTCAGTCGACTCATTCTTGTAAAGAAGGCGTCTGGAGGCTGGAGACCAGTCATCGACCCCTCAGCTTTGAATAAGTTTGTCAAACAAACTCCGTTCAGCATGGAGACGGCAGACACGGTCAGACTAGCAGTAAGACCGCAAGACTTCATGTGCACACTGGACCTAAAGGACGTGTACTTCCAGATCCCAGTCCATCCGTCTTCAAGGAAGTACTTAAGATTCAGCCTGGACAACAGAAAATACCAGTTTAAGGTGCTGTGCTTCGGTCCTTCCATAGCACCACAAGTCTTCACCAGAGTGTTCACCCTAGTGTCATCTTGGGCACACAGGATTGGCATCCGTCTCCTCCGTTATCTGGATGACTGGTTAATCCTAGCAGACTCGGTGTCAATCCTTCTTTAACACCGAGACAAACTTCTGAGACTTTGCCAAGATCTGGGAATCATGGTAAATCTCAAGAAGTCTTCCCTGCTTCCCACTCAAAGACTGGTATACTTAGGCATGATTGTAGACACCATTCTTCACAAAGCCTTCCCATCAGACGACAGGATAGTAAGGCTGAGGAAGGTCGCAAGACCTTTTCTCAAATGAGAAGAACTTCCAGCCCAATCGTGGTTACGTCTACTCGGTCACCTTTCATCGCTGGCCCATCTAGTTCCCAATGGTCGCCTCTGGATGAGATCCCTCCAGTGGCAACTCAAGTCCCGGATGAATCAAGCTTACGACTCCCCGGACATTCAGATCCCCATGGGACCTGTGGAACTGACTGACCTCCAGTGGTGGGTGGCAGACGAGAACCTACGAAAGGGAGTGGATCTTCTCGTCCTCCCCCCGGATTTGATGCTGTTTTCAGACGCTTCAAAAAAAAGGGTGGGGGCCCCACGTGTTGCACCACACGACCTCAGGCCTCTGGTCAGAGTCAGAAAAGTACCTCCTCATAAATCTCCTAGAGATGAAGGCCGTCTTTCTAGCCCTTCAACCGTTCCAACAGTACCTGGAAAGTCACTCTGTGGTGGTGATAAGCGACAACACCACAGTAGTGGTCTACATCAACAAACAAGGAGGTACTATTTCGCAGCAACTATCCCATCTAGCAGTAGAGATACTGAGATGGGCCGAAATCACTCGATACCGCTATCGGCACGCTTCATTCTGGACAAGAGGAATGTGCAGAGTATCTCAGATGGTGAGTACCGAGTGGTCTTTGGATCATCTAGTAGCCAAAAAAGTCCTGACTTTGTGGGGTTCTCCGACTGTGAACCTCTTCGGAACGGCCCTGAACTTCAGGCTCCCGCTGTACTGTTCCCCAGTCCCAGACCCCAAGGCTTTCTGGCAAGATGCTTTCCAATAACGGTGGGACAACATCAACGTTTACGCCTTTCCCCCATTCTGTCTGATGAGGAGGGTACTCAACAAGACCAGAACATTGGTCAATCTTTCAATGACCCTCATAGCTCCACTATGGCATCACACAGAATGGTTCCCGGACCTTCTGCAACTCCTAAGGGAGCCGCTAAGAGAACTCCCTCCACGACACAATCTACTCAAACAACCACACGCCAACATCTTCCACAAAGCCGTAGCTTCACTATGACTTCACGCCTGTAGACTATCCAGCATCTCCTCTCTGAGAGAGGATTTTTGCAACAAGTTGCAATCAGGATGTCTGGACACCTGCGAAAATCATCAGCAGCAGTCTACCAGGCAAAGTGGAAAGTCTTCTGTGGTTGGTGTCGTGGAAGGGGTATCTCTCCACTCGATGCCACTATTCCAGCAATAGCGGAGTTCCTCGTGTATTTGCGTGAAGAAATGCGCCTATCAGTCTCGGCAGTGAAAGGCTATCGCTCAGCCTTAAGCCTCGCCTTTAGGCTGAAAGGAATGGACATTTCTTCATCGCTAGAACTTTCTCTACTCATACTGAGTTATGAACTTACCTGCCCTCATTCGGAAGTGAGACCTCTCCCATGGAACTTGGTTCGAGTTCTCAGGTCTCTTAAGAGACCTCCCTATGAACCATTACACCAGGCATCAGATCGCCACCTAACTTGGAAAACGGTGTTCCTGCTAGCTTTGGCTTCGGCCAAGCGAGTCAGCGAACTTCATGGTCTCTCATATGACGTCGCCCATTCAAGGGGATGGGAGGAGGTAACGTTCAGCTTCTTCCCTGAGTTTATTGCTAAGACTCAGAACCCGGGAGTAGCGGATCCTTGATTCGACTCCTTCCGGATTTCTAGTCTCCGTTCTGTAACAGATGACCCAGACCATCTCTTACTATGCCCCGTAAGGAGCTTGAGGCTGTACCTCAAGAGAACAGCCGCAGCCCGTCCTCGTGTGCCAGTACTGTTCGTCAGCACAAGAAGGACTAAGAGGAGGGTCACCAAGAACACCATCTCTGCATGGATTCTCAGGGTCATTGACCTGGCACTGAATCTAGACCCTCCTCCGTCACGTTGCCCCAGAGCACATGATGTCAGGGGCATAGCTACGTCCCTGGCCTTCAAAAGAAATTTTTCAGTGACGCAGGTTCTTCAAGGTGGGGTGTGGAAATTGCAGACCTCATTCACATCCCACTACCTGCAAGACGTGACCCACAGGAGACTCGATACTTTCTCTATCGGTCCTGTGGTGGCTGCACAACAGCTGGTTTAAAACCTCAAGCTCCTTATTGGACAAGTAGCAGAAGGTTGAGGGCATTGTTACCTGGTTTTAGTCTGCATGAATGAAAAGGTTTGACTGGCCCTTATTCTTTTCTTCATCTCCCCTCCCTTGGGGAAAGCAGCATCCTGGGTTCTCTGCATAAATGACCTCTAACCACTGCAGGTAAACCATGCTCCCTTGTGTTCCTAGTATTAATATTAATACTGTTACGTCCCCATACCCTGATGAGGTGCTATTGGGAAAGTCCTAGTCTACAATTTTAAACATCTGACTTACCTGGTAGTTATATATATAGCTTAGTCCCTGACGTCACGGCAGGATTTCAAAACTCGCGGCAATCGCCGATTGGGTAGTCAGGTGTACTACCCAGGTACCTGGAACCATTCCAACTATTCCTCAGATCTTCCCTGCCGCCTCACCGGTGACATCGTTGGATTTTCACTCGCTGTAGCCTGTGTATAATTGCAGTTATTTTGGTGATGTACAATTTGGCTTTGGCTTTGGCTCGTTTGGATTTGATTTTGGATTTTTCTTGGACCCAATTAGATTTTGTTGTTTTGACCCTTGCTTGTATATCTCTCTTTAAAATTTTCATTGTCTGACTCTTCTTCAAGTATTAGAAGGTGTGTGAGAGGTTGTAAGACCCGGCTTGCTAAAGCCTCTGTTGATCCCCACTCCATTTGTGTGAAATGCAGAGGTAAAGTTTGTGAGTTGGTTGATCGTTGCGATGAGTGTGTTATTTTGTCTGAGAGTGAGTGGTTGGAGTTTGACCGCTACACTCGTAAGCTTGAGAGGGATAGGATCAGAAGGATTAAGAGTTTATCTCGTTCTTCTAGAGATTGTTCCCCTCCCCGTGTCAACGAACCTATTGATCCTTCCCCTGTAGTGGTAGTTCCAGATCCCACTTCTATTAATCCTAATGAACCAACTCTAAAGGACATGATGGTGGCCATTCAAGCCCTGGGCGAGAGAGTGGAGTCGCTCGCAGCGGACAGGACCCAGTAGCAACTTCCTCCCCCCCTGAAGAGGGAGAGAGGAATCCCTGACGTGGTATCTCCTCCAAGGACTATCCTGTCTCTTCGCGAGTCCTTACGCAGGCTCCTATCCCTCCTCAGACTTCCTCCCCCTCCCCTGCAGATGAGCATTACCCATCCTCAGGAGGGTCGGAAGATCCGGTCCTCTCCCCCATCACACCAATGGGGGAATCCCCGCCTCTTCGTGAGAAATCTTCTCGTACGGAGGGGGTGAAAGCCTTACATCCTTCTTTGCTGGTGTCCTGTTTCCCTCCTAGGAGGGAACTGAAGGCCCAAGTCTTCCGCAATGACCCGACAGGACCCAGATGGACCCTTGGAGAATGTCTGCGAGTCTCCCCAGGAAGAGCCTCTGGGGACGGGAGACCTCGCTGCCAGTCCAGCAGGAGGAGAGCTCCAGGGGTCAGAACACGCGTTCTGGCAGGTCCTGACCCTCAGGAGGAACCTCAAGGGGACCCCAGACCCAGAGATTCCTCCTCGTGAAGGGAAGGATACGGTCCTGGACCGAATCTTCAATACCCAGGTACTCCCTAGGGCCAGTGCAGCTTTGCCCTGGTCTCAGGGAATGAAGAGCGCCAGAGACAAGGCCGAGGGCCAGCTCTCTGAGCTTGCCTCCTTCAATAGATCCAGTGTCGGTAACAAGCCCCTCCCTCCTCCCTGGGTAGGGATCTGTAAAGGGGCAGGCCCTCCGGGCAGAAGTCCAGACTATGCAGCTGAAGAAACGCTCCCTCCAAGAGGTTGTGAACGGGTCCCCAGGCTTCTACAATCGACTCCTCCCTGTGAAAAGGCGTCTGGAGGCTGGAGACCGGTCATCGACCTCTCGACACTGAACGGGTTTGTCAAGTAGTCTCCGTTCAGTGTGAAGATGGCAGACACGGTCAGTCTTGCAGTGAGACCACAAGACTTCATGTGTACACTGGACCTGAAGGACGCGTACTTCCAAATCCCGGTCCACCCGTCTTCAAGGAAGTACTTTGGATTTTGCCTGGAAGACAAGATATACCAGTTCAAGGTGCTGTGCTTCGGTCTCTCCACAGCACCTCAAGTGTTCGCTGAGGTGTCTACTCTGATCTCTTCATGGGCTCACAGGATCGGAATCCGTCTCCTCCGTTTCCTGGGCGACTGGCTGATCCTAGCAGACTCAAAGGCAACCCTTCTTCGCCATCGGGACAAGTTTCTCGGACTTTGCCAAGTTCTAAGGATCATGGTAGTCCTCGAGAAGTCCTCTCCGCAGCCCTCTCAGAGTCTGGTATACCTAGGCATGGTTATAAACACCAATCTCCACAAAGCCTTCCCTTCAGACGACAGGATAGCAAGGCTGAGGAAGGTCGCGAGACCTTTCCTCACACGAGAAGAACTTCCAACCCAAACGTGGTTACGTCTCCTTGACCATTTCTCCTCCCTGGCCCGTCTGGTTCCCAACAGTCGCCTCAGGATGAGTTCTCTCCAGTGGCGACTCAGGTCGCGGTGGAGTCAGGGACATTACTCCCCGGACACCTTGATCCCTATGGGACAACCGGAACAGACGGACCTCCAGTGGTGGGTAGCAGACGAGAATCTACGTAAGGGAGTGGACCTTCTCGTCCTCCCCCCAGACTTGATGCTGTTTTCGGACGCATCAAAGAAAGGGTGGGGGGGCCCATGTTCTGAACCACAGGACCTCAGGCCGGTGGTCAGAACCAGGAAGGTACCTTCTCTAGACCTACTAGAGATGAAGGCCGTGTTCTTGGCACTTCAGTAGCTCCACCAAGCCTGGCGGACTACTCTGTGGTTGTGAGGAGCGACAACACCACAGTGATGGCTCATATGCTCAGACAGGCAGGTACTTTTTTTCAGAATAGCCATCCCATCTTGCAGTAGAGATACTGAGATGGCCCGAGTTCCTCTCGATCACTCTAGCAGCTCGCTTCATTCCGGGCAAAGGAATGTGCTCGCCGACAGTCTGAGCAGTGCGACACAGATACTAGATACAGAGTGGTCTTTGGATCCTCAGGTAGCCTACAAAGTCCTGACTCTGTGGGGTTCCCCAACTGTGGACCCATCCGCTACAGCACTGATCTACAAGCTCCCGCTGTACTGCTCCCCGGTCCCGGACCCCAAGGTCCTCTGGTGAGATGCCTTCCAACAACGGTGGGACAACATCGATGTGTTCGCCTTCCCCTGTTCTGGCTGATGAGAAGAGTACTCTACAAGACCAGAGTTTCAGTCAGTCTCTCAATGACCTCCATAGCTCCGCTAGGGCATCTCGCAGAATGGCTCACCAGACCTTCTGTAACTCCTTACGGAGCCTCCGAGGGAACTCCCTCCACGTCACGGGTTACTCACGCAACCACATGCCAACATCCTCCACAAAGCCGTAGCTTCGCTTCGACTTCACGCCGGAAGACTATCCAGCATCTCAACTCTCTCTCCTCATACGAAGCCATGTTCTCTCCTGCCCTCAGTCGGAATGAGACTTCCTCCTTGGAACTTGGTTCGAGTCCTCAAGTCTCTAAAGAGACCTCCCTACGAACCACTACGTAAGGCTCCAGATCACCACCTTACCGGGTTGACAGTGTTCCTGCTAGCCTTAACCTCGGCCAAGCGAGTCACATGGTCTCTCATACGACATCGCCCATTCAAGGGGATAGGGGGAGGTAACGTTCAGGTTCGTCACTGAGTTTTGTCGCCAAGACTCAGAACCCGGGAGTGCCGGACCCGCGATTCGACTCTTTCCAGGTTTCGAGTCTCCCGTCCTGTAACAGATGACCCAGACCATCTCCTACCTTGCCAGTAGGGAGTCTGAGGTTGTGTCTTAAGAGAACAGCTACAGTTCGTCCCCAGGTTCAAGCCTGGTTCGTGGACACTGGGAAATGAAGAGAAGGGTCACCAGGAATACCATCTTAACCTGGATTCGCAAGGTAATACGTACACCTGGCCTTGAATCCTGACCCTTCTCCGTCACATCGCCCTAGAGCGCATGATGTCAAGGGCGTAGCTACATCCCTGCCCTTCATGAAGTATCATTCAGTGATGCAGGTCCTGCAAGTGGGGGTGTTGAAGCATCAGACCACCTTCACAGCCCACTACCTGCAAGACGTGACCCACAGGAGGCTCGATACGTTTTCTATCGGCCCTGTGGTGGCTGCACAACAGCTGGTCTAAACCTCAGGCTCCTTAATGGACAAGTAGCAGAAGGTTGAGGGCCTTGTTACCCGGTGTTAGTCTGCATGAATGAAAAGATCTGTCTGGCCCTTATTGTTTTCTTAGAGAAAGCAGCATCCTGGGTTCTCTGCACAGCTGACCTCAAACCACTGCAGGTAGACCATGCTTCCTTGTGTTCCTAGTATTAAGCTTAATACTGTCATGTCCCCATACCCTGACGAGGTGGTATTGGGAGTCCTAGCCTAGATATCCTTCTGAGGAACTCCAGGTCAACTTCCTAGGACGAGTCACTTTTCACCTTCGCACACACCTTACGTAGGCCGCGGCAGTTTCACAACCGCTAGCGAGGAGCAGGGATTCCCTATTGACCGAGTACTTAAACGCTCGAATATGGAATCCCCGGGCAAGCCAAAGCCAGTATGGCAGGGACTTACCACCCTTCCTAAGGGTTAAGTCACCCCATGTAAATAGCGTGGTTTGTATTTCAGTTATGGAACAAATGACAAATTCGTAGATAATTTGTATTTTTCAATATTTAACTTAGCCGGTGATTATATAGCTGCAACTCTGTTGCTCGACAGACAACTCTACGGAAAAGCTCGCCAGCGATCGCTACACAGGTTGCGGGTGTGCCCAACAGCGCCATCTGTCGACCAGATACCCAGCTCTCAATGTAAACAAAGACTCAATTTTCTCTCTGTCGAGGTGTCGACAAGACGTACTTTACTCGCTGTTGCTAAACTGGAGTTTTTCACATCTATTTGGTGAAGTACTATATTCTAGTTTTGAGCTTTCGCTATGCAGGTGTTTTATCTTCATCTTAAATCTTGAACTCGTTTTGGATAGATTTAATTATGGTGACAAAGAGAGTATGGACTTTCTTTCACTTTTAAATGGCCGACCCTTCCCTTAGACGGAAGTGTGTTTAGGCTTTTAGTAATTATCTTATCACGTTATAGATTTTCCTCTATATATTTATATCTCTCCGCCCTTATTAGGCCTCTTCGATTAACTTTCCATTTATTATAAACATATAAAAATAAATTTTAATGTTTTGTTTATAAGCGACCTTTCCTGAGAGTAGGCGGTCCTAACTTGGAAACCGATGTTAATCAACGTTGAGCCCTTTATATCGTAATTAGCTTTTAAAGAGCTAAGGATTTAAAACTTTTTAAATGTAATATTTTATGAAAGAATTTCTTTGATAGTCTTCGTACTGTTTTCAAAGATGAACTAACGTTTAGTTTATTTATGCTACGCAGTTGTTGACGTTCAGGACGTTCAACATGCGCTCTATCGTTACGATAGAGAGAGAGTGTATCACGGTTTCACTTTGCAGTAAGAGTAAATCGATTCTGACGTTTTGTTCATTCTTTCTTAGCTTAAATGTTTTAAATTCTATTTTAAAGGAACTTTTTATTTGAAAAACCTTTCAGTTTTTTCCTTTAGTCAAATAACATGTTTTTTTGACGAAATAGAATTGGGCTCTTCTCTTAGGTGCGAAATCAAGAGAGAGAGAGATAGAGACGGAGGGAGAGAGAGGAGAGAAAATGTTCCGTTCAAGCGGGTAACGTTGTTCTCGAGTTACTCTCGTCCCTAGTCGCTGTACGGGGAGGAAGGATAAAACGTTTTTAGTTTTTTATTCTCGTCCCCAGGCTATGTGCGGTGAGAGATTGAAAACGTAGTTTATATGAACTAGTGTTTAGTCTCTTTCCCAGCCACTGATTTTTTTTTATCTTAAAATATGTTTTCTGTTTTTTGCTGGTATTAATGAGCTTGCATTATACGACTGATTTCGCAATTACTAACTTTTAATGAAGGGTAGAATTGCGTGTTTCAGGTAGAAATCAGTAAAAGTTTCGATTTCAGTGAAATAAGTGCAAAACAGAAAATCGAAGTGATAAAGTGATATGCGCAAAGTGTTACAGTGTTGCGTCCGAGGGTTCGTCTGTTCGTGCCTGTCGTTCACCTAGTCCGGGACCTCTTGCATGCTCCCAAGCCCAGGGGAGAAGTAATGTCAAACGACTTATGGGTTCGAGAGGCCTTGATCAACGAACAGACGTTTTCCCTCTATGGTATCGGTTGTATCTTACCAAGATCTCCATTAGGACAGTTCTGACCCTATGCAGTCATCGGATAACTGCTCGCCGCCTAACAAAAGCGTAACACAGACTCCGAGAGTCTTTTTTTGTTGGCAAAGTGTTGCGGTCACAGACGTTACCCTCGTCTCTTACCACAACCATTTCCGTTGATCCTTAATGGGTTGTATGGCAAGACATGCAGTATATGCTTGCCTCCCTTATGGAAAACTATTCTGCCGATTAGTCCGTTGAGTCTAGCCGTTTATCTCATCGATATCCTGGCTTTCAGCCAACCTAACGTTCCTTTGTGCTTACTGTTGACGTTGGCGTAGCTTAGTCACGTCAGTCAGGTTGTTTAGAACCACACTCGATGCGGTCTCGTGTGGTTTTTCAGCCGCATTTGGACGTTAGGCCACTTGCTGATGCTCCTGTTGACGTTCAAGACGTTCACCAACAATCGGAGTTGACTTGTTTTGACGCTGTGCGTCAACCTCCGCATTCTAGAGTTGTTTTGACTGCTCAGTCTAGGCAGTCAAAGCAGTCTCGAGTGGACGCTGTGCGTCCTCACGCACCTGTTGTGGTTGACAGTTCAGTTGTTGACAGTTCACAGACTGTCAAGCAGTTACATGACGTTGCGTTCTGGTCCGCTACTAATGCACCAGTGAGTGTGGACTCTGCTTGTAAAGCATTGCCACCACGGTAGGTCTCTCCCTTGCTTGAGACTCAGCTTTTATCGGACAAGGTTCCTGTAGATGAGGAAGTTGCTGTTCCCCCTCCTACTGATATTCCCTTGAGGACTCTGTCAGATGGAGAGGAGCCTAAAGCGGCTTAGCCCCCTATGGACTTTAATTAAATCATGATGATTTTTTTAAGGATCTTTGTCCGGATCTTTTTGTAACTGCTGCTCCTCGTTCGCCTAAACGTCAGAGCTTACACTAGGCCTAGCTACTTCGAAGCCGTTGTTTTTAAGCTAGTGCTCTCTCGCTCTCCTAGAGAGCTTTACGTTGGCTAGGCGACTGATTTTTCACCAGGAGGAGTTTGGGGGATACAGCCTTTGCTTTCCCTTCTTTTAAACTGGAATCTCCCTGGCGCCTGGCCAGGAGACGCTCCAAGTTTTTTTTTTTTACAGGTCAACTTCACAGTTGTTTTCGAGCCTTTGAAGTTTTGCTGTACAATTATGTCATGCATAACAAGGCTTTCAGGGATGGTAAGCGGTATCGCCTCAGTCGCTAACCCCGTCTGTTGCCGCACCTGCTCCCGTAGACCCTAAATGGGCTTTGCTGCAAGACATGCAGTCCAAGCTTGCGTCCTTGATAGAGGACTTTAATGCGGAGAAGGTTGCTACCGAACCTTCTGGCCAACAACCTTCCAACCGGTCGGTTGTGCGCCCTGTTGACGCTGAGGTAACCTACTCGCGTCTGCCAGTTGAGGTGGTTCCTCCACCGATGCGACCCAGTGTGGGTTGCCAGCCGCACGTTGACGTTAAGCGACGCTCGGAGGTGGTTGTTGACGTTCAGGACGTTCAACAACCAGCAGAGATGACTTGTTTTGACGCAGTGCGTCAACCTCAGCAACCCGGTAGGGTGTTGACTGCACAACCCAGACGGTCTAGACAGTCTCGGGTTGACGCTGTGCTTCCTCGCGCACCCATGGTTGTTGACAGTTCACAGACTGTGCAGCAGTTCCATGATGTTGCGTCCGGCTCCGTCACGCATGCACCAGTGCGACCGGACTCAGCGAGCCAGACGTTGCCCACTCCGTTGCCGTTTCCTCATCAGTTTTCGGATGAGGAACCCTCTGATGAGGACGTTGCTGAACAACAAGACGATCAGCCCCCAGAATAGATCAAGCCCTGCTATCCATCCAGAAGATGCTGAAGAAGGAACGCTGCTCAGTCAGGCTGTGGATGAGTCTGGTAGGGACGCTGTCATCCGTGGAACATTTGTGTCACTAGGAAGACTACACCTCCGTCCTCTTCAATACCATCTAGCTTTTCACTGGAAAAAGGACAAGACGCTAGAAGCGGTCTCGATCCCGGTTTCCGAAAAGATAAAGTCTTGTCTGACTTGGTGGAAGGACAATATCAACCTAAGAGAGGGTCTTCCCCTGGCTGTTCAGACTCCCAACCACGTTCTCTTCTCGGACGCATCGGACGTGGGCTGGGGCGCGACACTAGACGGTCGGGAATGCTCAGGACTGTGGAACTCGAGTCAGAGGAGCATGCATATCAACTGCAAGGAGCTGTTGGCAGTACATCTGGCCTTGAAAAGCTTCAAGTCTCTCCTTCGAGGCAAAGTGGTGGAAGTTAACTCGGACATCACCACGGCCTTGGCGTACATCTCCAAACAAGGAGGTACCCACTCACTGACGTACGAGATCGCAAGGGACCTGCTCATCTGGTCAAAAGGTCAAGACATCTCCCTAGTAACGAGGTTCATCCAAGGCGACTTGAACGTCATAGCAGATTGTCTCAGTCGGAAAGGGCAAGTACTTCCAACCGAATGGACCCTCCACAAGGATGTGTGCAAGAGACTTTGGGCCACTTGGGGTAAAACCATCCATAGATCTCTGCAACCTCGCTGACCAAGAGGCTTCCAATCTATTGCTCTCCAGTCCCGGACCCAGCAGCAATACATATAGATGCTTTCCTCCTAGATTGGTCACATCTGGATCTCTACGCATTCCCACCGTTCAAGATTGTCAACAAGGTACTGCAGAAGTTCGCCTCTCACGAAGGGACAAGGTTGACGTTAGTTGCTTCCCTCTGGCCCGCGAGAGAATGGTTCACCGAGATACTTCGATGGTTAGTAGACGTTCCCAGTAGTCTTCCTCTAAGGGTAGACCTTCTACGTCAGCCACACGTAAAGAAGGTACTCCAAAGCCTCCACGCTCTTCGTCTGACTGCCTTCAGACTATCGAAAGACTCTCGAGAGCTAGAGGCTTTTCGAAGGAAGCAGCCAGTGCGATTGCTAGAGCAAGGAGAGCGTCTTCCATTAGAGTCTACCAATCGAAGTGGGAAGTCTTCCGAGACTGGTGCAAGTCAGTTTCTGTATCCTCGACCAGTACCTCTGTAGCTCAAATAGCTGTTTTTCTCTTATACCTGAGAAAAGGACGATCCCTTTCAGCTCCCACTATCAAGGGCTACAGAAGCATGTTGGCATCGGTCTTCCGGCATAGAGGCTTAGATCTTTCCAAACATAAAGATCTGCAAGACCTCCTTAAGTCTTTTGAGACCACCAAGGAGCGTCGTTTGGCTACCCCTGGATGGAATTTAGACGTGGTACTAAGATTCTTCATGTCAGACAGGTTGGAGCCGTTACAATCAGCCTCCCTGAAAGATCTCACTCTTAAGACTCTTTTCCTGGTATGCTTAGCCTCGGCTAAAAGAGTTAGTGAGATTCATGCCTTCAGCAAGAACATCGGATTTTCGTCAGAAAAAGCCACTTGTTTGCTACAACTTGGTTTTCTAGCCAAAAATGAGCTGCCTTCTCGGTCTTGGCCTAAATCTTTCGATATCCCCAGCTTATCGGAGATCGTAGGCAATGAACTAGAAAGAGTCTTATGCCCTGTTAGAGCTCTTAAGTTCTATTTAAAGCGTACTAAACCTTTACAAGGCCAATCTGAAGCTTTATGGTGTTCAGTTAAGAAACCATCCTTGCCTATGTCAAAGAATGCTTGGTCAGACTTTATCAGATTGTTAATACGAGAAGCTCATTCACATCTGAGTGAGGAAGACCGAACTTTGCTTAAGGTGAAGACGCACGAAGTTAGAGCTGTAACAACTTCCGTGGCCTTTAAGCAAAATATATCTCTGCAAAGTATAATGGACGCAACCTATTGGAGAAGCAAGTCAGTGTTCGCGTCATTTTACTTGAAAGATGTCCAGTCTCTTTACAAGAACTGCTACACACTGGGACCATTCGTAGCAGCGAGTGCAGTAGTGGGTGAGGGCTCAACCACTACAATTCCCTAATTCCTTATCCTTTTAATCTGTCTCTTGAAATGTTGTTTTTTTTTATGGGTTGTCCGGAAGGCTAAGAAGCCTTTCGCATCCTGGTTGATTTGGCGGGTGGTCAAAGTCATTTCTTGAGAGCGCCTAGATTAGGGGTTTGATGAGGTCCTGTTGTATGGGTTGCAACCCTCGATACTTCAGATCCTAGGGGTCGATCAGCATCCTAAGAGGATCGCGAGGCTCCGTAAGGAAGACGTACTTAAAAGGCAGAGTAATTGTTCAAGTCGACTTCCTTACCAGGTACCTATTTATTTTGTTTTTGTTATTTTGATAACTTCTAAAATGAAATAAAAAACTCTTAGCTCATAAAAGTGTAAACATATATTACTGGTCTCTACCCACCATCCTAGGTGTGAATCAGCTATATAATCACCGGCTAAGTTAAATATTGAAAAATGTTATTTTGATTATAAAATAAATTTTTTAATATACTTACCCGGTGATTATAAATTAAATGACCCTCCCTTCCTCCCCAATAGAGACGCAGTGGGACGAGGAGAAAATTGAGTCTTTGTTTACATTGAGAGCTGGGTATCTGGTCGACAGATGGCGCTGTTGGGCACACCCGCAACCTGTGTAGCGATCGCTGGCGAGTTTTTCCGTAGAGTTGTCTGTCGAGCAACAGAGTTGCAGCTATATAATCACCGGGTAAGTATATTCAAAAATTTATTTTATAATCAAAATAACATTTTTCCTAACTATACAAACCTTAGCTATTTACACATATTTGCCCGCCAGCCCTGTCCCCCAAGATAAGTCCTACCTCTAAGTCAGGGGGGAGGGGTAGCAAGCTACCCCTCCCTACCCCCCGCTAACTAGCGGAGGGGTAGTAAACCCTCGTTAAAATTCTTATGGCTCGTCATTCAGCTACGCCGAAGTAATTACCCCATGTAAATAGCTAAGGTTTGTATAGTTAGGAAATATACAAATTATCTACAAATTTGTCATGTTTGTTCATACAATATATGCTAACCTTGAGGCCCCTTTTCTACCGTCTAGTACAGTATAACTCTTCCTTGTAGGGGGCAGAAAGCACTAACATTGTTCATGATTAGTGATAATGACGGATAACGGTAACGTCATTTGTCTCAAATGGTCCAGATGACCATAGAAAAAATTGTCCCAAGGTTAAGGCACTGATGAAAATCCACAGATACAGTAACGACATTGCTTGAGCCCAAAAAACGGATTTTGAGCGAAGCGAAAAATCTATTTTTTGGTGAGATAGCCATGTCGTCTTGATGGACCCACCCTCCTTTTCTATAGAAAAGGTCTTTGCAGAATCCCTCCCGAAATTACTATATCTGTAGCACCATGCTCAACGGTACAAGGAATGTCCGCCATCTTGTCACTCAATAGTAGTATGGGAAGTAGGGTAACCTTGATAACGGCTCCCCTTCTATTTTGCCACTCTTCCCCCTAGAGGCGAAAACGCTATTCGGGGTGAAGATACCTATGGTCCGTATCAAGATACACGTCCCCTGATATTATGCGATATCCTTAAGAGAAATTTGTTCCATAACCGAAATACAAACCACGCTATTTACATTGGGTTTACTTTTTGGGGTAGCTGAAATGACGAGCCAATAGTTTTTAATGAGGGTTAACTACCCCCGCGCTAGTTAGTGGGGGTAGGGGAAGGGGTAGCTTACTACCACTCCCCCCCATACACCGGTGATTTGCTTCACTTCACTTTTGGCTCCGGCGATGAACAGACGTGTCTGTCCATCGTCCTCGTTGACAGCCTTAATCTTTTTTTGCTTTTTCTTCCAGTTTGTGTGTGTGCGTTTGAAGTTGGCCTCACCTTTAGTTGTTCACCATGCGCAAGTGCCCTGGTATTGCCGGTCGCCCTTGCGGTACATTCATGTCTGCGGTGGACACAGATCCTCACACCCTTTGCCCGCAGTGTCGAGGCCGACGGTGTGACAGAGAGAATACTTGTAGTGAGTGCAGGGAGTGGTCTGCCTCCCAGTGGGAGAGGTTTGGCCGCCGGCGTAAGAAGAAGTCCAAGAGAGACCGTTCTCCTTCTGGGGTTGCCTTGAAGGAGGAAGGCTCTCGGGACTCTTCTTTCGCCGCCCAAACCTCCTCCGAAGCTCCCCCTCGTTCGGCTCCTAAGGAGAGACCGCCGAGTGGGAGCGCAGGCCCTAGTTCTGTTTCCCGACCTTGGGTTGAGGGAGAGGGCGTCACCTCCCATAGCGGGGCGGCTCCCACTCCTCCTCCGGGGGAGGTTGTTGCTAATGACTCCTTGTCTCATGATGATCTTTTTCAGATTTGGGCTTCCTTGGGGCTTAAGGGCCTGCCCTCCAGGGAAGGCCTGATTGACCTTGTCCAGTTGGGGGCCGCTGTTAAGCAGTCGCCGGTGATAGCAGAGGTAGATCCTCTGTCTATCGTCGACGTCGTGGTGGCAGAGGCTTTCGACGGGTCGGGTCAATCCTCTGCGGTTCCTGTTGTGGATGATGGTGCTGAAGGCTCTCCTCCCCCTTCCGTACATCCTTCGAAGGGGGAAGGGAGTCCCGCGGGCTCTTCTGTTGCCAAGCCTCCCTCTCGAGGGAGTGCCTTGACTGAGACTCCCCTTCGGAGGACTGATGGTCCTGACGATCTTCCTCGTGGCCGCCTTCGCCGTAAGGCTCACCGTCCGCTGCGCAGCAAGGGCCTCCCGTCTCCCTATAAGGGTGCTAAGAGGCGCCTTTTTGAATCTTCTTCTCCTTCCTCCGAGGGGGACTCTCCTCGCCGTAAGCAGCCTGCAGCTCCAGCTTCCTGAGACCTCTCTGGGGATCGGTCTCCTACGCCTTCCAGACCTTCAGCTTCTGGTGCAGACGTCCAGCAGCCTGACCTCGTCAGCCGACGGGCAACGGTCCCTTCGGGGCAAAGGGTTGCTTCCCACGGTGTGGGTTCTTCCCTTGCGCGTCAGGGTTCCCCTGCGCGCCCTCCTGCAGTGTTAGCGCACAGGCGCTCTACTGCTCGTCAGCGTTCTCCTGATCGCCAGCGTTCTCCTGATCGCCAGCGTTCTCCCGTTCGCCAGCACTCTCCTGATGATCGTCGCCCCTCTTCTCGCCAGCGCTCTTCTGAGGACATCGTTCATCCTGTTGTTCCTGTTGAGCGCCCAGTGCGCCATCGTTCCCCTGAGCGCCCTAGATCTCCTGTCCGTCAGAGCGCACCTGCGCTCCCAGTTCCTGACTCGCGCCCTGTGCGCCCACGCTCGCCTGCGCTACCTAGAACTTCGGTTCAAGTTGTGACCAAGGACTCTTATCCTCGCCCTCGCGATCCTGCTCGTCAGCCTGTTCCAGCGCAGCAACACTCGCGGTCTCCTGCGCGTACTTCCAAAGTGCCTGTACGCTCACGCGCCTCCTGTTCCTGAACCCGTTCATGAGCGTTCGCCTTTGCGCACTGCGCCGGCAGCGCCCACACAGGATTCCACGCATCGCCCTCCCGCTCGCCAGCGATCACCAGCACGCCAGCGATCACAGACCGATCAACATTCGCCTGCTCGTCAGCGATCTCCTGCACGTCAACGGTCCCCAGCGCGTCAGCAATCACCTGAACATCGGCGATCTCCAGACCGCCCGCGTGACCTATCGCCTGCGCGCAAGCGCTCTCCGACGCGCCGTCCCCCAGAGGATCTGGAGAGACATGGGTCGCCTCCTGTCAGCTCGCCCACGCGCTATCGCTTGCCAACGCGCCACCATGCGCCAGCGCGCCATCGCTCGCCTACGCGCCAGCGTTCACCAGCGCGCCGCCGATCGCCTGCTCGCCATCGCTCTCCCACGCGCTACAGGTCTCCTGGTCATCATCGTCAGCGGTCATCGGAGCGATCTCGTTTGCCCACGCGCCAGCGCGCTCCCTCGCCAACGCGCCAACGTGCTCACTCGCCAGCTTGCCCACGCGCTCGTTCGCCTGTGCGCCCTCGCGCCCACTCGCCTGCGCGCCCGCGCGACCGCTCGCCTGCGCGCGATTGCGCACCCGCGCCTCAACATCCTCTCGCGCGCGACTCCGTAGTTTCGCCTACGTACGAGCATCAGCACGACCCCTATTCGCGTTGGGTTCCGCAGCTTGCGACAGCAGCAGGGACGCGTGTCGCCAGACCGCACTCAGGATCGCCTCCGCCGAAGCGCAGGACTCTTGTGCAGGATAGGGAAGACCCATCAGAGAGGTCAGTACAACTTTCTTCCCCCTTTCCTTTTCTGGCAGGTCCAGTGGTGTCCACTCCGAAGGATCGCCCGATCCCCTTCCCTCCAGCGGGAATTTCGGACTCTGTGTCCGTGTCTCGGCAGACTTGGTTTGGTCCTCTGATGCGGGCGTTAGTGAAGGCTATGAAGCCGGCACTCGCCGATCAAGGGCACAAGCCAACGGCTGTCTCGCCCCCGCTGAAGAGAAGGAGAGGAGTGGACTTCGTGGTGTCTTCTCCCAGGGAGAAGTTGGTTCTTAAGAGGTGGTTCCTAAGAGGTCTATCGGGAAGGCTCCATCCCCTTCGCAGGCGCTTTCTCCTCCCGAGGATGAGGCTTTTCCGTCCTCGGGAGAATCCAGTGAGGTGATGGTCTCCCCCTCGGCACCAAGGGGGGAGTCGTCTCCTCGTGGAGGGGAATCGTCTCGCGCGGAGGGCGCCTTCCAAACCTCTTTGTTGGGGTCGTGTATCCCGCCCAGGAGGGAACCCAAGGACTCCAAGACAATCCCGAAGTCGTCTTCTAGGATTCGTCAGGAACCAGCTGCACCCCGGGAGAACATCCACGCATCTCCCCAGGAAGAGATTCCGGGGACGGGAGACTTAGCTGCCAGTCCGCAAGGAGGAGACCAGCAGGAGTCTGAGCATGCCTTCTGGCAGGTCGTGAGCCTGATGAGGCAACTCAACAGGTTCATGGACCCCGTGATCGCCCCCCGAGAAGGCAAGGACACGGTCCTGGACCAGGTGTATGGTACTCAGAAGCCCCCCAAGGCCAGCGCGGCTCTGCCCTGGTCCCAAGGGTTGAAGAGTGCTTGAGCCAGGGCCAATGCTCAACTCGCGGCTCTCGCTTCCTCCAGTCGTTCCTCTGCCGAGAACAAACTCCTCTCACCTCCTCGTCTCCAGCAGAGGAGGTATTTTGAGATCTTGGGGGAGTCTAGTCTCGCTCTTCCTCTCCATCATTCCGTAGAAGAGCTTGCTAAGGGAGTTCCTCTCGAGAAGCTCTCCGCTCGGCAGGTGACGTTCTCGGCGTCGGAGATCCTGAGTCATGAGAAGGTCACGAAGTGCGCCATGCAGGCCACTTCGTGGCTGGATATATGGCTAGGGTCTCTGGGCATCCTATTGCGCTCCGAGGATTTGTCTAAGGAGGCCAATAGGAAGGCCCTGGAGACCTTCCTACTCTCGGGCACCCGCTCCATCGAGTTCCTGGCACATCAGGTTACCGCCCTGTGGGCCAACTCGGTATTGAAGCGGCGTGATGCGGTGACCGAGAAGTTCCACCCGAAGGTCCCCGCCGTGGATGTCTGTAGGCTCAGGCATGCTTCCCTCCTTAGGGGGAATCTGTTAGAGCCTCAGGACATGGAACGAACAGCTGAGAGGTGGAGGAAGTCTAGCCAGGACTCCCTCATCCATAGGGCCCTTACAGCTCGGCCCTATAAGCCTCCAGCTCCGCAGCAACAACAGCAGCAGCCTCGCAGGACACCAAAGCAGGCACCGGCAGCTAAGAAAGTGGTGTCTAAGCCCCAGCCCTTTCCAGCCAAGGACAAGAGGGGCGGTAAGTCCTCCAGGGGAGGCAAGACTCCTAGAGGGGGCGGCCGCGTCCGCAAACGCTAGGAGTGGCAGTCCCCCCGCGTGTCCACCTGTGGGGGGATGCCTTCGAAGTTGCGTGCACAGGTGGCAGCAACATGGGGCCGATACTTGGACGATTTCTGTGATCGGCCAAGGCTATCACGTCCCGTTCACAACATCTCAACCTCCCCTGACAGCGAATCCAGTGTCGTTGAGCTCCTATGCCATGGGATTGGTAAAGGGGCTGGCCCTTCGGGCAGAAGTCGAGACCATGCTCAAGAAGGATGCTCTCCAGGAGGTCGTCGACGGCTCCCCAGGCTTCTACAGTCGACTCTTTCTTGTAAAGAAGGCGTCTGGAGGCTGGAAACCTGTCATCGACCTCTCGGCTCTGAACAAGTTTGTCAAGCAAACTCGGTTCAGCATGGAGACAGCGGACACGGTCAAACTTGCGGTGAGACCTCTAGACTTCATGTGCACACTGGATCTAAAGGACGCGTACTTCCAGATCCCAATCCATCCGTCTTCCAGGAAGTACTTGAGATTCAGCCTAGACGGCAAGACCTACCAGTTCAAGGTACTGTGTTTCGGTCTCTCTACAGCACCTCAGGTGTTCACCAGAGTGTTCACCCTGATTTCATCTTGGGCGCACAGGAACGGCATCCGTCTCCTTCGTTATCTGGACGACTGGCTGATCCTAGCAGACTCGGAGTCGACCCTTCTTCGACACCGAGACAGGCTTCTGAGTCTTTGCCAGGATCTGGGGATCGTGGTAAATCTCGAGAAGTCCTCTCTGCAGCCGTCCCAACGACTGGTTTATCTAGGCATGTTGTTAGACACCAATCTCCACAAATCCTTTCCATCAGACGACAGGATAGCAAGGCTGAGGAGGATGGCGGAACCCTTCCTCAGGCAAGAAGAGCTTCCCGCCCAATCGTGGTTGCGTCTCTTAGGTCACCTGTCCTCCCTGGCTCGTCTGGTTCCAAATGGCCGCCTCAGGATGAGATCCCTGCAGTGGCGGCTCAAGTCCCGGTGGAATCAAGGATCCGATTCCCCGGACGTACAGGTCCCGATAGGATCTTTGGAACAGGCGGACCTGCGGTGGTGGCTGGTCGACGAGAACCTGTGAAAGGGAGTGGATCTTCTCGTCCTCCCCCCGGAATTGACACTGTTTTCGGACGCGTCAAAAGAAGGGTGGGGGGCGCGCGTTCTGAACCAGAGGACCTCAGGCCTTTGGTCAGAATTAGAAAAGTACCTGCACATCAACCTGCTAGAAATGAAGGCCGTATTCCTGGCTCTTCAACAGTTCCAACGGACCCTGGCGGGTCACTCCGTGGTGGTGATGAGCGACAACACCACGGTAGTGGCTTATATCAACAAGCAGGGAGGTACTTTTTCGCAGCAGCTATCCCATCTTGCAATAGAGATTCTGAGGTGGACCGAAGTCCACTCGATAACACTATCAGCTCGCTTCATTCCTGGCAAGAGGAATGTGCTCGCCGACAGTCTGAGCAGGGCTTCGCAGATATTGAGTACCGAGTGGTCTTTGGATCCTCAGATAGCCAACAAAGTCCTAACTTTGTGGGGTTCCCTGACCGTGGATCTGTTCGCGACAGCGTTGAATTTCAAGCTGCCTCTGTACTGCTCCCCAGTCCCGGACCCCAAGGCACTCTGGCAAGATGCTTTCCAACAACGGTGGGACAACATCGACGTGTACGCCTTCCCACCGTTCTGTCTGATGAGAAGGGTGCTCAACAGGACCAGACTATCGGTCAACTGTTCGATGACTCTGATAACTCCGCTATGGCATCACGCGGAATGGTTCCCGGACCTTCTGCAGCTCCTGACGGAGCTCCCGAGAGAACTACCCCCACTACACGAGCTACTCAGACAACCACACTCCAACATCCTTCACAAGGCCGTGGCCTCGCTTCGGCTTCACGCCTGGAGACTGTCCAGCGTCTCCTCACGGAGAGAGGCTTTTCGCAACAGGTTGCGGAGAGAATGTCTCGGCATCTGCGAAAGTCCTCTGAAGGAGTCTACCAGGCGAAGTGGAGAGTCTTCTGTGGTTGGTGTCGTGGGAGGGGTATCTCTCCACTCGATGCCAGTATTCCAGCAATAGCGGAGTTCCTCGTGTATCTGCGGAAGGAAATGCGCCTTTCTGTCTCAGCAGTGAAAGGCTATCGCTCAGCCTTAAGCTTGGCTTTTCGGCTGAAAGGCGTGGACATTTCTTCCTCGCTGGAACTCTCTCTACTCATACGTAGCTATGAGCTTACCTGCCCTCATTCGGAAGTGAGACCTCCTCCTTGGAACGTGGTTCGGGTTCTCAGGGCTCTTAAGAGACCTCCCTTCGAACCATTATGCCAGGCCTCTGATCGCCACCTGTCTTGGAAGACGGCTTTCCTGCTCGCTTTGGCTTCGGCCAAGCGAGTTAGTGAACTTCATGGTCTCTCGTACGACATCGCCCATTCAAGGGGATGGGGGGAGGTAACGTTCAGATTCGTCCCTGAGTTTGTTGCCAAGACTCAGAATCCTGGAGTGCCGGATCCACGATTCGACTCTTTCAGGATCGCGAGTCTCCGTTCTGTAACAAGCGACCCAGACCAGCTGCTACTATGTCCAGTGAGGAGTCTGAGGTATTACTTGAAGAGAACAGCTGCAGTTCGTCCTCAAGTGCGAGCATTGTTTGTTAGCACAGGCAGGACGAAGAGGAGGGTCACCAAGAATACCATCTCGGCTTGGATTTGAAGGGTTATCTATCACGCCTTGAATCCAGAACCCCCTCCGTCACGTCGCCCTAGGGCACATGACGTCAGGGGCGTTGCTACGTCCCTGGCCTTCAAGAGAAACTTCTCTGTGACGCAGGTGCTTCAAGCTGGGGTCTGGAAGCGTCAGACGACCTTCACAGCCCACTACCTGCAGGACGTGACCCACAGGAGCCTCGATACGTTTTCTATCGGTCCTGTGGTGGCTGCACAACAGCTGGTCTAACCTCAGGCTCCTTTATGGACAAGTAGCAGTAGGTTGAGGGCGTTGTTACCCGGTTTTAGTCTGCGTGAATGAAAGAGTTTGTCTGACCCTTACTTCTTTCTTCATTCTCCCCTCTCTTGGGGAAGCAGCATCCTGGTCTTCGCATAGCTGACCTCGACCTCTGCAGGTAACCCATGCTTCCTTGTGCTCTTAGTATTAAGCTTAATACTGTCGCGTCCCCCATACCCTGACGAGGTGGTATTGGGAACGTCCTATCCTGGATTCCTATCTAAAGGTCTCAAGGTCAACTTCATAGGACGAGTCACGCTCTTTCCTCCACACACAACTTATGTAGGCCACTCGTTCCTAGAGAAGCAAGGAACTTGTGAGGTGCAGGGGCTCCTTTTCTCAAGTGCTACTCACTGGGAGGCGAAGCCCCCGGGCAAAGCCAAAGTCAGTAAGGCTGGGGACTTTCCACCCTTCCTAAGGGGTAAGTCACCCAATGTAAATAGCGTGGTTTGTATTTCGGTTATGGAACAAATGACAAATTCCGAGATAATTTGTATTTTTCCTAACCATACAAACCTTGGCTATTTACACATATTTGCCCGCCAGCCCTGACCCCCAAGTCAAGACCTACCTCTAAGTGAAGTGAAGCAAATCACCGGTGTGGGGGGGGGGAGGGGTAGCAAGCTATCCCTTCCCCTACCCCCGCTAACTAGCGCGGGGGGGGGGGGGGGGTAGTTAACCCTCGTTAAAAACTATTGGCTCGTCATTTCAGCTACGCCGAAAAGTAAACCCAATGTAAATAGCTAAGGTTTGTATGGTTAGGAAAAATACAAATCATCTCCGAATTTGTCATTTTAAGGATATTTGCGCCAGGAGTTAGAACCCTGGAGACCTAAAGGTAAATTCTCTGGTAATATCACTGTAGTCAAATATCCCTTAGGAAGCTACTATTCCATCAGGATGACATGGCTATCTCACCCAAAAATAGATTTTTCGCTTCGCTCAAAATCTGTTTATTAACATTATGTTAACATTATGTTATGTATGTTGATTTTGCTGGTTATTTATTACCAATAAAAACTTGATGGGTATTTGCATCTTTTTGGACTCAGGCCATGTCTTCCTGATGGAAGGTTCCTCTAAGTAACTTCCCAGGGTATACTTGACTAGAGTGATATTCCCAGAGAATTTAACTCAAGGTCTCCAGAATTCTAACTCCTGGCGCGAATATCCTTAAAGTTTTCTTTAAGTTTATCGCATAATATCAGGGGACGTATTCTTGACACGCCAAATAGCAATCTTCACCCCACATAGCGTTTACGCTTCAACGGGGAAAGTGGCAAAAATAAAAGGGGAGCCGTTATTAAGGTTTCCTTCCTCCGTTACTATTTGAGTATCTAGATGGCGTCATCATCGCCGCCATGTTTATTTCTTTATCAGTAGCGAACTCACTCGATGATTTTCCCGGTTGCTCTCTCATCATTTTGGATTTATTATGCAATCTCCAGCCTCCTCTGCCTCTGGAAAGTTTAGTACTGTATTTGATCTTTACATTGTATAAATTCTAGCTCTTGCCTCACAGTGAAAATTAAGTCGAATCAAGTTAATTTAGTGGCAGAGCTGTTGCCTGAACCGGAGGCGTCATGGGCGCTGTCGTTCATAACGCACGAGTTATTTAGTTAGCCACAACGACTTTCCCGGTATAAATAGCATAAATAAAGATAGTTATTTAGTCTTTATTGCTAGTAGTTAATTATATTATGCCGATAGTATTCGTATTAGTTTCGGCGATTTAGGTAACCGAACCTTGCTTACGCTAGGCTTCCTAGCCTAGGCATTTCAGTTTACTTTCATGCATGATATAATAGACATTCCTAGTGTTATTAAATTTAAATGAAGCTATTTAGGCAATTTATACATGTGAGATATATTGATTGCATATAAAAATTTCCTCTTCTAAGATATACGAGAGAGCTTCGATGATCTAGGTAGTCGATTCTCGCTGCCACTAGGCTACTAGCCTAGTGGCTTTAGTATACTTTCATACATTTGCCCTGGTTACCCTTGTGTATCGTTTTATCAATTCAGGCGTAGATAGATATCTCCTAGAATTATTATATAAAGCGATACTTGCCTCCAGTGGAGATTTAAGGGTACTGTAATCCCTCCTTCCCTCTGGGTGTAGCCTTAGGCTGCAACCCTATTTGGTCGTGCCTCGAGTTGTCATTCAGGCAGGACTAGGCTAGGGTTTTCTGCCCCTTCCCTTAGCCGCAGATGGCAGGGTTTGGGTTTCGGTCAGAACCTTAAGAGTATATAGTCTTGTGCCGGCAGCTGGCCGGCAGGGTGAATAGTCATTCCCCTGTCGGATTACGCTGTCGGCATAGGAACCTAGACCTCCCTAGACCGCACATGAAGGGGTTATATGATATTGCCACCTTCTCTTTGTGGTCTAGTAGACTAGTCCTGTGCTTGCAGACCCTAGGCTGAAGAATAGACATTCTTCTGCCACCTAGGATGGCGCCGGCACTGGAACTCTGTTTCTCTCTTGTTTAGGGGTGGCGGCTAGATTGCTGCCGGCCCCTTAACTGTATTGGCAGACCCTAGGCTGGAGAATAGATATTCTCCTGCCGCCTAGGGTGGCACCGATACTGAAACAAGAGTTTCTTTAGGGTGTGGTAGGACCGGCAACCCTGAAGTTACACTTATCTATCCTTACAGGGTAGAACTCTTCCAATGGGCCTCTTGAATAGGATAACCCTAGGCTTTAATTTTGAGGGAGGTCACAGCAATTGGCTGGGCAGGAAACACATGTATGTGTCTTTCCTATTTCATTTTTAGCTCACTAATCCTAAGCTATATGCAATAAAATGCAAAAATATTATTAATAATATTTATTTAGTTTATCAAGTGGGATGAACTACCATATACTCATTTTGTTTTCCTCTCTTTACAGGAGGACCACCCTAAGTGCCGCAGTGTCTTCTGCAACGTTAGGAGCAGGGACTTCTGCGGCCACGAGGAGTGCAGGACGCACTCCTGCTGTTCCATCACCAAGGGATCTCTCAAGTATTGGGACCTCCAGGTATGTAATGTGTGCAAAGCCTTGGTTACTGAGACCTTTGATGACCCCAAGACAACGGAGTCAAGGGATGCAGCAAGGAGTAAGCTGTGTAGATGGGTCTGTGGCTTCCAGAAAAACGCCACGGGGCCTTACCCTCCGAATGAGCTGATGCGGGCCTATCTATTCCCTAAGGCATCTGCGGATGCCCTCATACCACAGCCTCACCCTGAGATCCCTTGCGTCCAGATTTCCGTAGATACGGACGTCTCGGATGCGATGAAGGACATCCATCTAGATGAGAGGATGTCAGAGGTGTCGGAAGACACCGAAAAGGACCTTCTTGCGGAAGGTCAGGAAGAGAAGTCTACATTGGCTTCTGAAACGGAAGAGGATGAAGTCGAAACGGTGTCCGTTTCGTTGGTTCCAGCCCCAGAACCAGTGCCCTCTACGTCCTCTGCTCCTCCATCTGATGAAACGGGGAAGACCCTGTCTACCCTCATTTCTATGATGGAGAGGTTCCAGAAGCAGAGTGAAGAAAGGGAAGCTGCATTGAGGAAGGAGATACATCAGCTTGCAGCGTCCAGTGGGTCTCACAGGAGACTCAATGTGAAAGATCTTCCCTTGCGCTCTGAGGTAAACCCGTGGAGGCATGCAGAGTACATGCCAATCACAAATGGGAAAATATTTATCTCAGAAAAGCTGGGAGCTGTCCTCATTGAAGACATCGACTTTTGGCCCAGCTTCGAGTCTTATCCAGACTGCTTTGTCCGTCTAAAGGTGGAACCCGTGTCTAAAGAGGAGACAGAGCTGAAAGAGGTCATAGTTCTTGACCATGCAAAGGCTCAAGCTTTAATGGCTAGCAGTCTGAAGGACAGGGGCTTCACTAATGCCAAAGTGCCAGACCTGAGTAAGAAACACCCTTCCTTTCTTGCTCCAGCTATAATGGCCTTTCCCTTTGCGGAAAAGGGGTTCAAGGCTGTGATGAAGGCAGTAGAAGCTGGGAAACCTTTTCCTACACTTGAGGAGTGTAGACCCTTATCCCCAGGCCTTAGGAATCTTGTTAAAGATTTCATTAGATAAGTCTACTTGGAAGGCGTAAAGCAAAGATCTAGTCAAGGCAGATTTACACGTTATCGTGTTGGCTGCTAAACCTTGTCCATGAAGGTGAATAAAGAAGGATAAACAGAAATCTGTTGAGATCTCTTTTGGCCTTCTTGCCTTGACAAAAGCAACCCACTTCTTCCAAGACGACTCATATTGCCTTCTGGTAGATTTAGACTTATATTCCTCTAAGAAGTCTATACAGTACTTTCTTTCAAGATCCCAAACCTTTTCTTAACTGCTAAGGAGAGAAAATCATGAGATGAAGGTCTTGGGTTTTCTGTAATGAAGCGAAGACTTCTGTACTTGTTGAGTCAGAACTGGGTCCGGCAGAGGGACCAGCCTCAGCTGCAATTCCAATACTAGAGGGAACCAGTTGCTCTTGGGCCACTTGGGAGCCACTAGGGCTGCTGTTCCTTGAAAAGCTCTCAGCTTGTTGAGGACCTTCAGCAGAGGGTTGGTTGGAGGGAACAGATAAATCCTGGTCCATCTGTTCCAGTCGAGGGACATGGCGTCCACTTCTGCTAGAGGGTCCTCGTATGGGGCCATATAACGAGGTAGCTTCTTGTTGTCGCTTGTCGCAAAGAGGTCGATCTGCAGTTCTGGGACTTGACGTAAGATGAAGGAGAATGATCCTGTGTCTAGGGACCATTCTGACTCTATCGGCGTTAGCCTGGATAGAGCGTCCGCCGTCACATTGCGAAACCCTTGAAGGTGAACTGCTGTTAAGTGCCATCTCTTCTTTTCCGCCAAGCGCAAGATGGCCAACATCACTTGGTTGAGTTGGGGTGATCTCGAACCTTGACGATTCAAACATCTCATTATCACCTCGCTGTCCAGAATCAGTCTTATGTGGACTGAATGGCGAGGGGACAATTTCTTCAGCGTGAGGAAGACTGCCATGGCCTCCAATATGTTGATGTGGAAGGTCTTGAATAGAGAGGACCAAGTCCCTTGGACTTTCCGTTGGTGAGAGTGACCTCCCAATCCTTCCTTTGATGTGTCCGTGTGGATGATGACTGAAGGTGGAAGCGGTTGCAGAGGCGCCGACCTCTTCAGGTTCTTGGCCTTCGACCATGGCTTGAGAAGTGATCGTAGTCGATTCGGTATCGGTCATGCTAGATCTCTTCAAGCGTTTGATGCGTATCTTCTCCAGACTCCTGATGCATCTTTTAGCTGCACTCTTAGCACTGGGTCTGTCAGTGATGCAAACTGAAGGGAGCCCAGCACTCTCTCCTGTTGGCGTCTTGATATCCTGTCGGATTTCAGTAGTCTCTTAACAGATCCCGCTATCTCTCTCCTCTTCTTTAATGGAATGGAGAGATGGTGTGACTGTAAGTTCCAATGTATTCCTAGCCATTGAAACTCCTGAGCTGGAGATAGTCGAGACTTTTTGATGTTGATCTTGAATCCCAGATGTTCCAGGAACTGGATCACTTTCTTGGATGCTTGCATGCATTCCGTCTCGGATGCTGCCCACACCAGCCAATCGTCCAGGTAGGCAACTACCTGGACAACTTCTGGGCGTAGTTGTTGAACGATTGCATCTGCAAGCTTCGTAAAGATCATTAGAGCTATGTTTAGTCCGAAGGGCATGGCTCTGAACACGTTCTTTCTCTTCTGTAGCCTGAATCCTAGGTAGGAGGAGAGTTGGCGATTGACTGGAATGTGCCAATAGGCATCTGCCATGTCTATGGAGACTGTGTACGCCCGTTTTGGCAACAGGGTCCTTATGTGTTGAAGGGTCAGCATCCTGAACTTGTTGAGTGGCAACAAGTCCAGAATGACACTGAATTTGTCTGAGTCCTTCTTGGGAACACAAAACAGCCTTCCTTGGAATTTGATGGACTTTGCCCTCCTTATCACCCGTTTGCTCAAGAGTTCTCGGATATGTTCTTCCAGAATGGGGGTGGAGTGTTTGAAGAATTGAGGAAATGATGGTGGAGCTGTCTTCCAGCTCCAACCTAGTCCGTTCTTGATCAGGCTGTGGGCCCAGGGATCGAAGGTCTAGCGATCCCGAAATAATTGGAGTCTTCCTCCTACCGGAAGCATCTCATTGCTTCGACTGTCCGGAGGACTTGCCTCCTTGACCGCGCCCTCCCCTACCCCCTCTTCCTCTTGAGGGGCGTCTAGAGGAACCTCTACTTGACCCTCTACCTTTAGGGCAAAAGGTAGTGGTCTGCCTCTCATAGGCGGGAGTGAAGGCTGGTGACTGGGTCACCACCTACTGGGGTACCATCTGGTAGAGGGTTGGGGTTGTGCCACCATCTGGGGCACAGCGGTCATGGGAAGTTGTTGTTGTCTAGTGGGGCGAGAGGGCAACCTTGGCCTCTTTGTCTTCCTTTTCAGTTGGGGACCCTCATCCGGGAAAGACTTCCTCTTGGTCGACATACCCCACTTCTGGAGAAGATTCCTGTTCTCCGTGGCAGCCTTGTCGACTATTTCCTTGACCACTTTACTCGGGAAGAGGTCCTTTCCCCAGATATTGGAAGATATCAACTTCCTAGGTTCATGTTTTACCGCAGCCGAAGCAAACACGAACTCCCTGCAAGCCCTTCTGGCCCTAACAAAACCATAAAAGTCCTTGACCAGAGTTACCAAGTGTGTCTTGGCCACGACCATAAACATATCTAGGGATTTATGGTCACTTGCCATTGAGTTGACACTCATATTGTTCCGACAATATATACAAACTGTGAGAACGTTTGTATATCTGGTGGATACTTATGTTTGTTCATACAATATATGCTAACCTTTAGGCCCCTTTTCTGCTGTCTAGTATGACTCTTCCCTGCAGGGGGCAGGAAGCACTAAAATTGTCTATAATTAGTGGTAATGACGGATAACGGTAATGTCATTTGTCTCAATGGTCCAGATGACCATAGAAAAATTGTCCCAAGGTCAAGACACCTATGAAAATCCTCAAATACAGTAATTTCTAGTAATTTTCTGGTAAACTTCCATCAGGACAACATGGCTTGAGCCCCAAAAATGGATTTTGAGCGAAGCGAAAAATCTATTTTTGGGTGAGATAGCCATGTCGTCCTGATGGACCCGCCCTCCTTTTCTATAGAAAAGGCATTGGCAGGATCCCTCCCAAAACTACTATATCTGTAGCACCATGCTCAATGCTACTAGGAATAACAGCCATCTTGGATATGGCGCCATCTAGATACCCAATAGTAGTATGGGAGGAAGGATAACCTTGATAACGGATCCCCTTCTAATTTGCCACTCTTCCCCCTCGAGGCGAAAACGCTATTCGGGGTGAAGATTGCTATGTGTCGTATCAAGATATACGTCCCCTGATTTATACGATATCCTTAAGAGAAATTTTAAGGATATTCACGCCAGGAGTTAGAATTCTGGAGACCTAAACGTAAATTCTCTGGGAATATCACTGTAGTTCAAATATCCCTTGGAAGCTACTTATAGGAACCTTCCATCAGGACGACATGGCTATCTCACCCAAAAATAGTTTTTTTGTTTCGCTCAAAATCCGTTTTTTGGGCTCAAGCCATGTTGTCCTGATGGAAGGTTCCTTTAGGCAGTTTTCTAAGGGATATTTGGCTACATACATTAATAAGGCAGCCCTTCATTCCATGCTTTCTCTCTTTCTGTCGGCTAGTGCCGCCAGGTACTAACACAGCCGGCAGCATGCCGGGTGGACCGGTGCTGCCAGGTTATGCTGCCGGTTGGACCGGTGCCGCCAGGTACTAACTCAGTCGGCGGCATGTCGGCTGGACCGGTGCCGCCAGGTACTAACCCAGTCGGCAGCATGCCGGTTGGACTGGTGCCGCCAGGTACTAGCCTAGCCAGCAACATGCCGGCTGAACTACAGTATATGATTATACAGTAGCCAGTATATTTGTAGTATACTATATACTGCAGACAGAAAAGTATAGTATAGATTATACAGTAGTTTATTTTTCCAACACACCCTGTGTATCCTTTCACTGTCTCTTGTTGAGACCAATTCTATATTGAAGTGAAGTATTCCTTCAATACATTGATATAATCCATGTGATATTAGCCATCCCTTGCCTAAAGAGACAGCACCTATCAGCAGTTCACTTATAAATGATCCGCAGTGTGACAGTGGATGCTCTACTCAGGCTCAAGCCGATAGAGTCAGAATGGGCCACAGACGCAGACTCATTCTCTTCCATCTTGGAACAAGTTCCGGAACTGCAGAACGACCTCTTCGTGATGATCGTCATCAAGAAACTACCTCGATATGTAGCCCCATACAAGGACCCTCTAGAGGAGATAACGGACGCCATGTCCCTAGTTTGGAACAGATGGACCCAGAATTTCCTGTTCCTTCCATCCAATCTCCTGCTGAAGGTCCTCAACGTGCTGAGATCCTTCCAAGGAACGGCAGCTCTAGTGGCTCCCAAGTGACCCAAGAGCAACTGGTTCCCTCTACTGATGGAACTGAGGCTGAGGCTGGTCCTTGTACCGAACCCAGCTCTATCTCAACGGGTTCAGAAGTTAACTGTCTTCGATTCATCACAGAGAACCCAAAACCTTCATTTCATGATTTTCTCGCCCTAGCGGGTAAAAAAAGATTTGGGATCTCAAAAGGCAATATAGACTTCTTGGAAGAATACAAGTCTAAGTCAACTAGAAGACAATATGAATTGTCTTGGAAAAAGTGGGTTGCTTTTGTTAAAGCAAAAGGACCGAAAGAAATTTCACTAGACTTCTGTCTGTCCTTCTTTATCCACCTTCATAATCAAGGTCTGGCAGCTAACACGATAACTACGTGTAAGTCAGCCTTGACTAGACCTCTTCTATATGCCTTTCAAGTGGATCTGACGAACGAAATCTTTAACAAGATCCCGAAGGCATGCACTAGACATAGGCCTGCAGCTCCTCTGAAGCCCATTTCATGGTCTTTGGACAAGGTCCTACATTATGCTTCCTCTGTGAACAATGAAGATTGTTCTCTCAAGGATCTAACCCAGAAGGTTATTTTCCTGTACGCTATAGCCTCGGGGGCTGGAGTTCGTGAAAAAGTAGCCCTATCAAGAAATGAGGGCCACATTCAGTTCACAGAAGTGTGAGAACTGAATCTCTTTCCTGATCCAACTTTTCTCACCAAGAACGAGCTACCCACTAAAAGATGGGGTCCCTGGAGAATCTGCCCTCTGAAGGAAGATGTCTCTCTATGTCCAGTAGAGTGTCTAAAGGTCTATTCAGTTCACAGAAGTGGGAGAACTGAATCTCTTTCCTGATCCAGCTTTTTTCAATATTAAACTTACCCGATAATCATGTAGCTGTCAACTCCGTTGCCCGACAGAATTCTACGGAAGGGATACGCCAGCGATCGCTATACAAGAGGGGGGTGTACTCACAAGCGCCACCTGTGGCCAGGTACTGCAGTACTTCTTGTTGACACCACTTCAATTTTTCCTCTGTCGTGCTTCCGGCAAGACGTTCATGGATACGCTTATAATTTTGGAGTCTTGTTCACGGTTTTTGGTGAAGTATTGCTCTAAGATTTCAGCTTTCGCTATTCAGGAAGTTTTATTATTAGCTTAGCTTTTGCTTTTGGAATTAATTTGATTAATTATGGTGACGAAGAGAGTATGAACTCTCTTTCACCTTTAAATGGCCGACCCTTCCCTTAGACGGAAGTGTTGGTGTCTAAGAGAGTATAGACTCTCTTTCTTAATTTTGCTTAACAAAAGTTATAGATTTATTTTTTATCTCTCCGCCTTTTATAGGCCTCTTCGATTAACTTCCTTTTATTATAAACTTATTAAAATTAATTTTTATATTTGTTTATATTAGACCTTTCCTAATAGTAGGCGGTCTTTTCTTGGTACCGAAGTTAATTAACATTGAGCCCGTCATTTCGGATTTACCTGTTAACATATTATGCTATTTTAATGTTTGAAAGAATTTCTTTGATAGTCTCGTACTGTTTTCAAAGTTGAACTAACGTTTTGTTTTGTCTCCGCAGTTGTTGACGTTCAGAACGTTCAACTTGCGCTCTATCGTTACGATAGAGAGAGAATTTTCACGGTGTCACGTTGCAGTAAGAGTAACCGTTTTTAGCGTTTTGTTCATTCTTTCTTAGCTTAATGGTTTTAATTCTAATAAAGGAACTTTTTATTTGGGAAATATTTCAGTTTTTTTCCTTTAACAATAATATGTTTTAACGATTTATATGATTGGGCTCTTCTCTCAGGTTCTAAGTCAAGAGAGAGAGAGAGAGAGAGAGATAGAGACGGAGGGAGAGAGAGCTGGATAAACGTTTCGTTCAAGCGAGTAACGTTGTTATCGTTTTTGCTCTTCTCCCTAGTCTCTTTAGGGGAAGAAGGTAAACGTTTCTAGAGTTTTATTCTTGTTCTCAAGCTTTATGCGGTGAGAGATTTTAAACGTAGTTTATTTGATCTAGTGTTTAGTCTCTTTCCAGCCACTGAATTATTTATCTTTCATTAGATTTTTCTGTTACATTGTAATTCTGTTTTCGCAATTACTAACTTTTAAGAAAGGATAGAATTGCGTGTTTTAGGTACAAACCACTTAAAGTTTCGAGTTCAGTGAAATAAGTGCAAACAGAAAATCAAAAGTGATAAGTGATTAGCGCAAAGTGTGTCAGTGTTGTGCGTGAGGGTACTTCTGTGCGTGCCAGTCGTCCTCCCAGTCCGGGACCTCTTGCAAGCTCCCAAGCCCAGGGGAGAAGCAATGTCGAAGGACAAAAGGGTTCGGCAGGCCTTGATCGGCGCACAGAAGTATCCTCGGTGGTTGCGGGCGTGTCTTACAGAGACCGTCACTCCCACCCGCAGACGATTGAGCTCGTCTTTTACTCGTCTGCAGAAGAAATGTCAGGGAGAAAACGCTGGACTCAGGTCTCAAGACCTCTCAAACGCAAAGTCCAGACCTCAAGAGTTCTACAACCTGGTTGCAGTCATTGGATTAGCTCTGACTCTCCGCAGTCATCAGGTGACTGCACACCTCCTAAGAGAGGTAAGGTGATGCCGCAACAGACCTCTTCTTCTGTTAAGGCTTTGCCTCACCAGACCTTAGCGTCTGTCGACCCCAAGATGACTTTGCTGCAGTCCATGCAGTCACAGCTTGCGGTCTTAATGCGTGAGTGTCAGGCAGAGAAGGTTACACCTCCTCCTGCGATCGCTCCGCCTCACCGCAGTCCAGTCTGCCAGGCGTACGAAGTTGAGGTTCCTCAGGATACCTTACCGCGTACTGAGTTGCCAGTTACCAGCGGTGTGCAGCAACCTCCGCCTTCCTTAAGGCAACCTCAGCAATGGGAGCAGGAGTCTTATGCCTTACTTCCTCCGCTTCCGCCTGCGGTTCCACCAGCGAGGCATCAATCTCTTGAGGTACGACAACCTCTTCCATCCATGAGGCAGCCACCTCAGCACTCGCTGCAGCGACCTAACCCTCCTCAAGGCGAGAGCCTCAACTCCTTAGGCTAGCACCTCAGGAACCTCAACTCGCGAGACAAGAACTGCGTTCTGCGCAGCCGCTACCTCAACTCTCGCAGCTCACACCTCAGGAACCTCAACTCGTTCCTCAGGAACCTGCTACTGCGCATCCGCTACCCTTACAGCAAGCGCAACTCTTGAGACAAGAAACTCATGCTAGGAGTCAGCCACCTCAACGCATGCATCTGCCACTTTCTCCTCAACTTGAGCCTCTTCCCATTCAACTTTGAAATAACAAATGACAATAATAACACCTCATTACTTTCATAACTTGCATTTGTAATCATATACATGTATGCCTACACAAACATTATGATAATGGAGGTTATTCGTATTACTTAAAAAAAAAAAAAAAAAAAAAAAAAAAAAATATATGTATTCCTTGCAATATATTTTTAACAAATCGCAAATATGGCAAAATATCTTCAAAACAAAAATGAATCATGAGTTATGAATGTAATGTAAATATTATGTTGATATTAAAACCCCATGCAAGCATGCATGAAGTAATGCAGTGTTGCCAACAGGGCGAGTTTCCCTGTCCTGAGGTGAAGTAGATTATAGATCGTATATTTAGTGCAGCTTAATTCTACGATTATCATGCCTGCTATCAAATTCATCAACAAAACAGTCTAAATCAATTCCCTCGGCACGTGCACTTTCAATGGACAGTAATGCGATATTACTCAATCTAGCACTGGTCATGGAATTTCTGAGAAATGTTACACGCCATGCAACATGCTCTGCTTCTCTTACAGCATGCTCTACATACAGCATGCTCTGCATACAGCATGCTCTACATACAGCATGCTCTGCATACCTTACCGCATGCTTCTCAGTCACACATCTTTGGTTGTTGCCAACTCACTAGACTGTCAAGCAGTTTCATAACGTTGCCTTCTAGTCTGCTGCTTTTGCACCAGTGAAACCCTCACTGAGAGAACTTAGCTTTTCTCGGATATGGTCCCTGTAGATGAGAAAGTGCTTTTCTCCCTCCTTCTGATATTCCCTTGAGGACTCTGTCATTTGGAGAGGAGCCTTTTGCTGCGTAGCCTCCTATGGACTTTTATTTAAGCATAACATGCTTCCAGGGAAGGTAATGGTTCCACTTCAGTCGCTAACCCCGTCTGTTACCACACCTGCTCCCATAGACCTTGAGCTGTGTTGCAAGACATGCAGTCCAAGCTTAGTCCTTGTTAGAGGATTTTTTGTTTACGGAGTCAGTGTGTCACTGGGAAGACGTTCAACAACCAGCAGAAGTGACTTGTTGTGACGCAGTGCGGCAACCTCAGCAACCCGATAAGGAGTTGTCTATACGACCCAGACAGTCTAGACAGCTTCGGGTTGTCACTGTACTTCCTCGCTTCCCCATGGTTGACAGTTCACAGACTGTGCAGCAGTACCATGATCTTGTGTCCGGCTCCGTCAGACGACTGGCTTTTAAGAGCTCCCACAAGTCGTCGCTGTCTGGAGATTCTCAGATGGACTATGGATCTGAACAAGGAACTGGGCCTCCTGGTCAATTTTGAGGAGTCTCAGCTCGTCCCATCCCAGACCATTGTCTACCTGGGTATGGATCTTCAGAGTCGAGCTTTTCGGGCTTTTCCGTCGGCCCCAAGGATCTTCCAAGCCCTAGAATGCATCCAGAGCATGCTGAGAAGGAACCGATGCTCAGTCAGGTAGTGGATGAGTCTAACAGGGACACTTTCATCGCTGGCCCTGTTCATCGTGTTAGGGAGACTCCACCTCCCCCCCCTTCAGTATCATCTAGCTGCTCACTGGATAAAGGACATGACGCTAGAGACGGTCTCAGTTCTTGTTTCCGAAGAGAGGAGGTCTTCTCTCGCGTGGTGTAAGAACAGCTTTCTTCTCAAGGAAGTCTACTTTTGGCTGTTCAGAAACCCGACCGCCGTCTCCTCTCGGACGCATCAGACACGGGCTGGGGTGCGACTTTGGACGGACAGGAATGCTCGGGAACATGGAATCAGGAGCAAAGGACACTTCACATCAATTGCAAGGAGTTGTTGGCGGTTCTTCTGGCCTTGATAAACTTCAAGTCCCTCCAGCTTAACAAGGTGGTGGAGGTGGACTCTGACAACACCACAGCCCTGGCTTACATCTTCAAGCAGGGAGGGACTCTTTCGTGGAAGTTGTTCTAGATCGCAAGGGACCTCCTCATCTGGTCAAAAGATCGAAAGCTCACGCTGGTAACGAGGTTCATTCAGGGCGGTATGAATGTCATGGCAGATCGCCTCAGCCGGAAGGGTCAGGTCATCCCCACAGAGTGGACCCTTCACAAGAGTGTTTGCAGCAGACTTTGGGCCCTGTGGGGTCAGCCAACCTTAGATCTGTTCGCTACCTCGATAACCTAGAGACTCCTGTTGTATTGTTCTCCGATTCCAGACCCAGCAGCAGTTCACGTGGATGCTTTTCTGCTGGATTGGTCCCATCTCGACCTGTATGCATTCCCGCCGTTTTAGATTGTCAACAGGGTACTTCAGAAGTTCTCCTCTCGCAAAGGGACACGGCTGACGTGGATTGGCTCCGCTCTGGCCCGCGAGAGAATGGTTCATAGAGGTACTGCAATGGCTGGTCGACATTCCCAGGACTCTTCCTCTAGGAGTGAACCTTCTACGTCAACCTCACGTAAAGAAGGTACACCCAAACCTCCACGCTCTTCGTCTGACTGCCTTCAGACTTTCGAAAGACTCTCAAGAGCTAGGGGCTTTTCGAAGGAGGCAGCCAGAGCGTTTGCCAGAGCAAGGAGAACATCCACTCTCAGAATCTATCAGTCTCAAGGGGAAGTCTTCCGTAGCTGGTACAAGACCAATGCAGTTTCCTCAACCAGTACCACTGTAACCCAGATTGCTGACTTCCTGTTACATCTAAGGAAAGTAAGATCCCTTTCAGCTCCTACGATCAAGGGTTACAGAAGTATGTTGGCAGCGGTTTTCCGCCACAGAGGCTTGGATCTTTCCACCAACAAAGATCTACAGGACCTCCCTAGGTCTTTTGAGACCTCAAAGGAACGTCGGTTGTCCACTCCAGGCTGGAATCTAGACGTGGTCCTAAGGTTCCTTATGTCATCAAGATTTGAACCTCTCCAATCAGCCTCTTTTTAGGACCTCACATTAAAAACTCTTTTCCTCGTGTGCTTGACAACAGCTAAAAGAGTAAGTGAGATCCACGCCTTCAGCAGGATCATTGTTTTCACATCTGAAACGGCTACATGTTCCTTGCAGCTCGGTTTTTGCTAAACGAGCTTCCTTCACGTCCTTGGCCTAAGTCGTTCGAGATCCCAAGCCTGTCCAACTTGGTGGGGAATGAACTGGAGAGAGTACTTTGCCCAGTTAGAGCTCTTAGGTACTATCTAAAAAGGTCTTAACCTTTACGAGGACAATCAGAAGCCTTATGGTGTGCTATCAAGAAACCTTCTTTCCCAAGTTCTAAGAACTCAGTTTCTTACTATTCAGGCTTCTGATTAGGGAAGCACATTCTCATCTGAAGGAAGAAGACCTTGCTTTGCTGAAGGTAAGGACACATGAAGTGGGAGCTGTGGCTACTTCAGTGGCCTTCAAACAGAACCATTCTCTGCAGAGTGTTATGGATGCAACCTATTGGAGAAGCAAGTCAGTGTTCGCATCATTCTATCTCAAAGATGTCCAGTCTCTTTACGAGTACTGCTACACCCTGGGACCATTCGTAGCAACGAATGCAGTAGTAGGCGAGGGCTCAGCCACTACATTCCCATAATCCCATAACCTTTTAACCTTTCTCTTGAATACTTTTTATGGGTTGTACGGTCGGCTAAGAAGCCTTCCACATCCTTGTTGATTTGGCGGGTGGTCAATTCTTTCTTGAGAAGCGCCGAGGTTAAAGGTTGTGATGAGGTCCTTTAGTATGGGTTGCAGCCCTTGATACTTCAGCACCTTAGAGTTGTTCAGCCTCCTAAGAGGAACGCTGCGCTCAGTAAGGAAGACGAACTTATTTAAGGCAGAGTAATGGCTCAAGTCGACTTCCTTACCAGGTACTTGTAATTTCATTGTTATTTTGAATAACTGATAATATGAAATACGGGATACTTAGCTTCTTGATATACATGTACACTGGTTTTCACCCACCTCCCTGGGTGTGAATCAGCTACATGATTATCGGGTAAGTTTAATATTGAAAAATGTTATTTTCATTAGTAAAATAAATTTTTGAATATACTTACCCGATAATCATGATTTAATCGACCCACCCTTCCTCCCCATAGAACCAGTGGACCGAGGAAAAATTGAAGTGGTGTCAACAAGAAGTACTGCAGTACCTGGCCACAGGTGGCGCTTGTGAGTACACCCCCCTCTTGTATAGCGATCGCTGGCGTATCCCTTCCGTAGAATTCTGTCGGGCAACGGAGTTGACAGCTACATGATTCTCGGGTAAGTATATTCAAAAATTTATTTTACTAATGAAAATAACATTTCTCGCCAAGAACGAGCTACCCACTAAAAGATGGGGTCCTTGGAGAATCTGCCCTCCGAAGGAAAATGTCTCTCTTATGTCCAGTAGAGTGTCTAAAGATCTATCTTCGTAGAACTTCAGACTTCAGGGGAGGACAGCTCTTCAAAGGAGAAACCTCAGGATCAAACTTATCCCTAAAACAACTAAGGGCGAAGCTCACCTACTTCATTCGCAGAGTGGATCCTGACAGTACACCCGCAGGTCATGATCCGAGGAAAATTGCTTCATAACTGAACTTTTTCAGTATATGCACTTTGAGTGTCTTTGCTCATATACTGGATGGAAATCATCCAGAGTGTTCTACAAACACTACGCTAAGCAAGTCCATGAACTGAAGCATTATGTGGTGGTGGCAGGTAGTGATTGGGAATATCAATTAGGGTGAAAAGGTGTTGACACTTCCAGTGCGATACCTTTTTAGTGAGTGTCACTATGGTGACACTAAGACTGTTCAAAATCTCAGGTGTGGAATCATACAGATAACACTTGTGTCGTGTGTACATAGTACACAGTGTGAATAGTATACAACATTTACAGAATTTATATTGGGAAAATTTATCAAAATGTTCAGTTTTAGAGTGGCAATCATTATTTCTTCCCTTTCAGGGAGGTAAAATATTTTCTGTATATGTTGCATGTATAATTCCTTTAGTACGTTACATTCGTTACACTCGTTTTCCAATTTAGTCAATTATTCGAAATAAATGTCTATTAGAATGTAATTGCGTCCGATTTCGCCCTCCAATTTGCACATTAAGTATGCTAGAGTTCTCTTACTTATTTATTTAAGTAAACCTCATTTCATTGTATGCTTACAAACAATGGTTATAGTTGACACATATTGTTCCGACAATACTGTACAGTATATACAAACTGTGAGACCGTTTGTATATCTGGTGGATACTTATGTTTGTTCATACAATATATGCTAACCTTTAGGCCCCTTTTCTGCTGTCTAGTATGACTCTTCCCTGCAGGGGGCAGGAAGCACTAACATTGTCTATGATTAGTGGTAATGACGGATAACGGTAATGTCATTTGTCTCAATGGTCCAGATGACCATAGAAAAATCATCCCAAGGTTAATGCACCTATGAAAATCCACAGATACAGTAATTTCTAGTAATTCCCTGGTAAACTTCCATCAGGACGACATGGCTTGAGCCCAAAAAATGTATATTGAGCGAAGCGAAAAATCTATTTTTGGGTGAGATAGCCATGTCGTCCTGATGGACCCGCCCTCCTTTTCTTTAGAAAAGGCCTTGGCAGGATCCCTCCCGAAACTACTATATCTGTAGCACCTTGCTCAATGCTACCAGGAATAACCGCCTTCTTGGATATGGCGCCATCTAGATACCCAATAGTAGTATGGGAGGAAGGATAACCTTGATAACGGGTCCCCTTCTAATTTGCCACTCTTCCCCCTCGAGGCGAAAACGCTATTCGGGGTGAAGATTTCTATGTGTTGTATCAAGATATATGTCCCCTGATTTATGCGATATCCTTAAGAGAAATTTTAAGGATATTCACGCCAGGAGTCAGAATTCTGAAGACCTAAAGGTAAATTCTCTGGGAATATCACCGTAGTTCAAATATCCCTTGGAAGCTACTTATAGGAACCTTCCATCAGGACGACATGGCTATCTCACCCAAAAATAGATTATTTGTTTCACTCAAAATCCGTTTTTTGGGCTCAAGCCATGTTGTCCTGATGGAAGGTTCCTTTAGGCAGTTTTCTAAGGGATATTTGGCTACATACATTAATAAGGCAGCCCTTCATTCCATGCTTTCTCTCTTTCCGTCGGCTAGTGCCGCCAGGTACTAACACAGCCGGCAGCATGCCGGGTGGACCGGTGCTGCCAGGTCATGTTGCCGGTTGGACCGGTGCCGCCAGGTACTAACTCAGCCGGCGGCATGTCGGCTGGACCGGTGCCGCCAGGTACTAACTCAGTCGGCAGCATGCCGGTTGGACTGGTGCCGCCAGGTACTAGCCTAGCCGGCAACATGCCGGCTGAACTACAGTATATGATTATACAGTAGCCAGTATATTTGTAGTATAGTATATACTGCAGACACAAAACTATAATATAGATTATACAGTACTTTATTTTTCCAACACACCCTGTGTATCCTTTCACAGTCTCTTGTTGAGACCAATTCTATATTGAAGTGAAGTATTCCTTCAATACACTGATAGTTATCAGTTTATAACTTACCCCACAATATTAAAACCTTTAGAAAAGGGTTAGTGTTAGTATACGCTAATTCTATCCTCAGATGTTAGAAACCTTTTCTTTTGAATTCCCTTAATAAGGAAATTCCAACATTAATATTGGGGGAGGTCACAGCAATTGGCTGGATATTAGGCACAAGTATGTGTCTTTCCTATTTCCTTTCTAGCTTATTATCCTAAGCTTTAATGGTTCAAATAATATATTGCATAACCTGTTTATCAAGAGTGATAAACAACCGCATACTCATTTATTTTTCCATTCTTTACAGGAGGAGCCCAAAATGAAGTGCGAGGTGATCATCTGTAACCACAGGAGTAGGAACTTCTGTGGTCACAAAATGTGCAGGTCTCATGCCGCCTGCACCATTACCACCGAAACCTTGAGGTACTGGGGCCCCCAGAACTGCAAAGTCTGCTTGGCCATGGTGGCCTAAGGTTTTGACGACCCCAAGTCAACGGAGTCGAGGGATGCAGCACAAGAAAAGCTGCGCAAGTGGGTATGAGGGTTCCAAATGAACTCTCCGGGACCAACCTACCCAATGACAGGATGCGTAGATTGCTGTTCCCTAAGGCGGGTAGTGAAGCTGTCGTGCCCCAAACACGACCCGGACCTCCCTGCGTCCTGATTACCATCGGGACGGATGTCAGTGGGCCGTTGCAAGGCATGGCCATCCACCAGGAGGAAAGGATGTCTGAAGTGTCCACGGACACTGAGAAGGATCTTCTCAGGGATGATCCCGAGGAGGAGTCTACTCTGCCTCCCGAAGAAGAAGAAGTCGAGTCTGAGTCCCTAACGTCTGTGCCGGCACTGGAGCCAACACCTTCTATGTCTTCTGCTCCTACCCCTCCATTGGACAACATGAGCCAGGCAGTTTGGCTCATATCACTGCGCTGATGGAGAATATTCGTAAACAAGGCGAAGCAAGGGAAGCGAAGCTTGAAGAAAAGCTCCGTGAATCACGGATCAAGGCCTCCCGAGGGTCATTCTAGCGACTCAAAGTTCAAGACCTCCCACCCTGCTCCGAGACGAATCCCTGGAGGTACGCGGAGTATATGCCGATTACCAACAGCAAGCTCTACATCTCTGAGAAGATGGGAGCCGTCCTCTTAGACAACATCCAGTTCTGGTCGAGCTTCAACGCTTACCCTGACTGCTTCATTCGACTGAAGCATGAGCCAGCGCCAAAAGAGGAGACGGAACCGAAGGAGGTCATGGTTTTCGACCACGATAAGGTACAGGCGCTCTTGTCGAGCAGCCCTAAGAAGGGGGCTACACAAACTCGAAAGTATCCGCCTTGAGCAAGAAACACCCAACCTTTCTTGCTCCTGCTTCAATAGCCTTCCCCTTTACGTCGAAGGCATTTAAAGCTGTTGCCAAGGCGGTGGAGGCAGGCAAACCATGCCCTGCACTAGAGGAGTGTAGGCCTCTGTTGTTAGCCCTGCCCATGGAAGAGAAAGAATGGAAGGAAGTCCACCTAACCTTCTCAGTAGGGAAGTTGGATGCAAATATCGTGGGACGGCAGTTCAGCGAAGATCTCCTTAAACTGTCAGATTTTCTCTTGCGCAGGGAACAAGAGACGAAGGAGAGACTTGCTGCATCCCTATCCCTACAGAACTGCATAGAGATGTGTGCAGGCCAAAAAAGCACCCCAGACATGCTCATAGTCCTGGCCAAAATACATATGGCCACCCTAGTGAAGGACCTGTACGCTTTCATGAAGGCTAGGAGAGCCTGTAGAGAGTTCGTGTTTGCTGCAGCAACAGTAAAACACGAACCCAGGAAGCTGATATCTTCCAACATCTGGGGTAAAGACCTCTTCCCGAATGAAGTGGTCAAAGAGGTAGTCAAGAAAGCTGCCATGGAGAATAAGAACCTTCTCCAAAAGTGGGGCATTTTGTCAAAAAGGAAGTCTTCCCCGGATATGGGTCCCCAACCTAAAAGGAAGGCGAAGAAGCCTAGACTGCCCTCTCGGCCTGCCCAGCAACATCTTACAGTAACTATGACCGCGGTGCCCCAAGTGGTTGCTCAACCACAGACCACGTTCCAAGTGGTGCCTCAACAGCTGGGTACCCAGTCATCAGCATTCAACCCTGGGTTTGAGAGGCAAACCACTACCTTTCGTCCGAAAAGTAGAGGCTTCCGGCGGTGCTCCTCAAAACATCCCTCACGAGGCAGGGGAGGACGCGGTCGGGAAGGTAAACCCTCTGGACAACCGAAGCAATGAGATGCTTCAGGTAGGAGGGAGGCTCCATCACTTTCAGGATCGTTGGACCTTCGATCCCTGGGCCCACAGCCTAATCAAGAATGGACTAGGATGGAGATGGAACAAATCTCCACCATCATTTCCTCAATTCTTCCAACACTCCACCTCCTTATTGGAAGAATATACCTTAGAACAATTGAGCAAACAGGTTATAAGGAAAGAAAAGTCCATCAAATTCCAGGGAAGGCTGTTTTGTATTCCCAAGAAGGACTCAGACAAACTCAGAGTCATTCTGGACTTGTCTCCACTCAACAAGTTCATCGAGAACAGCAAGTTCAGGATGTTAACCCCAAAGGGGTGTACACAGTCTCAATAGACCTGGCAGATGCTTACTGGCACCTCCCAGTCAGCCGCCCCCTCTCCTCCTACCTAGGATTCAAGTTACAGAAGAAAATGTATGTCTTGAACCATGCTCTTCGGACTAAACATAGCCCCAAGGATCTTCACAAAACTTGCAGATGCAGTCGTTCAACAACTACGCCTAGAAGTTGTTCAGGTAGCTACGTACCTGGACGACTGTCTAGTGTGGGCAGCATCCAAGACCGCTTGTCTGCAAGCATCCAAGAAAGTGATGCAGTTCCTGGAACATCTGGGATTCAAGATCAACCTCAAGAAGTCTCCACTCTCTCCAGCTCAAGAGTTTCAATGGCTGGGAATCCATTGGAACTTGAAGTCACACCACCTCTCCATTCCCCTAGGGAAGAGGAGAGAGATCGCGCGGTCTGTCAAGAGACTACTGAAATCCGACAGGATCTCAAGACGTCAACAGGAAAGAGTACTGGGCTCTCTCCAGTTTGCTGCAGTAACAGACCCAGTGCTAAGAGCACAGCTGAAAAATGCATCAGGAGTCTGGAGAAGATACACATCAAACGCTCGGAGAGATCTACAAAGACCGATACTGACCTTACTACGATCACTTCTCAAGCCATGGTCGAGGGTTAAGAGCCTAACGAGAACCGTGCCCTTGCAACCACCTCTACCATTGGTGACCATCCACACAGATGCCTCGACTGAAGGATAAGGAGGTTACTCCCATCAAAGGAAAGCCCAAGGGACTTGGTCATCCCTGTTCAAGATCTTTCACATCAATATTTTGGAGGCTATGGCAGTCCTCTTGACCTTGAAAAACTCTCCCCTCGCAGATCAGCCCACATCAGGCTGATCTTGGACAGCGAAGTGATAGTGAGATGTCTGAACCGACAAGGCTCGAGATCGCCCCACATCAACCATGTGATATTAGCCATCTTTTGTTTTGTGAAAAAGAAGAGATGGCACTTATCAGCAGTTCCTACAAGGGTTCCGCAATGTGACAGCGGACGCTCTATCCTGGCTGAAGCCAATAGTCAGAATGGTCCCTAGACACAGACTCGTTCTCCTTCATCTTGGAATAAGTCCTGGAACTGCAGATCGACTTCTTCGCGATGAGCGACAACAAGAAATTACCTCGATATGTAGCCCCATACGAGGACCCTCTGGTGGAGGGGACGGACGCCTTGTCCCTCGAATGGAACGAATGGACCCGGATATACCTGTTCCCTCCAACCAATCTCCTACTGAAGGTCCTCAACAAGCTGAGATCCTTCAAGGGAATGGTAGCTCTAGTGGCCCCCAAGTGGCCCAAGAGCAACTGGTTCCCTTTGGTGATGGAACTGAAGCTGAAGCTGATCCCTCTACCGAACCCAGCTCTATCTCAACTGGTTCAGAGGTCAACTGTGTTCGCTTCATCACAGAGAACCCAAAACCTTCATCTCGTAATTTTCTCGCCTTAGCGGTTAAGAAAAGATTTGGGATCTCAAAAGGCAGTATAGACTTCTTAGAAGAATACAAGTCAAAGTCAACCAGAAGACAATACGAATCGTCATGGAAAAAGTGGGTTGCTTTCGTAAAAGCAAAAAGATCGAAAGAAATCTCAATAGACTTCAGTCTGTCGTTCTTCATCCACCTTCATGAACAAGGCCTGGCTGCCAACATGATAACTACGTGTAAGTCAGCCTTGACTAGACCTCTTCTATACACCTTCCAAGTGGACCTGACGAACGAAATCTTTAACAAGATCCCGAAGGCATACGCTAGACGTAGACCTGCAGCCCCTCCGAAGCCCATTTCATGGTCTCTGGACAAGGTTTTACACTATGCTTCAACCTTGAACAATGAAGATTGTCCTCTTAAGGATCTAACCCAAAAAGATATTTTCATGGTAGCTGTAGCCTCAGGGGCTAGAGTTAGTGAAATAGTAGCCCTATCAAGAGACGAGGGCCATATTCAGTTCAAAGAAGCGGGAGAACTGAATCTCTTTCTTGATCCTACCTTTCTCGCCAAGAGCGAGCTACCCACCAAGAGATGGGGTCCCTGGAGAATCTGCCCTCTGAAGGAAGATGTCTCTCTGTGTCCAGTAGAATGTCTAAAGGTCTATCTTCGAAGAACTTCAGACTTAAGGGAAGGACTTCTCTTGAAAGGAGAAACCTCAGGATCGAACTTATCCCTGAAACAACTGAGGGCGAAGCTCACCTACCTCATTCGCAGAGGAGATTCTGACAGTACACCCGCAGGTCATGATCCAAGAAAAATTGCTTCCTCACTGAACTTTTATCAGTATATGGACTTCGAGCGTCTTTGCTCATATACTGGCCGGAAGTCATCCAGTGTTTTATAAACATTATGCGAAGCAAGTGCACGAACTTAAGCATTACGTGGTGGTGGCAGGTAGTGTAGTAAAACCTGTCGTCTAGTGCTACGATGAACAGTGAATTGATTGGGACTATCAATTCGGGTGAAAAGGTGTTGACACCTTCCAGTGCAATATCTTTTATGTGGATGGTGACAGTAGGACTGTTCAAATTTTTAGGTGCAGAATTATACAGATGACATTTGTGCCATGTGTACATTGTACACAGTGTTGAAAGTATCCAACATTTACACAAAATTATATTGAAAAGTTTTTCAAATTTTCAATTTTATAGTGGCATTAATCCTTTTCTTCCCTTTCAGGTAGAAAAATTTTATCTGTACATGTTGTATGTATAATTCTCTTTTACATTTTACAGTTGTTTTCCCATTTATTCATTTAGCCTAAATAAATGAACAAGAGTGTGTAATTGCATCTTGTTTCACCCTTCAAATAGCACAATAAATGTAGCCAGAGATCCTTTACTTATTTCCCTAAGTAAACCTTATATTATTGTATTAATAGAAACTAATAGATCTAGTTGATACTTATGTTTTTTCCTACAATATATACAAACCGTGAGACCTTTTTACTGTCTAGCATGACACGTCCCTGCAGGGGCAGGAAGCCCTAACATTGTTCCATGATCAGTGGTAATGATGTATAACGGTAACGTCATAATTTTCAATATTAATCTTACCCGATAATCATGTAGCTGTCAACTCCGTTGCCCGACAGAATTCTACGGAAGGGATACGCCAGCGATCACTATACTAGAAGGGGGTGTACTCACCAGCGCCACCTGTGGCCAGGTACTGCAGTACTTCTTGTTGACACCACCTCAATTTTTCCTCTGTCGTGCTTCCGGCAAGACATACATGGATACGCTTATAATTTTGGAGTCTTGTTCACGGTTTTTGGTGAAGTATTGCTCTAAGATTTCAGCTTTCGCTATACTGGAAACTTGTCTATTAGCTTAGATAGCTTTTATATTGATTTGATTAATGGTTAACGATCTTTTGCTTTAATTGGAATCCCCCTTGGCTGTTCTTTGATTCAAGATGTCTGACCTTTCTCAAGCTCCTCCCCAAAGACGATGTAGGACTTGTATTAGGCGTATTCCGAAGGCCTCGGTTGATCCTCACACCGTTTGTTCCGACTGTAGGGGAAAATCCTGTCAGTTGGAAGATCGATGTGAGGAATGCGCCGGACTTTCGGAACTTGATTTTGTTCGATTCCTCAAGTATACCACTAAGTTAGAGAGAGAGAGAGTTAGGAGGAGTTTGGCTCGCTCTTCGCTTTATTCCTCACCCCATGATCCTCAACCTTTTCCTCCCCCTGTAGTGGCTACCCCCGAACCTACTTTTTGTGCTCAGCCTGATATGTCTGATGTTTTACGTGCCATTCAGGCTTTAGGTGATAAAGTGGAGTCGGTAGTGAGTGACCACAAGTTCCTCTTGGCGGACGTCAAGGAACTTAAAGTGAAAAGTGCAGTGGGAAGTGGTAGTGCCAGTGCTGTGCCGAGTGCTAGTGTCAGTGTCAGTGTTGTGCGTGAGGGTACTTCTGTGCGTGCCAGTCGTCCTCCCAGTCCGGGACCTCTTGCAAGCTCCCAAGCCCAGGGGAGAAACAATGTCGAAGGGCAAAAGGGTTCGGCAGGCCTTGATCGGCGCACAGAAGTATCCTCGGTGGTTGCGGGCGTATCTTACGGAGATCGTCACTTCCACTCTCAGACGATTGAGCCTTTAATTTCCTCGTCTGCAGTAGCTTTTTCGGGGAGAAAACGCTGGACTCAGGTCTCAAGACCTCTTAAGCGTAAAGTCCAAACCTCACGAGTTCAACAGCCCGGATGTAGTCATTGGGCTAGCTCTGACTCGCCGCAGTCATCAGGTGACTGCACACCTCCTAAGAGAGGTAAGGCGATGCCTCAACAGACCTCAACTTCTGTTAAGGCTTTGCCTCAACAGACCTCATCGTCTGTTGATCCCAAGATGGCTTTGCTGCAGTCCATGCAGTCGCAGCTTGCGGTCTTAATGCGTGAGTTTCAGGCAGAGAAGGTTACACCTCCGCCTGCGAGCGCTCCTCCTCCTCTCCGCAGTCCAGTCTGCCAGACGTACGAAGTTGAGGTTCCTCAAGCTACCTCCATGCGTGAGCTACCGCGTTGGGAGTTGCCAGTTACCAGCGTTGTGCAGCAACCTCCTCAACAATGGGGACAGGAGTCTTATGCCTTACAATCTCCTCTTCCCTTGAGGCAAGAGTTTCTTGCAGTAAGACCATCCTTGAGGCAGCAACCTCTTGAGGTACGACAACCTCTACCATCCTTGAGGCAACCACCTCAGCTCTCGCAGCTGCAACCTCAACTCTCGAGGCAAGCACCTCAAGAACCTCAACTCGTGAGACAGGAACCGCGTTCTGCGCAGCCGCCACCTCAACTCTCGCAGCTCACACCTCAAGAACCTCAACTCGTGAGACAGGAATCTCTTACTGCGCAACCACCTCAACCCTTGAAGCAAGCGCAACTCTTGAGACAGGAACCTCATGCAATGAGTCAGCCACCTCAACGCATGCATCTACCACCTTCTCCTCTACTTGACCAGTCTTTGCAGCCTGAACCTCAGGTTTTACTTCAGTCGCCTCTCACCACTCTTGCTCCTCAAACCTCCGCAGAACCTCCTTCATCCCAGCCTCATGACTTTGTCATTACCAGCCCTCATCCTCTTCAACAGAGACTTGAGGATGAGACCGCAAGTGTTTATGCACCCGCTTGTCAGGATTCTGCTGTTCAGCATACCGCTGTAACTTTACCTCTCGCTTCTCAACACTCAGGTGATGAGGTTTCTGAGGAGGAAGCTGCGCATCTAGATGATCCCTCTTCGGACGTGGAGGAACCCAAGTCGTTACCACCCTCCATTGACTTTCGCAAGGTCCTGGCTCTTTTCAGAGAGGTTTACCCGGATCATTTTGTTTCTGCTACCCCTCGCTCTCCTCCATCAGAGTTTTCTCTTGGCATGCAACCTGTTAAGTCGGCCTACACTAAGCTCGTCTTTGCTAGATCCTCTAAGAGAGCTTTAAGAATGTTAGGGGATTGGTTGCAGTCCAAACAGCAACTAGGGAAGACTTCATTTATGTTTCCTCCTACTAAGCTGACTTCTAAGGCGGGCGTATGGTATGCCACAGGAGAGGAGCCAGGCTTGGGAATCCCTGCCTCTGCCCAGGCTGACTTCTCAAGTTTGGTTGACTCTCCACGTAGATCGGCTATGAGGCGCTCCAAGGTCTGCTGGACCTTTTCCGACTTAGATCACTTCTTAAAGGGTGTCTTTCGCGCCTTTGAGATTTTCAATTTTCTCGACTGGTGCCTGGGGGCCTTGAGCAAGAAGACTGCCCCTTCTGACAAGGACTCGGCCATGCTTATAATGTCCTGTATGGATAAAGCAATTCGCGATGGGTCCGGCGAACTTGCCTCCATGTTTGTTTCGGGAGTACTCAAGAAAAGGGAACAACTGTGCACTTTCCTTTCCACTGGTATCACCTCTTGTCAAAGGTCTCAGTTACTTTTTGCTCCGCTTTCTAAGTTCCTGTTTCCTGAGGAGCTTATCAAGGAATTGTCTGCGGCCCTTATTCAGAAGGACACTCATGACCTTGTGGCCTCTTCAGCTCGTAAGGCTAAGGTTGCTCCTTCGGTTCCTAGAACTTACCGCACCCCAGTGGCCGATACTCCTGCTACAAGATTTATTCCGCCCTTTCGTGGCAGAGCCCCCAGCCGAGGAAGTACCCGTCCAGACGCTTTCAGGGGCAGGTCTAAGAAAGGTCCCAAGCCTTCGAAAGGCAAACACTGACTCTCCTCCTCTCCAGACAGCAGTAGGAGCCAGACTCAAGATCTTCTGGCAAGCTTGGGAAAGAAGAGGTGCAGACGCCCAGTCTGTCAAGTGGCTAAGGGAGGGTTACAGGATACCATTCTGCCGCAATCCCCCTCTGACCACTTCTCCCATCAACCTCTCTCCCAACTACAAGGAAAAGGACAAGAGGCTAGCGTTACACCAGGAGGTGTCGCTCCTGTTACAGAAGAAGGCAGTGGTGATAGTCCGGGACCATCAATCCCCGGGCTTCTACAACCGTCTCTTTCTGGTGGCCAAGAAGACAGGAGGTTGGAGACCGGTGCTGGACGTCAGTGCGCTCAATGCTTATGTCACCAAGCAGACGTTCACTATGGAGACGACGAAGTCGGTCCTAGCAGCGGTCAGGCAGGACTGGATGGTCTCGTTGGATCTGAAAGACGCTTACTTTCACGTTCCTATTCATCCAGACTCCCAACCTTTCCTGAGATTCGTTTTTGGAAAGGTTGTGTACCAATTCCAAGCCCTGTGTTTTGGCCTAAGCACAGCGCCTATGGTGTTTACGCGTCTGATGAGGAATATTGCAAAATTCCTCCACTTAGCGGACATCAGAGCCTCCCTTTATTTAGACGACTGGCTGTTAAGAGCCCCCACAAGTCGTCGCTGTCTGGAGAGTCTCAACTGGACTTTGGACTTGATCAAGGAACTGGGTCTTTTGGTCAACTTAGAAAAGTCCCAGCTTATTCCCTCCCAATCCATCGTTTACCTGGGAATGGAGATTCGGAGTCAAGCTTTTCGGGCTTTTCCGTCGGCCCCAAGAATCAGCCAAGCCCTAGAGTGCATTCTGAGCATGCTGAAGAGGAACAGATGCTCGGTGAGACAGTGGATGAGTCTAACAGGGACCCTGTCATCGTTAGCCCTATTCATCGAGTTAGGGAGACTCCACCTACGCCCTCTCCAATTCCATCTAGCAGCTCACTGGGACAAGGATTTGACGCTCGAAGCGGTCTCTATTCCTGTCACCAAAGAGATGAAGACTACTCTCATGTGGTGGGAGACCAACATCCTTCTCAAGGAGGGTCTATCGTTAGCGATTCAGACCCCCAATCTTCATCTCTTTTCGGACGCATCAGACTCGGGCTGGGGCGCGACCTTGGACGGACAGGAATGCTCGGGAACATGGACCAAGGAACAGGAAACGCTTCACATCAACTGCAAGGAGCTGCTGGCAGTTCATCTGGCCTTAATGAACTTCAAGTCCCTCCTGCTAAACAAGGTGGTGGAGGTGAACTCCGACAACACCACAGCCTTGGCATACATCTCCAAGCAGGGAGGGACCCATTCGAGGAAGCTGTACGAGATAGCAAGGGACCTCCTCATTTGGTCAAGAAGTCTAAACCTCACACTGGTAACGAGGTTCATTCAGGGCAATATGAACGTCTCAGCAGATCGCCTCAGCAGGAAAGATCAAGTCATCCCCACGGAATGGACCCTTCACAAGAGCGTGTGCGACAGACTTTGGACCTTGTGGGGTCAGCCAACGATAGATCTGTTCGCCACCTCCATGACCAAGAGGCTCCCTTTGTACTGTTCCCCAGTTCCAGACCCAGCAGCAGTTCACGTGGATGCTTTTCTGCTGGATTGGTCCCATCTCGACCTATATGCATTCCCGCCGTTCAAGATCATCAACAGAGTCATTCAGAAGTTCGTCTCTCACGAAGGGACACGGCTGACGCTGGTTGCTCCCCTTTGGCCTGCAAGAGAATGGTTCACAGAGGTACTACAATGGCTGGTCGACGTTCCCAGGACTCTCCCTCTAAGAGTGGACCTTCTACGTCAACCTCACGTAAGGAAGGTACACACAAACCTCCACGCTCTTCGTCTGACTGCCTTCAGACTGTCGAAAGACTCGCTAGAGCTAGAGGCTTTTCGAAGGAGGCAGCCAGAGCGATTGCCAGAGCAAGGAGGATATCCACTCGTAGAGTCTACCAATCCAAGTGGGAAGTCTTCCGAAGCTGGTGCAGAGCCAATGCAGTTTCCTCTACCAATACCTCTGTAACCCAAGTTGCTGACTTCCTGTTACATCTTAGGAATGT
>NC_090745.1:49197065-49272065 GCF_036898095.1 Palaemon carinicauda | reverse complement strand
ATATATATAATATATATATATATATATATATATATATATATATATATATATATATATACACATATATATATATTTATATGTATATATATACACACATATATATATATTTATATGTATATATATACTGTATATATATTTTTGGGCTCAGGCCATGTCGTCCCGATGGAAAGTTCCTTTAAGTAGCTTCTTAGGGTATATTTGACTACAGTGATATTCCCAGAGAATTTAACTTATGGTCTCCAGAATTTTAACTCCTGGCACGAATATCCTTAAAGTTTCCTTTTAGGATATCGCATAATATCGGGACGTATTCTTGACACGCCACATAGCAATCTGCACCCCGCATAGCATTTACGCTTCGAGGGGGAAAAGTGGCAAAATAAAAGAGGAGCCGTTAATAATGTTCCCTTCCTCCGTTACTGTTTGAGTACACAGGTGGCGCCATAATTGCTGCCATCTTTATTCCTTTTTCTGTAGCGATATCGCTTGGTGCTTTTCCCATTGCTCTCTCGTGATTTTGGATTTATTATGCAATCTCCAGCCTCTTCTGCCTCTGGAAAGTTGAGTATTTAATTCTTATGCTGTATAAATATAGCTCAAGCCGTAAAATAAAAAAATGAACGAATTAAACATAATTTTTGGCAGAGCTATTGCCTGGACCGGAGGCGTCTTCGTCGCTGTCGTTTGTAACGAATGAGTTATTTAGTTAGCCAGAACGACTTTCCTGGTATAATAGTTTAAATAGTTATTTAGCTATTTAGTCTTCATTGCTGGGAATTAATTATATTATGCCGATAGTATTTATTTAGTTCGGCGAAATGGGTAGCCGATCTACGCTAGGCTTCCTAGCCTAGACGTTTTAGTTTACTCTCTTGCATGATATAATAAGTGTTCCTGGTGTTAATAAAATTTAAATAAAGATATTAGGCAATTTATACATGTAAGATAAATTGATTACATACAAAAATTTTCCTCCTCCAAGATAGTATACGAGAGAGCTTCGATGAGTTAGGTAGTCGATCTCACTGTCACTAGGCTAGTAGCCTAGGGGCTTTAGTATACCTTCATACAATCTCCCCGGTTACCCTAATGTATAGGGTAATCCCTCCTTCCCTCTGTGGGTAGCCTAAGGCTACAATCCTAGTTGGTCTTGCCTCGAGTTGTCATTCAGGCATGGTTAGGCTAGGGTTTTCTGCCCCTTCCCCTACCTACAAATGGTAAGCTTTGGGTTTAGGTCAGAACCTCAGAGTATATGTCGTGTGCCAGCAGTTGGTTGACAGGGTGATTGTATTCCCCTGTTGGGCTTTGGTTGTCGGCATAGGAGGCTTAACCTCCCTAGACTGCACTTGAACGGGTCATGTGATCCCCCTTTTCCCTGCAGTTTAGTTAACTAGTCCTGTGCTTGCAGACCCTAGGCTGCAGAATAGAGATTTACTGCTGCCTAGGATGGCAAAGGCTCTGGAACTCTGTTTCTCTATGATAAAGGGTGGCGGCTAGATGATGCCGCCCCCCTTACTGTATTGGCTGACCCTAGGCTGGGGAATGAATTCTCCGTCCGCCTAGGATGGCGCTGATACTGAAACAGAGTTTCTTCGAGGTCTGGTAGGACCAGCTTACTGCCGGCTCTTCTCACACCTTATACAGGACCCTTTCCCCCTCCCCATTCTGTCCTTTAGTGATGGCCTAGCCATCACATCCCTTTGGCCGTCGTCATGCAATCTCGCCGCTTGCCGGTAGGTTGTAGGGCGGGCTTGGGCTTCTGCTTGTATGGCCTAGTCATTCAGCTCCCATATCGGACACTGCTCCGGGATAGCTGTGCCGGCAGCACCAGCTGCCGGCAGAAGACACATTAATTTTGGAATGTTCTTCAGTCCTCCCTTGGGCTGCCATTCACATCCTATGACCGTCAGGGACCGGCAACGGAGGTGGATGGGTGGAAGCTTGATTATCTTATATTCTCCCTTTCCATTAGAACATTCATTCTGGAGGAAGGAAGTGAGATAGTGCTCTTACATCACCCTTCACTCCTTGCTTTGTCTCTCTCTCTTGGCTAGTGCCGCCAGGTACTAACCTAACTGGCGGCTGCCGGCCACTAACCTAGCCGGCAAAATGCTGGCTAGACTTGTGGACCGACAGCCAATGATTCACTGACATAACTGACTCTCTTGCCGGCTGAGCTTGGTCTATCGGCAACTATCCTGTCACATAGATTGCTATCTGGGCTAGTGTGCCGACAGCCGGCGTTCGGTAAGCCGCCGGTAAACCGGTGGGCTGCCGGCTACAAAATTTTTTCAATATTGTGTGTGCCTTAGGTACTAGCCTTGCCGGTTGCATACCGGCGATAACTACAGTATATGTATATACAGTAGAGAGTAAATCTGTAATAAAGAATATACTGCAGATAGAGAACTATGGTATAAAAGTATACAGTAGTTAAAAGTTTTCCAACATACTCTCTGTGTCCAGGCGCAGTCTATTGTTGAGACCTTATAGATAGGGAAAGGATTTCCCTTGCTATATACTGATAGATGATCAGTTATTAATGACCCTCATTATTAATCCCTTTGGAAGTGAGTGTTAGCTACACTCTTCTATCCTTATAGGTTAGATTCTTCCATCGGGCCTCCTGAGGAGGATAACCCTAGGATTAATATTGAGGGAGGTCACAACAATTGGCTGGGCTGGAAACATGTCTGTGTCTTTCCTAATTCATTTTTGGCTTATCTATCCTAAGCCATATGCAATAAAATAAAATGGAAAATATTAGTAATAATATTTATTAGTTTATCTAGTGAGATGAACTACAGTATACTCATTTTATTTTCCTCTCTTTATAGGACCATGTGAAGTGCGGCAGAATCTTCTGATATGTTCATAGCGGGTATTCCTGCGGCCACTTGGGGTGTAGGATAAACTCCCATTGTTCCATCACCAAGGGACCTCTCAAATATTGGGACCCCCAGGTATGTACTGTGTGTAAAGACTTGGTTTATGAGGCTTTGAGAACCCCAAGACAACAGAGTCAAGGGATGCAGCTCGGAACAAGCTTCGCAGATAGGTTCGTGGCTTCCAGAAAAATGCCACGGGGCCTTACCTCCCCAACGAGCGTATGAGGGCCTATATTTTCCCCAAAAGCATTTGCGGATGCTGTTATTCCTCAGCCTCACCCTGAGATCCCTTGCATCCAGATAGCCGTGGACACGGATGTCTCGGATGCGATGAAGGACATCCATCTAGATGATGAGAGGATGTCAGAGGTGTCAGAGGACACCGAAAAGAACCTTGTAGGTGAAGGTCAAGAAGAGGAGTCTACGTTGGCTCCAGAGACGGAAGAGGATGGAGTCGAAACAGTGTCTGTTTAGTCGGTTTCTGCCCCAGAACCAGTCCCCTCTACGTCCTCCGCTCCTTCACCTGAAAAGTCGGATGACACCCTGTCTGCCATCAAAACCATGATGAAGATGTTTCAGAAGAAGAGCGAACAAAGGGAAGCTGTGCTAAGGAAGGAGATTCACCAGCTTGCAGCGACCCGTGGGTCTCATAGGAGACTGAATGTAAAGGATCTTCCCTCGTGCTCCGAGGTAAACCCATTGAGGCATGCCGAGTACATGCCAATAACAAACGGCAAAATCTTTATTTCAGAAAAGCTGGGAGCTGTCCTTATTGAGGAGATTGAGTTCTGGCCCAGCTTTGAGTCCTATCCTGACTGCTTTGTTCGTCTAAGGACGGAACCCGTCTCCAAGGAGGAGACAGAGCCCAAGGAGGTCATAGTGCTTGACCATACAAAGGCTCAAGCTTTGCTAGCCAGCAGTGTGAAGGACAGGGGCTTCAACAACTCTAAGGTGCCAGCCCTGAGTAAGAAACACCCTTCCTTTGTTGCTCCAGCAACAATGGCCTTCCCCTTTGCGGAAAAAGGGTTCAAGGCAGTGGAAGCTTGGAAACCTTGCCCTACACTCGAGGAGTGTAGACCCCTTTCCCTAGCCCTGCCGACAGATCAGAAGGACTGGAAGGACGTTCAGCTTACCTTCTCAGTCGGGAAGTTGGAGGCCGACATCGCTGGACGGCAATTTAGCGAAAACCTCCCCAAGTTGTCAGAGTTCCTCCTGTGTAGGGAGCAGGACACAAAAGAAAGGATTGCTGCCTCTCTGTCCCTCCAGGTGACCCTGGAGGCAATGGCCAGTGAACATAGGTCCCCAGATATGTTCATGGTCATAGTCAAAACACACTTGGCAACCCTAACTACAGACTTTTATAGCTTTTTTAGGGCTAGAAGGGCTTGTAGGGAGTTCGTGTTTGCCTCGGCTGCGGTACGACATGAACCCAGGAAGTTGATATCTTCCAACATCTGGGGGAAAGACCTCTTCCCGAATGAAGTGGTCAAAGAGATAGTCGACAAAGCCGCCACGGAGAATAGGAATCTTCTCCAGAAGTGGGGCATGTCAGCCAAGAGGAAGTCTTCTCCGGATGAGTGTCCCCAAACGAAACGGAAGACAAAGAGGCCAAGGTTACCTTCTCGTCCTGCTAGACAACAACTTCCCATGAACGCGGTGCCTCAGATGGTGGCACAGCCCCAACTCACCTACCAAATGGTTCCCCAGTAGGTGGTGACTCAGTTACCAGCCTTCACTCCCGCCTATGAGAGGCAGACCACTACCTTTCGCTCTAAAGGTAGAGGGTCAAACAGAGGTTCCTCTAGACGTCCCTCTAGAGGAAGAGGTGGTAGGGGAGGACGCGGTCAAGGAGGCAAGCCCTCCGGAAACCAGAAGCAATGAGATGCTTCCGGTAGGAGGAAAATACTGGGTTGGAGCTGGAGGACAGCTCCACCATCATTTACCCAATTCTTCAAACACTCCACCCCCGTTCTGGAAGAATACACCTCGAGAGCTCCTGAGCAAACGGGTAATAAGGAGGGCAAAGTTCATCAAATTCCAAGGAAGGCTTTTTTTGTGTTCCCAAGAAGGATTCAGACAAACTCAGAGTCATTCTGGACTTGTCGCCACTCAACAAGACCATAGAAAACGACAAGTTCAAAATGCTGACCCTTCAACACATAAGGGCCTTGTTGCCCAAAAGGGCATACACAATCTCCATAGACATGGCGGATGCCTGTTGGCACATTCCGATCAATCGCTAACTTTCCTCCCACCTGGGATTCAGGCTACAAAAAAGAAAGTATGCTTTCAGAGCCATGCCCTTCGGACTAAACATAGCCCCAAGGATCTTCATGAAGCTTGCAGAAGCAGTCGTTCAACAACTACGCCTACAAGGGGTTCAGGTAATATCCTACCTGGACGATTGGCTTGTGTGGGCAGCATCCGAGACGAAATGCATGCAAGTATCCAAGAAAGTGATCCAGTTCCTGGAACATCTGGGATTCAAAATCAACACCAAAAAGTCTCGACTGTCTCCAGCTCAGAGGTTTCAATGGCTAGGTATACATTGGGACTTACAGTCACATCGCCTCTACATTCCATTAAAGAAGAGGAGAGAGATAGCGGGATCTGTCAAGAGACTATTAAAATCCAACAGGATTTCAAGACGCCAACAGTAGAGGATGCTGGGCTCCCTCCAGTTTGCATCAGTGACAGACCCAGTGCTAATAGCACAGCTAAAAGATGCATCAGGAGTCTGGAGAAGATACGCATCAAACGCTCGAAGAGACCTAAGGAGACCAATACCGATCCGACTTCGATCATTTCTCAAGGTATGGTCGGAGGCCAAGAATTTGAAGAGGTCAATACCTCTGCAACCGCTTCCACCCTCAGTTATCATCCACACGTATGCATCATTGGATGGATGGGGAGGTCACTCTCATTATCGGAAAGTTCAAGGAACTTGGTCCTCTCTATTCAAGACCTTCCACATCAACATTTTGGAGGCCATGACAGTCTTCCTTACATTGAAGAAATTATCCCCTCGCCCTGCGGTCCACATAAGACTGATCCTGGACAGCGAGGTGGTAATGAGATGTTTGAATCGTCAAGGCTCGAGATCACCTCAAATCAACCAAGTAATGTTGGCCATCTTCCGCGTGGCAGAAAAGAAGAGATGGCACTTATCAGCAGTTCACCTTCAAGGGTTCCGCAATGTGACGGCGGATGCTTTATCCAGGTTAACCCTGATAGTCAGAATGGTCCCTAGACGCAAGATCATTCACCTTCATCTTACATCAAATCCCGGAACTGCAGATCGACCACTTTGCGACAAGCGACAACAAGAAACTTACTCGATACGTGGCCCCCTACGAGGACCTTCTAGCGGAAGCAGTGGACGCTATGTCCCTCGACTGGAACAATTGGAGCAGGATTTACCTGCCAATGAAGATCCTCAACAAGCTGAGATCTTTTCAAGGAACAGCAGCCCTAGTTGGTCCCCTGTGGCCCCGGAGCAACTGATTCCCTTTGGTATTGGAATCGCAGCTGACTGTCTTCGCTTCATTACAGAAAACCCAAGACCTTCATCTCATGATTTTCTCTCCCTAGCAGTAAGAAAGAGGTTTGGGATCTCGAAAGAAAGTATAGACTTCTTAGAGGAATATAAGTCTGAATCTACCAGAAGGCAATATGAGTCATCTTGGAAGAAATGGGTAGCCTTCATCAAGGCAAAGAAACCAAAGGAAATCTTAGCAGATTTCTGCTTATCTTTCTTTATTCACCTTCATGAACAAGGTTTAGCAGCCAACATGATTTTAATGGCGCGTTCCAATAAGTTTAAACCATTGACTTGGCAGAAACAAACAAGTGTATCAGGAGCTGATGTTTATTTATTCTCTACCGATCTTTGATGGTGAAAAACTGAAAAATACAAAATAAACCAAATTTTACAATGTGATAAGTAATGTAGGCTAAATAAAGTCTGAAAGTTTTGAAAATGTCCAAACAAGGCCATTGAAGTGAAGTTTACAAGTATGAACAAGTTGTACATGAAACAGTAGAAATTTCAGAAATATCAATATAGATCTATGAATAGTTATATAATTTCACAAGAAAACAAATCAAAATGTTATAGTTACATACGCTGTGGTTAGCCACAAATTGTATCAGCAAACAAGTTGTCCTGTTGATATCTTATAAGGCAGTATTCCTGTATGTAGGTAACACTATACTAATCTTCAGAGAAGTTTGTTTAACCTTTTGAAGACTTCCTTTTCTGACACAGACCAGAAACTCAAACCTGTCACAACATAATTACAAGCGTAAACATTCTGTTAAAGAAGCACTCAACAAGCATTGAACACTGGTTCTAAACAATACTTACAAAATACAGTACTCAAAATACCAATTATCTCCTTTTACCAAGTTAAAAGAAAATTAACGAAATATACAGTAGGTTTCCACAGATAACATCAGTTGCAATTCTAGACCATGTATAGAAATATTTGTCAAAATTAACCATTCCTATAAATGCAGAAGTATAAATAACATTTATAATATACTTTCCAGTCTATTGATCCACCAAAAAGTCACTAGTATTGTGCCATAGAACAAACTTCCTGTATGTCTAAAAACCATTATATCTAATTAAATGAATGTAGTTCAGTACAATGATAACTATGTGTAAATCTGCCTTGACTAGACCCCTGCTTTACGCTTTCCAAGTAGACTTTTCTGATGATATTTTTAACAAAATCCCTAAGGCTTGTGCTAGGCTTAGGCTGGCAGCACCTCCAAAGCCCATTTCTTGGTCCTTGGATAAGGTACTACATTTGGCTTCAAGTTTGAATAACGAAGATTGCTCTCTGAAAGATTTGATTCAAAAAGTTAGTGAAATAGTGGCCCTCTCTAGGGAGGAGAGCCATATCCATTTTACTGAAACGGGAGAACTAAATTTCTTTCTCGACCCAACGTTTCTTGCTAAGAATGAGCTACCCACTAAGAGGTGGGGTCCCTGGAGAATCTGCCCTCTGACGGAAGATGTCTCGCAGTGTCCAGTAGAGTGTCTAAAGGTCTATCTTCGTAGAACTTCAGACTTCAGCGGAGGACAGCTCTTTAACCCTGGATAGGTACGGTCCTCGGACACCCCTTTAAGGGTATACTCGGACGCGAACGACCCCGACGCCAAAAAAAATTCGTGAAAAATCAGTTTTTGCAGTAACCTCCTTTTTTCTTTTGCCAAAAAAAACTTCAATGAATGCTTAAAACAACTGTAAAGATAAATACTACTCATCTGCAGAAAAACTATTTATTATAAATATTTTAAAAAATTAAGTAGAAAAAAAAAGACCTGACATAAAAATTCATAAAAAAAAGTTTATACATATATACACAAATCCTTTTAGGAATTGATTCTTGAATGTTTAGGACACATCTTGATGTATTTTGGATGAAGTCAGACCCATGGAGGTGAAGATATGAAATGAGAAAAAAAGGGTAACTTTTTTTGGCCAAAAAAAATTGTCCAAATTTCATGAATTTTTTTGGGTACCCAAATGAAATAGGAAGTGGCTAATTTTTTTAGGGAATAAACATATGTTATCCTAAAATAGAAATATGTAAACTAATCTTCATTATTTTGTAAATTACATTTATATCAGGAGCCATATCTAAAGGTAATTTTTTGAGTACTTGGAAATTTCGTAAAAAAATACATATATTTAATATATAATATGATATTTATGCAGGTAAAAATATACCAAAATATCACAAATTCTATAGGGAACAAGAATATATATAGATAGGGCAGCTTACGCTTCGGATATGTCCACAAAATGGCCGCCAACCACACTGACTCAGACTCCCTAATCTGCCACTTGAAATGTAGGAAGGGTATGTCAATTTCAAGGTGTTATTTACTAATCTAATTATTATTGGATATGCATAAAAATTGTATGGTGGGTTGCTGGATAATTGTCGATTATTTTACGACTATAAAATTAAAATTCTGACCCAAAAAATTTTTTTTGAAGTGAAATAAAATCGAAAAAAAAAATGTAAAACAATATTTTAGCTAAAAAAATTTTATGATATTCAATCAAAAAAAAAGTAAACAAAATTTTCCGACAAATAAACATCTAGAGGAATCATTACTCTGTGATAGTTCCTTAGTACGTAGTAATTTTGAAAGAATTGGGAAAAAACGAAAAAATGGCAATCACCGGAAAATCGAACACATACCTATATATACGCCATATCTGGCTAAAAAAAAGATAGGCATGGGTAGCCAGATCATCTAGAAACACTTTCCAACACTATAAAAATATAAGTTTTGCGACACTACTTGCTAATTCCTTACGGTAACATGACTAAGCAAAAAAATGCAAAACAAATAAAAAGGGGCACTCGTGGAAAAATGGCCATTCTAATATACGGCATTTCAGAAAAAAAAAATTTCAGCCACGTGCTAGGCAAACCATCAAGGCATATTTTCCGACAAATAAACATATAAATGAAATATTACTCTGTGATAGTTCCTTAGTACGTAGTAATTTTGAAAGAAATGGGAAAAAACGAAAAAATGGCAATCACAGGAAAATCGAACACATACTTATATATACGCCATATCTGGCTAAAAAAAAAATAGGCATGGGTAACCAGATCATCTAGAAACACTTTCCAACACTATAAAAATATAAGTTTTGCGACACTACTTGCCAATTCCTTACGGTAACATGACTAAGCAAAAAAATGCAAAACAAATAAAAAGGGGCACTCGCGGAAAAATGCCCAACATTCTAATATACGGCATCTCAGATAAAAAAAAAGACATGCGCGTGTTAGCCCAACCATCAAGGCACACTTTCTAACACATAAACATGAAAAAAAAATCAATAATATACGGCAATTCCTTACTACGTAGTAAATTTTTACAAATATTGAAAAAAAAACAGAAACTGGCAACCGCAGTTAAATACCCAATATACCAATAACTACGTCGTATCTGACAAAAACAAAATCACGCATGGGTAGCCAGATCATCTAGACACACTTTCCAACGTTAAAAAAGCAAAAGTTTTACGACACTATTTCGCAATATCTTACGGAAAAATGACTTGGCAAAAAAATTTAAAAAAATTAGAAAGGGACACTCGCGGTAAAATGCCCGACATTCTAATATACGACATCTCAGATAAAAAAAAAGACATGCACGTGTTAGCCCAACGATCAAGGCACACTTTCTAACACATAAACATGAAAAAAAAATGAATAATATACGGCAATTCCTTACTACGTAGTAATTTTTACAAATATTGAAAAATATTGAAAAAAAAAAACAGAAATTGGTAACCGCAGTTAAATACCCAATATACCAATAACTACGTCGTATCTGACAAAAACAAAGTCATGCATGGGTAGCCAGATCATCTAGACACACTTTCCAACACTAAACAAGCAAAAGTTTTACGACACTATTTGGCAATATCTTACGGAAAAATGACTTGGCAAAAAAATGAAAAAAAATGAAAAAGGGGCACTCGCGGTAAAATGGTCCTCGTGGTGATGAACGACATTTTAACTAAAAAAAAAAACATGCACATGGTAGCCAAACAATCCACCAAGACTTTCCACAACTGATAACCTATACAAGTTGCACCATTCTACGACAATTTCATAATACGTAATAACTTTGATACTGTAATTATGCAAACTACCTCAGAAGGGTAAACTCGGACGCGAACGACCCCGACGCGTCTCAGAAATCGGGGAAGGAGTACAGCTACAGCAATGCACATCTGGACACTACTAGAGCGTGTAGGGGAGACACCTCCTGCAGGTCGATCACCCACAAATTCAGTCACAGGGGTGAGTCACGTGAGAAAAACCTGTTTTTTTTTGACGCTCGGGGTCGCAAACGACCCACCGTACCTATCCAGGGTTAAAGGAGAAACATTGGGCTCAAACTTATCCCTGAAACAACTAAGGGCAAAGATCACCTACTTTTATCGTTACTTATTAGGGTCAAACAAGCAACAACATATAATGACTTCAGTCATTCACAAAATTACTAATTACCAGATTCGTTAAGAGAACTCAAGACCCTTTCTCTACATTAGGAATTCATTGCATTGTGTTACAAAGATAAATGGTCATACTATATTCTATTGAGCTTTTGGCCCAATTATTACTTACTTGGTTTCATATGAAGTTCTTACCGAGTTCGGATTACAATAGGCACGGGTAAACCACGATACCACATATAAATATTTGATTTTACCCAGTCACGGAATCCCACGCGCAGATATGCATATCCCTAGCGAATTATCCCATCCAAGGTAACTAAATATTATATGATACTCATCCAAACTTCGGTTGATTAATTCATCCACTTCATTAAATGCTGGGAAGGAACGGCTTCGTTAATCAAATGAAATCCTCTTCATCCTGATTAAGTCCACTGAAGACTACACTACATACGTTGAGAAGTGACAGGCAGCAACTGTCGCCGTTAGCTCTGTTGCCTTTGTCGTAAAAATAATGCGTTCGCTCTCTCTCCCAAAGTCACGACTTCCGCCTCGTTCGCTCACGACAAAAGAAAACAACAAACGAACGAAACCAACTATTCAACGCAAACCGAACGAAACTATTCAAACAACTTACATCGCATTGTTAACCACTTATACAACTATTCACAAGACAATATTCCTTGGTAACAATGCTTATTACAATTAGATATACTGTAAACAAAACCTTCATTTGTACAGAAACCTGCACATTTCCACTTAACGCAATGTAATATAAAAGAACATTTTCCTTATACAATATGAACATAGATATTCAATAACAATTGATTTCCCATGTCGTTATTGTAAGTAATGACATATTCCCCGCCACAAAAGTTATAATATACAAGTATTTACAACAGTCCCTTTTGAATCAAATCTTTTCTAGTTTCTGCAGCCACCCGAGCAACCTTCCTGGATGGTCGGGTACTCACTTCAGGAATTTTGACAGGATCAGGAGTCTCAACTTCTTGCCATAACTCTAACGGGTACAACTTCACAATGGGACGCATGATCTGGCCATGGGAGGTTTTGAGGGTAGCTACCCTAACTACATTGTCAGACCCCACATGCACCTGAATCACCTGACCCAACTTCCATTTGTTTCTTGGCCCTTCATCATGTACGAGGACGACATCTCCTATTTTGGGCCAAGAATTATGTTGGACTCCAATTCGATGCGTCTCTCTTAACGAAATCAAATATTCATGTTCCCATCTTTTCCATAGCTGATCACACAATTTGGATATGTAAAGGAATCTCCTTTTTACATTTTCAGTTTTACTATACAATGGGTCTTCAGATACCTCATCCCAATTAATAGTTTCCTTGGGAAAGGATCTTAATTTCCTACCCAAGATCAGGTGAATGGGAGTTAGAATCTCTTTCTGATCAAGGTCCCCCGAGGTGTAGCTTAGTGGCCTGTCATTTATGATGGATTCCAATTCCACCAAAATGCAGGATAATTCATCATAACTGGGAAAAGCTCGACCAATTACCTTCTTCATACAGGTTTTCAATAGTCCGATCAATCTCTCCCAGATTGCACCAAACCAAGGTGCTCTTGCTGGTATAAATTTCCACTTACACTCTATTTTCTCCAGATGGTTTTGAAAAAGGGGGCTCTCTGCCATTGTTCTCAGATATTCAGATGCTGCTACAAAGGTAGTGGCGTTGTCACTCAACATTAGTGAAGGAAAGCCTTTATGGCTGCTAAACTTCCGGAAGGCCATGAGGAATGAGTCAGCGGACTGATTTCTGACTACTTCCAGATGTATACCCCTAGTGATCGGGCATGTGAATAGTATGACATACACCTTCTCCGGATTTTGGTTCCCTTCCTTTATCCATAACGCCCCGGTGTAATCCACCCCAGTAACGCTAAAAGGTTGTTTCCGTTGTACCCGGAATTCCGGCAATGGGGGCATTATATTAGTTTTACAGTATATGGTTTTCCTTGAACTTTCTTGCAGATCACGCAATGATGTAACACGCTCTTAACCAGTTGTCGCAGCTGTGGTATCCAGAACTCCTGTCTTACACTAGCTACAGTAGCGTTCACCCCCATGTGCGCTTGCATCACATGATGTCGTCTTATTAACAACTTACTCAGAACACAACCTTTTGGCAGTAAAGTAGGAAATTTGACTTCTTCGGGCAGTGTTGCATGTTCCAACCTGCCTCTACATCTCATTACATTATTATCCAAAAACAAATTCAACTGGCGAATTAATGTCAATTTTGGGTTTGTTTCCTCCCTTTTCAGGGCTTTATATTCTTCTGGAAAGTATTCTCTCTGCACGAAAACAATTGTTTTGACCTTTCCTTCTTGTAACTCTTCCAGAGTCAAACTACTAGTTTTCCTGTCATTGGTTGCTAGTCTGCAATTCTTTACAAATCGCATTATCCAAGCTATGGTCTTAAAGACCTTGTCAGCTCTGCTGAATCTTTCCCAATCAAGCAGGCGTGTTGCATCTATGTCCCCTACAACATTGACCACAATGTCCTGTTCACCTTGTATATGTGTACACCCAACCCATGACCTATCAATTGGCAGAGTGTGATTTTTTAACCAAGGGGGTCCCTCCCACCAAAAGGAGTCCTTTGCTAACACCTTAGCACTCTTTCCCCGTGTCAACCAATCACTGGGGTTTTCTGACGACGGTACGTAAGACAGGACTGACCCCGGAATCAAAGAGTTAATCTCAATTACTCTGTTTCTCACAAACACAGGCAGAACATTACTGGACACAATCCAGCTAAGGGGGACTTTACTGTCTGACCAGACATATAATTGTTTAAATTCCTTCTCATCAAAGGAGTCGATAATAAATTTTGTCATTCTTGCTCCTAGCAACAATGCCATTAGTTCCAATTTCGGAATTGTCAATTCCTTAATTGGCGCCACTCGGCCCTTTGCTAAAATTATATTAGAGCTTTCACCATTTGCTCTATAGGCCACACAACCATATGAAGTTTCGCTAGCATCGCAGAATATGTGCAAGGTATCACCAGTTCCTAGGCTAGCACTCCTAGGAAAGGATATTTCAAAACACTTCTCCAAGTCCTTGCGTATTTCACTCCATTCCTCTTGTAGCGGGTTGGCGAGTTGTTCGTCCCAATCCAGATGTTCCTTCCACAATTTCTGCAAAAATATCCTTGCTTTCATAGTAACAGGGAGAAGCAATCCCAATGGATCGTATATTTGGGCAACGGTACTGAGAATCTCTCTCTTTGTTTGACTCGATCTATTAATATGAGTTGGATTGATAGTTAAAACGTCTTTAATTATATCCCAATTCAATCCCAATACAGTACTTTAAGAATTTGTTTTTTTTTGGCTTCAATTTGATTAGCAGCAGCAATAGTTTGTATAGACTCGCTATTGCTAACCCACTCCTTCAGATATAAGTGAGCCTGAGCAAATATTTTGTTGGCATTAAAATATAAATCCATCAACTCAGATTCACCATTAGCCGTAAATTGCAAATTATCTACGTACAAACCTTTCTTCAGTCTTTCCACTACATCCACTGTCTTGGACCGGGGTAACCACGAGACCACAGTGGACAAGTGATGCTTGATGGTTGCATTTAGAAGAAAAGGTGAGCATGTAGCTCCAAATAATACTACTCTAAATCTGTATACTATTAATTTACTATTGGGATCTGTTGGATTTTCCAACCATAAAAAACGGGTATAATTGCGATCTTCTTCACGTAACTGTACCATTAAAAATGCCTTCTCAATATCACTAATGCAAGCAAAGGTGTTAGTTCTAAATTGCAGCAGGACTCTGAGTAGATCAGCCGTTATGTGTGGTCCAGTCCATAGACAATCATTCAGGCTCAATCCATTTTTACCTTGTTTTGATGAGCAATCAAACACTATTCTTATTGGAGTAGTGGCACTGTCTTTAAGCACTCCATGATGTGCCAAGTAATGACAATCCACATCAGATTTATTATAGATTACTCTTTCAATGAATCCTCTATCTTCTTGCTCTTGCAATATTTTCTGATAATGATCCAAGTAATCCACATCCTTCTGAAACTTGATGCTCTGCTGTCGAAGTCTACTCATGGCTAAACCAAAATTTGTCTTCAATCTGAATCTATTGGTTCTCCACGGCAACGCCACAACATACTGTTTACCAATTTCAGAATAGGTTATAGTGCTCTCAAAGTCCTTTAAGACCCTCTGGTCTTGTTCTCGCAACTCACTGCAATCTATTCCCAGTCTATCCAAACTCCACAATGCGTCCAGATCAGTCTTGGGATTTTTATTATGAGTAGCTTCAATTCCTTCAGTTTGTACAGCTAGCTTCAAAATTGTCACCCGAGTTTCCCTAGTGGGAGGAGCACTACATGTGCCTGACACTACATAACCAAATATGGTTGGCAACAATATTAAATTTCTAACCCTTTTGAACCCTGGATGCAAAATATTATAAACATTATCAACCCCTACCAACAATTCAATAGTTGATTGATTCTCAACAGGCAAATCAAAATCTTTATCAGCCAAGCTGATCTTAGTTTTACATAACGACTTTAAGCTTCTCTTAACGTCGAATTTCTTCGCATATTCTGGCAGCTCATCCACCACTATGCAGTCCATTATTATCAACTTGCCTTTATGCGGTATGGTGACACTTATCAACTCGTATTCATGAACAGGTTTACTAGCTAGATAACCTCTCACGGCAATCTTTTCAACTCCTTTGGACCTATATTGCAGTCTCTCTAGAGCCGATCTTTTAATAAATGTCCTCTCGGCACAAGTATCCAACAGCCCTCTAAGTCGTACCATTCGACCTTTCTTCCCTTTCAGAGGAATTGTTGCTGTTGGTAATATGGATTGCTTACCTGATTTATTTGGCTTCTCCTACTCATTTACTGATAGTGTTCCCACTTGTACACCACTTTGTTTATTCTGGCTTTGCTTTGTTGTTTGGTCCCTATCACATAAGATGCGATGATGTCTCAAATTACAACCATTATTGCAACTTGATTTGTCACAGACCACACTAAAATGTTTCCTAGAAGCACACACAAAACATAACTGCAAAGCTCTGATACGATTCAACCTTTCATCTCTGGTTGCGTAAGTTTTGCACTGAGTCCACCAATGTTCTTTATCACAAAGAGCACATCTTGTGGATTGCTGATGACTGGATTTATTCACATTTCCCTTGGTTTTCGGTCTAACAGCTTGGGATTGATTTACCGTGAATGTAGATATTGACGACAGAGTTTCAGTTTTATTTACATCAGTTGAAACAAAAGTTCTTAGATTGCGAATCTCCTCTTCTAGGTATTTCCTAAAGGTGTCTAATACCAACCAATCGTCTCCACACCTACGCAGGATCCTGACAGTACACCCGCAGGTCATGATCCTAGGAAAATTGGTTCCTCGTTAAACTTATTCTAGCTCATGGATTTCGAGAGCCTTAGCTCGTTTACTGGATGGAAATCATCCAGAGTGTTCTTCAAACACTACGCGAAGCAAGTCCAAGAATTAAAGAAATTCGTGGTGGCAGCAGGTAGTGTACTAAACCTGTCGCTTAGTGCTGCGAGGAACAGTGAATTATTTGGGACTATAATTCTAGAGGGTGTACATGTTGGCACGTTATGGTGCAACTTGGTAAGTGAGACTTAACACTAGTGCCGTGTGTTTTTACACAAGTGTAAATAAACAGACGTCTCAGAAAGACATTAGAAAATTATTTTAAAAATTTTCAAATGAGTGACATAAAAATTTTGTTTTCAGGTAAAACAAGTATTTCTGATTTGATTTTGTTTCATCGATGTTGATAAATTCTATTTCACTTGCATTTTTTATGTTAGTATGAAAATGTATGCTGAATTTTCTGTTTATTGTATAACAATAAATGTCTAATGGTTTTGTGCGTCTTATTTCGCCCTAAACATATATAAACTTATTTTTGGGCTTAAGCCATGTCGTCCTGATGGAAGGTTCCAAAGAGTAGCTTCCTAAGGGATAGGATATCGCATAATATCAGGGGATGTATTCTTGACACGCCACTTAGCAATCTGCACCCCGAATAGCGTTTATGCTTCGAGGGGGAAATGGCAGAAGTAGAAGGGGAGCCGTATCAAGGTTACCCTTAGTTCCCATTCCTACTATTCCTACTGTATCACAACAGCACCATATCCAAGATGGCGGACATTCCTAATTCTGTAGCGATTTCGCACTGTGGTGTTCCCTGTTGATCTGACATTTTCGATTGTTTTTCAAGGATTATTATGCAATCTCCAGCTTCTTTCGCCTCTGGAAAGTTAAGTATTGATTCTTTACAATGTGTGTAATTTAGCTCCTGTGTCACAGTGAAATTAGAGTAATTTTTTTTGTGATTAGGAGCTAGGCCTGTTACTGAAGGCGCCATGGGCGCTGTCGTTCGTTAGGCATGTGTTATTTAGTTAGTAGAACGACATTCCCGGTTAAAATAGCATTAGTAATTATGAAAGCTATTTAGGCAATTTATACTTGTAAAGATATTTATATGCATAATTTTTCCTTTTCTATGTCGATCGTATATGTCAGAGTTTCGGTGATTTAGGTGACCGAGATCTCGTCTTGCCTAGCTAACCTAACCTAGGCGATATAGTATACTTTCGACATATCCCCGGTTACCCTCGTGTATTGATTTATTAATTCATCGGGGATTGATATCTCCTAGAATTATTATATAACCGATACTCGTCTCTTGTAGAGATTTAAGGGATATCTCTCTTTCCTCTGAGTGTAACCTTAGGCTACAACCCTAGTGGGTCGTGGCTCGAGTTTTCATTCAGGCATGACTAACCTAGGGTTTTCTGTCTCGTTCCTTGACTGCAGATGGCAGGTTTTGGGATTCAGTCAGAACCTCAGAGTATTTAGTCTTGTGCTGACAGTCGGCTGGCAGGGGGAATAGTCATTCCCCTGCCGGCTAGGCTGCCGACATAGGAGGCTAGCCCTCCCTCGGCTGCACTTGAAGTGGTTGTATGATGCCGCCACTTTCTCCCTGTGACCTAGTAGACTGGTCCTGTGCTCGCAGACCCTAGGCTGAAGAGTAGTATTCTTCTGAGGCCTAGGATGGCGCCGGCACTGGAACTCTGTTTCTCCCTTTTTGAGTGGAGGCGGAACTGCTGCCGTCCCTTTAACTGTATTGGCAGACCCTAGGTTGGAGAATAGAAGATTCTCCTGACGCCTAGGATGGCGCCGATACTGAAACAGAGTTTCTTAAGTGTGTGTAGGACCGGCAACCTTGCCGGCTCCTTCCACACCTCATCACGACCCTTTTCCCTCCCCCTTTGTTCTTTATGATGGCCGAGCCATTGTCTTTCTTTGAGCCGTCGCCTGCAACCTCACCGTTGTTGGTGGGTTGCGGGGGCCGGCCAGACTCCTTCTCTGCAGCTGTTGTCCGGCTGCCTGCGGCTATGCCAGCTGCCGGCAGCCATGACAACTGCCGGCGACCATGTGTTATTCTAACTGTCGGCGGCTATGACGGCTGCTAATGGCTATGCAAGCTCCTGGTAGGCATGTCATCTGTCGGCAGCCATGACGGCTGTCAGCGGTTGGCGGCTGCCGGCAGCCTTGATGGCTGTGGGTGGGAAGTCCCTTCTGTCACCAAGGCTCTTCAGTCCTCCCTTGGACTGCTGGCCACAAGTTCTGTTGCCGGGGTATTAGCCAGGCCGACGGTAGGCCGGCCAGACCGGCACAGATAGGTGCTGACTCGACCAGCAGTACGCCGACTGTACTAGTGCTGCCGGTGGCTAGCCTACCGGCTATGTGCCAGCATTGGTACTTGTGGTTGGATGTAAGCCTGAATGTTACATTCTCCACTTCCATTTGAACCTTCTTTCTGGGGAAAGGCAGTAAATTAAACTTTTACATCCTTAATTAGTGTATACATACACAGTAATAAGACAGCCTTTACTCCACGCTGTCTCTCTTTCTCTTTTAGCTAGCATGCTGGCTGTGACGGCAGGGACTAGCTATACCGGCTATATGCCGGCTGAATTATAGTACTGTATATGTTTATATAGGTAGTCAGTATATTTGCAGTATAGGATATACTACAGATAGAAAAACTTTTGTATATATTATACTAGTAGTTATTTTCCAATATATCTTGGGTATCCTTGCCCGGGTGTTTGCTGAGACCAATACTATATTGAAAGAATAGAATTTCTTCAATATTCTGATTAGAAATCAGTTTTCATAATACCCTATAATATTAAATATTTTAAAGGGCTGGTGGTATTACACTTCTAACCCTAAAAGGGTAGAACCCATATCCTTGAGTCTCCCTGATCAGGAAACTGTATGATTTAATATTGTAAGGGAGGTCACAGCAAATGGCTGGGTAGGATACACAAATATATGTCTTTTATATTTCCTAGTCCAGTTGGCGTCATGCGTGCTTGCCACAACGGCAGCACACTGGCTGAACTACATTATACATAATTATACAGTAGCCAGTTATTTGCAATATAGTATGTACTGCTAACAGAAAACTATAGTATGATTATACAGTAGTTAGTTTCTAACATATCTTGGGTACCCTTGTGCGGGCTTCTGCTGAGACCGTTCCTATATTGAAAGAATAGAATACCTTCAATACTCTGATTAGAAATCAGTCACCCTTACCCCACAGTGTTAAGAATAAAAAGGGCAGTGATTTGTACACTTCTCTACCCCTAGGGGTTAGAACCCTTTCGTTGGAGTTCCCTTGATAGAGGAATCTCCTTATAGTTAATACTGAGGGGAGGTAACAGCATTTGCTTGCAGGGGATACACATGTATGTGTCTCCCACTATCCCTTTCTAGCTTACTATCCTAAGCTATTTTAGTTAAAAGATGACTTTTACATATTGCTTATCAGTGAGATAATCAATTGTATACTCATTCTGCTTTCCTTTCTTCACAGGAGGAACCCCGGATGACGTGTTGCAGTCCTCTGCAATATCAAGAGTAAGTGTTTTTATGGCCATAATACATGCAGGTTTCATGCCCCTTGCAATATTATTTCCGAATCCATGCATTATTGGAACCCGCAAGTTTGCAATATACAGTGATACCTCGGTACTCGACCATAATCCGTTCGAGATCCGTGTTCGACCTCCGATTTGTTCGAGTACCGAATTTTTTTTCCCCATAAGAAATAATGGTATATATTCTATTCCGTTCCCAAGCACTCGAACAGGCCCAAAATATTAATAAAACGTGTACCTAAACAACAATAATTATCTAAATGTGTATGAAATTGGTCAGAAAATCCTATAAAACAATTTTAAACCATTTACTGTACTAAAATAAAACAATTTTAAACCATTTTCTGTACTGTAGTGAACATACCTTTGAGCAGCGGTTCGATGGCATACAGGGATGGATGTGGAGAGGATGGAAGGGGGAGGTTACTGCTTGGAAGGAGAGTCCCCTTCCATGATGTGGCGGGGTAGTTCTCCTTCAGGAGTTGTTTCTCTCTCCAATGAAAGGGTGGGCAGATCTATTTCAGGGGTTTCTTCTCTTCTTTGTCTCTTCTTTGGAGGAGAAACAGGCTTTGATGTAGCAGCTTTCTTTTCTTTTGTGAAAAACTGGTCTATTGTTAATTGTTTCTTCCTCCTCTGCAGTATTCTTCGAAAATGATACATGACACTATCATTAAACATATGCACTGCCCGGTTTGCTACTGCAATTTCTGGGTGGTATTTTTCAGCAAAAGCCTGCACATCTGCCCACTTGGAACAAATTTCATTGATGAGAGAACTTGGAACATCCTCCCTTACCTCATCCTCTTCTGAAGATTCCTGCTCCACAATCAGATCCTGCTGCTGTTGTTGTTGCAGGTGCAACAATTCCTCCACAGTCAACTCGGTAGAATGGCTTTCTACAAGCTCATCAATATCATCCTTGTCGACCTCAAGCCCCAAACTCCTGCCCATGACAACAATTTCCTCAACGACATCAGTGTCATCAGAAATTACAGGGGTAGCAGTGCTTGGACCCGCCTCTGGTTGGAAACCTTCAAACTCCCTCTCTGTGACACATGATGGCCACAGCTTACGCCAGGCAGAGTTCAATGTCCTATAGGTCACACCTCGCCAAGCTTGGTCAATCATGTTAACAGAGTTGAGGATGCTGAAGTGTTCCTTCCAGAATTCCTTTAGGGTCAACTTCGTGTCACTGGTCACTTCAAAACACTTTCTGAAAAGGGCCTTGGTATAGAGTTTTTTGAAGTTTGAAATGACCTGTTGGTCCATGGGCTGGAGTATGGGAGTAGTATTGGGGGGCAAGAATTTGATTTTGATAAAGCTGTATTCTTCTTTCAAGTCATCCTCGAGACCTGGAGGATGTGCAGGAGCATTGTCCATAACCAGAAGACATTTCATTGGCAAGCTCTTTTCAATGAGGTAAGCCTTAACCTGGGGGGCAAACACTTCGTTTATCCACTCAGTAAAGAATTGTCTTGTGACCCAAGATTTAGTGTTCGAGCGCCACATAACTGGTAGTGCACTTTTACAAATATTATTTCGTTTGAACACCCGGGGGTTGTCCGAGTGGTACACTAACAAGGGTTTGATCTTGCAATCGCCACTTGCATTTGCACACAGCAACAATGTTAGCCTATCTTTCATTGGCTTGTGACCTGGCATCTTCGTCTCGTCCTTGGTAATGTACGTATTGGCTGGCATTTTCTTCCAAAATAACCCAGTCTCATCACAATTAAAGACTTGTTGTGCGATCAAATTTTGTTCATTTATGTACCGATCGAATTCCCCCACGTATTTATCGGCTGCAATTTGATCCGAACTAGCTGCCTCCCCATGCCTAGTAACACGATGAATACCTGTTCTATTACGAAACTTTTCAAACCAACCCCTGCTCGCTTTAAATGTAAATGAATCACTTTCACTGGTACTCGGACTTTTCTTCACTAATTCTTCATAGATATGCAACGCTTTTTCACAAATGAACGCTTCACTAACACTTTCCCCGGCCAACTGTTTTTCTTTAATAAATATTAAAAGCAACTTTTCCATCTCCTCAATCACTTGTGGCCTTTGCTTAGTTACCGCCGTAACTCCCGTTGCAACATTCGCCTTCTTAATCATTTCTTTATGCTTTAAAAACGTAGAAATGGTCGACTTCGCCATTCCGTATTCTACCGCTAAATCGGACACTCGTACACCATTCTCATATTTCGCTATAATTTCCTTCTTCAACTCGATCGTTGTTCGCACTGTTTTCCTCTTCTCCTTCCCCTTAACACTCATTACTTTCTTGGGACTCATTATGAAAGCTAAAAAAGCAATTAAAAGCACTGAAAATCACTAAATCACAACGAATGCTGATCGCGCGTTGTCTGAGTGACGCTCTCGAGAGAACTGATGCTTCCCGAACAAGCGAGAGTGGCCGAGATGGCGCGATCATCACAAAGCCCATGCGGTCGTCACGTGTTCGGCTGGTCGAGTACCGAATTTTTGGTCGAGCACCGCAGCAAAAATTTCTCGAAAATTTTGGTCGAACTCCGAATTGTTCGAGTATAGAGTCGTTCGACTACCGAGGTATCACTGTACGTCGGACCTTAATGTCCGAGGGTTTCGAGAATCCCAAGTTGATAGAGTCTAGGCATGCAGCTCGTAACAAACTACGCAACTGGGAGAGAGGCTTCCAGAAGATCTCTCCGGGACCATACCTACCTAATGATAGGATGCGTAACCTACTATTCCCGAAAGCAAGTAGGGAAATAGTGGTGCCCCAGGCACGATTCACACCTCCTTGCGGCCAGAAAGCCTTTGGGACGGAGGGCAGGAGGCCCCCATGGGAAGAGGGGGATAATGTCGTGTCGGAACTGTTAACTGTGCCGGCTCTAGAGCCGGGGGAGAGTTCAGCCGATCCTACGACGGAGGAATTCAAGGCATCTCGAGGTTGGTTCGAGAAATTAGGAAACGGACCGGGATTCATTTAGTTGTTCGCCATGGAGAAGCTTTGAGTTCGGACACCAACGCTGCTAAAGACTTTGTTAAAAAGTTCGAAAGCATCGTGGCAGAGGAAGGTTACGTAGAGCAGCAGGTGTTCAACTGTGATGAAACCGGTCTGTTTTGGAAAAAGATGCCTAGTCGAACGTACATTACCGCCGAAGAGAAGAAAATGCCTGGACATAAGCCAATGAAGGATCGGTTGACTCTTGCGCTTTGTGCCAACGCCAGCGAGGACTGCAAAATAAAGCCGTTATTGGTTTACCATTCCGAAAACCCTAGAGCATTTAAAGCACATAGAATTAAGACCTGCTACATGTTCTATGGCATTCTAATTCTAAGGCTTGGGTTACTAGGTATATCTTTGTGGAATGGGTAAACGTAGTTTTCGGCCCTGCTGTCAAGCAGTATCTTCAGGAGAGGAATTTGCCTTTGAAGTGCTTGTTTTGTTTGGACAATGCATCCGCTCACCCCCCCGGACTTGAAGATGATATCATCGATGAATACAAATTCATCAAGGTGTTGTATCTTCCACCGAATACCACCCCTATCCTCCAGCCCATGGACCAGCAAGTCATCTCTAATTTTAAGAAGCTGTACACCAAGCACTTATTTAAGCAGTGCTTTAATGTCACGCAAAGCACCAACTTAACTTTGCGTGAATTTTGGAGGAGCCACTCTAATATCGTGCACTGCGTAAAGATCATTGATCAAGCTTGGGAGGGAGTAACTCGTCGGACCCTGAATTCCGCTTGGAAGAAGCTTTGGCCTGATGCTGTTGCTCCCAGAGATTTCGAAGGTTTTGGCCCCGAGAATGAACCTGTGGTTGCCGCCGAGGAAGACGTCGAAGAGATTGTATCCCTTGGCAAGTCCATGGGTCTGGAGGTGGATGAAGATGACATCACCGAACTCGTCGATGAGCATCATGAAGAGCTCACCACCGAGGAACTCAAGGAGCTGCAAGCCATGCAGCATGATGAATTCCAAGCGCAGTTGACTGAGTCGGAGGAGATCGAGGAGGTAGGCCAAATCTTAGGTACGGCAGAAATAAAACAGATGTTGGCATATCATAAACACGTGGTTGATTTCATCGACAAGCATCACCCACAGAAACTTCAGGTTTGCCGTGTTGTTGCGCACTTCGATGATGTTTGCTTAACGCATTTTAGAAAAATCCTCAAAAGCCGTACCAAGCAACTTTCACTCGATAGTTTCTTTAAAAAATCTTTAAAACGGTCGAGTGATCATGATGAAAAGAAAGAAAGTGAAGCAAAGAAAAGGAAGACCGAATCGAGTGAAAGTGATGAAAATTAAAAATAAGAAAAGAAAAAATGTAAAAAAAAATATAAAATTATAAAAATGAAAAAAAAATAAGCTAAGTTAAGTTAAAGTTCACGTAATAGTGTAAGTTAGTCTAGGTTATCGTACACGTTATCGTACAAAGTCACCGTCCCTACCTCCTCGCTGGCCTGTCGCTAAGGTAAAGTGTTACATTAAAACCCCTTTTTTATTTATTATTTCATTATTATTATTCTTTTTTTGGTTTGTATGTATTTATTATACAGGTATTGTATTAATGTAATGTGTAATTATGTGTAGCCATTTATTAAGGATTTATTATGGGTTTTTAGGCTGAGGAATGAATTAAATAAATTACCATGTATTCTTATGGGAATATTTGCTCCAACATACGATCATTTTAAACATACGAAGCAGTTTCTGGAACGAATTAAGATCGTATGTAGAGGTATCACTATACGTGCAAGTCAGCCTTGACTAGACCTCTTCTATATGCCTTTCAAGTGGATCTGGCGAATGAAATCTTTAATAAGATTCCGAAGGCATGTGCAAGGCTTAGGCCTGCACCACCACCAAAGCCCATCTCATGGTCTTTGGACAAGGTCCTATATTATACTTCATCTGTGAACAATGAAAATTGTTTCCTCAAGGATCTAACACAAAAGGTTATTTTTCTGTTCGCTATAGCCTCTGGGGCTAGAATTAGTGAAATAGTGGCCCTATCTAGAGATGAGGGCCACATTCAGTTCACAGAAGCGGGAGAACTGAATCTCTTTCCTGATCCAACCTTTCTCGCTAAGAACGAGCTACCCACTAAGAGGTGGGGTCCCTGGAGAATATGCCCTCTGAAGGAAGATGTGTCTATGTCCTGTAGAGTGTCTAAAGGTCTATCTTCGTAGAACTTCAGACTTCAGGGGAGGACAGCTCTTTAAAGGAGAAACCGCAGGATCAAGCTTATCCCTAAAACAACTGAGGGCGAAGCTCGCCTACTTTATTGGCAGAGCAGATCCTGACAGTACTCCCGCATGTCGTGATTCGAGAAAAAATATTTGATCACTGAACTTTTTTCAGTATATGGATTTTGAGTGGCTTCGCTCATACACTGGATGGAAATCATCTAGAGTGTTCTACAAACATGAACTGAAGCATTATGTGGTAGCGGCAGGTAGTGTACTAAAATCTGTCATCTAATTCTGCGATAAACAGTTAATTGATTGGGACTGTCAATTAAAGGGAGAAGGGGTCATCACTTTTAGTGTGACCTCTTTTTGAATGATTGTTACCATGGTGACACTAACTCTGTTCAAAATCTCAGGTGTGGAATTATACAGATAGCACTAGTGCCGTGTGTACGTAGTACACAGTGTTGATAGAATATAACAGGTACAGAAATTATGAAGAGAAATTTTATTATGAACGTCTCTTCAGTCTGAGTGTGGCACTCATCATTTCTTCCCTTTCAAAAAGGAAAAATAATTTCTGTATATGTTGCATGTATAATTCCGTTATCATGCTACATTCGTTTTACTTGTTAATTCATTTAGTCATTTATTAGAAATAAATGTCTATTAGAATGTAATTGCATCCTAATTCGCCCGACAATTGCATGTTTAAAATGCCAGACTTACTGATGTAAGTATACTTCATATCATTGTATGCTTGCAAACAATGGATATAATGGACACTGATATTGTTTCGGAAATATATACAAACTGTGAGACTGTTTTTATATTCAGTGTATACTTATGTTTGTTCATACAATGTATGCTAACCTTGAGGACCTTTTTTTACTGTCTAGAATGACTCTTCCCTGTAGGGGGCAGGAAGCACTAACATCGTTTATGATTAGTGATGATGACGGATAACGGTAACGTCATTTGTCTCAAATGGCCCAAATGACTATAGAAATACTGTCCCAAGGTTAAGGCACTGATGAAAATCCACAGATTCATTAATTCTCTGGTATGCTTCCATCAGGACGACGTGGCTTGAGCCCAAAAAATGGATTTTGAGCGAAGCGAAAAATCTATTTTTGGGTTAATGGCCATGTCGTCCTGATGGACTCACCCTTCTTTTCTAAAGAAAAGACCTTCACAGTATCCCTCCCTAAACTACTATATCTGTAGCACCATGCTCAATGCTACAAGGAATGTCCGTCATCTTGGATATGGCGCTGTTGTGATAGTCAATAGTAGGAATGGGAACTAAGGGTAACCTTGATACGGCTCCCCTTCTAGTTCTGCCACTTTCCCCCTCGAAGCGTAAACGCTATTCGGGGTGCAGATTGCTATGTGGCGTGTCAAGAATACGTCCCCTGATATGCGATATCCTTGAGAGAAATTTAAGGATATTTGCGTTAGGAGTTAGAATTCTTGAGACCTAAAGGTAAATTCTCTGGGAATATCACTGCAGTCAAATATCTCTTAGGAAACTACTCTTAGGAACCTTCCATCAGGACGACATGGCCATCTTAGCAAAAAATAGATTTTTCGCTTCGCTCAAAATCCGTTATATAAATAAAGTTATGTCTGAGCATTACCTTTATTCCTTACTACTCTGCTCAATTATATTGAACAAATATAGTAAATTTTTTCCTATACGTAAACAACCCTCTTCTGACCAGGCTTACCTTGTTCTGATACAGATAGAAACTTGTCTGCGGTGGTATACAGCTAAGCTGATATATCTTTGATGCTATGGTGGCTTACATGTACCCATGTAGGGTTTATAAATACAAACTTCGGCATAATGCATACAGTGAGACCTGTACGCCCTTTTGATTACTAGGTTGGTCATATGAAATATGCAAACTTCGAGACTTTTTCCCAAGTCTGGCATGACTCTTCCCTGCATGGGGCAGGGAGCACTAACATGGTTCATGATTAGAAGTAATGACATATAACGGTAATGTCATAGGTCTCTAGGTCTAAATGACATATGACCTTCAATGTCAGGAAGCCAGAGAACTTCAAATCAATCAGTCAATCAGCTTACACCTGTTCCCTATATCTGTTTTGATGTTATCCTTCGGGTAGGGTATGAAGTGGACCATATGGGCAGTATACTCTCATTGTGCTGATAGTGGAGAGTGCAAATTTCTTTTCAGGCGTGTGATTTCTTAATGTTCTTCAGCAGGTGAATTAAACTTATACAAAGTAAACATGTCCCTATTTTATGAATTCGCCTGGCAACTACCCCCCTTTCCCCTGGATATGTTGATTCCCCCTCAGCACTATTGACAACCTCTGCTAGTATAATTTAGGAAAATTTTGTTGACGACCAAGGAACTAATTGGGACTTCACTTCAAATGCTCAAAAACTAGATGGAAATGTAAGGAAATTAAAGGTGTCCACATATGCGACATACCAATAAATTGCCATTATGAAACATTTTGGATGCCTTTTAAACCTTATGGTAAAATTAATGAAATAAGGATGAATTTCAAGGAAAATAATGAGAAATTGGAAGCATGGTTCTCCTTCAGTAATTATGAGAAAGCTTTCAAAGCAATCTGTGAGATTTCCAAAATAAAAATTGATAATTATGAGATTACCAGTGTGCTATGCAATGCAACTCCTTGATATCTAGATGTATATTGCCCCAATGACTGGTGTCAGGCTGAGTGTGCTGACACCAAAGTAAATCCAATATCGGATAGAAATTGAGCCACCATTGTGGCTAATTGCAACATCTAAGGCAGAAGAATTTAATTACTTTAAATTTAGTAAAATAATACAAAGCAAAGTACGTACCGTAGAGTATGGAAACATTGCTAGATTCGGAAAGAAATCCATCTTGATTCTTGCCAGATCTAGAACTCAATCTTTTATGTTAAATAATATAAAATTGGAAGAAAATCTCATGGTGGATGTCAAACCATATTTGAATTTTAGTTATGGAAGAGGAGTAATTTTTAACAAAGACCGACGGTCCATCGGTGTTGAAGATCAAGCTTTCGAGTACCTCAAAGACTACTTGGTTGGTAGAAATGACTGTGTACAAATTGGAAACACCTAGTCATCATATGAACCCTTAAACAGAGGCGTACCCCTGGCCCAATCTTATTTTACATCTATACTATTGGTCCCAATTTTTGATCCAACTAAATCAGTCATCACTTTCTATTTTCCTTTTGGTTACTGTATTTCTTTTTTTTTTCTTCCATCTCTTCCTTTTGGGCTTGAACTTGTTGACTACTTTGGCTTGTTTGATTATACTTTGGCTGCCCTCTTGATGAGAGAATGCCTTGATGAAGTCATTGAGCTTCAGCACGGCATTTTATTCCCGTGCCGAAACTTGGCGACGGGCAAGAGGGCTTTTGAACTTGGGGAAATTGCTCCCCCAGTTCGAATCTAATTTTCTCTCTTTTTCATCTTTTTCTTCCTCTTTATATTACTTGACCTTCTCCTAATATTATAAACTTTCTTTCATGTTGCTGTTCCAACCCTATGAGTAAAATTTCCCATATGTATATGTGCATATTTTTCAATATTAATCTTACCCGATAATCATGTAGCTGTCAACTCCGTTGCCCGACAGAATTCTATGGAAGGGATACGCCAGCGATCGCTATACAAGAGGGGGGTGTACTCACCAGCGCCACCTGTGGCCAGGTACTGCAGTACTTCTTGTTGACACCACCTCAATTTTTCCTCTGTCGTGCCTCCGGCTAGACCTACATGGATACGCTGTTGATTCTGGAGTTTTTGCTCACGATTTGGTGATGTTTTTGCTCTAGAGTTTAGCTTTCGCTATTCAGGAAGTTTTATCATTAGCTTAGCTAGTTTTTGGAATTAATTTGATTAATTATGGTGACGAAGAGAGTATGAACTCTCTTTCACTTTTAAATGGCCGACCCTTCCCTTAGACGGAAGTGTTGGTGTCTAAGAGAGTATAGACTCTCTTTGTTAATTTTGCTTAACAAAGTTATAGATTTATTTTATATCTCTCCGCCTTTTATAGGCCTCTTCGAATAACTTCCTTTTATTATAAACTTATTAAAATTAATTTTTATATTTGTTTATATTCGACCTTTCCTAATAGTAGGCGGTCTTTTCTTGGTACCGAAGTTAATTAACATTGAGCCCGTCATTTCGGTTTTACCTGTTAACATATTATGCTATTTTAATGTTTTTGAAAGAATTTCTTTGATAGTCTCGTACTGTTTTCAAAGTTGAACTAACGTTTTGTTTTGTCTCTGCAGTTGTTGACGTTCAGAACGTTCAACTTGCGCTCTATCGTTACGATAGAGAGAGAATTTTCACGGTGTCACGTTGCAGTAAGAGTAAACCGTTTCTAGCGTTTTGTTCATTCTTTCTTAGCTTAATGGTTTTAATTCTAATAAAGGAACTTTTTATTTGGGAAATCTTTCAGTTTTTTCCTTTAACAATAATATGTTTTAACGATATATATGATTGGGCTCTTCTCTCAGGTTCTAAGTCAAGAGAGAGAGAGAGATAGAGACGGAGGGAGAGAGAGGAGGATAAACGTTTCGTTCAAGCGAGTAACGTTGTTATCGTTTTTGCTCTTCTCCCTAGTCTCTTTAGGGGAAGAAGGTAAACGTTTATAGAGTTTTATTCTTGTTCTCAAGCTTTATGCGGTGAGAGATTTTAAACGTAGTTTATTTGATCTAGTGTTTAGTCTCTTTCCAGCCACTGAATTATTTATCTTTCATTAGATTTTTCTGTTACATTGTATTCTGTTTTCGCAATTACTAACTTTTAAGGAAGGATAGAATTGCGTGTTTCAGGTACAAACCACTTAAAGTTTCGAGTTCAGTGAAATAAGTGCAAACAGAAAATCAAAAGTGATAAGTGATAAGCGTAAAGTGTTACAGTGTTGCGTTCGAGGGTTCGTCTGTTCGTGCCAGTTGTTCGCCTAGTCTGGGACCTCTTACAAGCTCCCAAGCCCAGGGGAGAAGTAATGTCGAAGGACTTATGGGTTCAGCAGGCCTTGATCGACGAACAGACGTTTTCCCTCCGTGGTTTCGGGTGTATCTACACACGTTGCCGACGTGATCACCCCACCCACACAAAGACGAGAGAGCCCTTTTATTCCTCGTCTTCGGAAGAGGTTTCTCGCAGAAACCATGGACCAAATCTTGCAGCTTTTAAGTGCAAGTCGGTCCCTTCCGCACAAGTCCAACTCCTAGGTGTAGCCATTAGCCCTGGGTCAGTTCGGACTTGCTGCAGTACGACAACTGCACACCTCCCAGAGAGGCAAGGTGGTATCGCAACAGGCAGTAGCTCCGTCTGTTGCCGCACCAGCTGTTTTAGACCCTCAGTCTCAACGGACAGTAGCTCCGTTTGTTGTTGTCTTTCTTAAACTCTAGTGGTCTATGCTGCAGACAATGCAGTCTCAGCTTGCGGTGTTGATGCAGGAGTTTCAGGCAGAGAAGGTTGATACACCTCCTCCTGCGAACGCTCCTCCTCCTCTGCGCAGTACAATCTGCCAGACGTATGAGGTTGAGGTTCCTCAAGCTACCTCCATGCGTGAGCTGCCGCGTTGGGAGTTGCCAGTTACCAGCGTTGTGCAGCAACCTCCTCAACAATGGGGACAGGAGTCTTATGCCTCACAACCTCCTCTTCCCTTGAGACAAGAGTTTCTTGCAGTAAGACCATCTTCCAGGCAGCAACCTCTTGAGGTACGACAACCTGTACCATCCTTGAGGCAGCCACCTCAGCTCTCGCAGCTGCTACCTCAACTCTCGAGGCAAGCACCTCAAGAACCTCAACTCGTGAGACAGGAACCGCGTTCTGCGCAGCCGCCACCTCAACTCTCGCAGCTCACACCTCAAGAACCTCAACTCGGGAGACAGAAATCTCTTACTGCGCAACCACCTCAACCCTTGAGGCAAGCGCAACTCTTGACAGTGCTGCCAGGTCAAGTTGGACAAATTACCTTAGATTCGTCCACGAAATTACCCCATTTTCATCAAAATTTCCCTAGATAATTTTTTATTTGTATATAATACAATAACACTGATTCCTACAACCTTTTTGTCTTCAAGAGACAGGTTTATCACTTCTTAAAGGGTTGACTTTCCGCTAGCAGCTATCTATCTCAGTTTTTGAGCCGTGGGCTATATGAAAGCCAAGAGCTTATCCCATCAGCTTACAACTTAAAAAAAAAAAAAAAAAACATTAAATGGAACAATCAATAATACTCACTTGTATTCTTTTTTTTTTTAATGTTTTATTAATAAATTTACATTCTAATTTCATTAGAAGGGGCTAGTGTTCGATCCCAAGTATGAGGTAGAAATTTATTTCTATTTGAACACGATGTTGTGTTGATATTTATCCATATTGTCTCATTAGAGGTAATTTGAATGAATTACTACCAATTGTGTCACGTGGTGGCCCGGGGAAATCTGGTAAAACTCTCTGGTAAAGAGACTGATGTCTCACCAGGTAAATCCTCGGACAGCTAGATTAGTGTCAGGTTCAGATTTCTTTTAAGCAGCATGAGCCTCATCCCATGCAGCATGAGCCTCATCCCATGCAGCATAAGCCACACGCCATGCAACATGCTCTGCTTACCTTACAGCATGCTCTACATACAGCATGCTCTGCATACAGCATGCTCTGCATACCTTACTGCATACTTCTCAGTCACACATCTTTGGTTGTTTCCAACTCACTAGACTGTCAAGCAGTTTCATAACGTTGCCTTCTAGTCTGCTGCTTTTGCACCAGTGAAACCCTCACTGAGAGAACTTAGCTTTTCTCGGATATGGTTCCTGTAGATGAGAAAGTGCTATTCTCCCTCCTTCTGATATTCCCTTGAGGACTCTGTCATTTGGAGAGGAGCCTTTAGCTGCGTAGCCTCCTATGGACTTTTATTTAAGCATAACATGCTTCCAGGGAAGGTAATGGTTCCACTTCAGTCGCTAACCCCGTCTGTTACCACACCTGCTCCCATAGACCTTGAGCTGTGTTGCAAGACATGCAGTCCAAGCTTAGTCCTTGTTAGAGGATTTTTTGTTTACGGAGTCAGTGTGTCACTGGGAAGACGTTCAACAACCAGCAGAAGTGACTTGTTGTGACGCAGTGCGGCAACCTCAGCAACCCGATAAGGAGTTGTCTGTACGACCCAGACAGTCTAGACAGCTTCTAAAGCTTGAAGAACACTCCTTCCATCACTAAAAATTGTAAAATTATCCTCCTTTCCCAAAGCTATTTTCTCAATAGCGGTTAGTATGCCATACAGTTTGGCAATAAATATGGAAGTTGTTAGAGGAAGTGCACCTCTACAATTAAAATCATTACTATGTACTCCAAATCCAATGCCAGCATTAGATTTGGAACCATCAGTATATATAAAAGTCGATCCCCTATGTTCTTCAACATGTTCCATAAAAAGAGACCTGAATTCTAAGTCAGTCATATTCTTCTTAACTCCAATAAAATGTTTACAAAAAGATACGTCAGGTAATTTCCATGGAGGAGTTGATGACACCTTAAATGGAAACACCTTAATTCTAATCATATCAATACTTTAATATTTTAACCCGAAAGCCATCAGGTTGAGGAGATTTTGGGTGCGACTCAAAGTATGTTTAGTGCCTTACAAGGCTTGCAGTTTGAAAGGCTAAAGAATTAGGGAGTCTTTGCAATCTAAACCATTGCGGAATAATAGATGACATTCGGTAAAGGTCTACAAGCAACTCCCCAGCATCAACAAAGAGACTTGTGATAGGTGAGGTTCTAAACACTCCTGTGGACAACGTAATACCAGCAAGATATATAGAATCTAATATGTTTAACAGGCTTGCGGGGGCTGAGGAGTATATTTCGCATCCATAACTAATTTTGGAAAAAATCAAGGCCTTGTATAATTTCAAAATAGTATTGTGGTCTGCCCCCCATGATGTATGGGACAATATTTTTAAAGATTCAGAGCCTCAAGATATTTAGCTTTTAATGCTTTAAGTGAGAAACCCATGTAAGCCTACAATCAAATATCAAACCTAAAAAAATAGCTTCACATGCACATGGGATCTGTTGACCGTTGATGTATATATACGGGTCTGGATGTACTAACCGGATACGACAAAAATGGACAATTGTAGTTTTACTTGTTGAGAACTTAAATCCATTCATATCGGCCCACTGGATAATTTTGTCAATAGTGTGTTGTATTTTTTTCTCAACCATTGCCAATCTAGCTCCAGCAAATGATATAGAGAGGTCCACAAAATAGTGTAGAGAGGATATCTTGGAGAATGACTGAGGATATCCCATTAATTGCTAGTGCGAATAGAGTCACACTCAGCACACTACCCTAGGGTCCTTCTTCCCGACATTTACTCTCTGATAGAGTTTCCCCAACTCTCACTTGGAAAACTCTATGTGAAAGACATGACTAAATAAATAATGGTAGCTCTCCTCTTAATCCCAATTCATGGATTCTTTTAAGTATACCATATCTCCATGTGGTATCATATACCTTTCAAGATAAAAAAAGACTGTTACATGGTGCTGATTGGAAACAAAGGCTTCACAAATGGAGGACTCAAGCCATATCAGCATATAAGTCGTTGAATGCATTTTTCTGAATCCACATTGAATCGGTGATAAAATACCCTTCTCTTCAAGATACCACATCAGTCTTACATTGACCATCTTCTCCATGATTTTGCAAAAACAAGATGTTAATGCAATTGGCCCATAATTTGCTGCTAAAAATTTATCCTTACCGGGTTTTAAAAAGGCTAAAATAATGGCTAGTTCCCAAACACTTGGATAACTATGATTCTATTAAAAATGCCTAAAATAAATAACTATGTATTATAAGGTACATGTTTAATCATTGCATACGGAATTCCATCGGGTCCAGGGGCTGTATCGTTACACGTAGCAAGTGCAGAGTCAAATTCTCCTTCAGTAAAAGGAGAATTGTATGACTCTTCCTTTCTTGTTGCGAAAATTAAAACTTTATTTTCTTCAATGCTCCTACACTGATGACCAGGAGCTGCTTCACACTTGCACGATATATTTCAATAAATGGTCAGCCAGGGCATTACTAACTTTGGTTGCTTCAGTCATATACTGACCATTTACCCTTAGACTGGTGGTGGGTTTGGGGTGAATTCCACACAGATGATGTTGGTGTTCTACTGTTAATGGAGGATACAAATGACATCCAAGACTGGCGCCTTGCTTCTATCATATCATGCCACGACGGAACTAAATTCTCCTCAGTATGGCGCATGTGCAATCGACTTAAAAGATTTTCTTGTGGCTCTGTACAGGGCAGTTAGTTCAGATGACCACCAGGGGACTGGTTGTCGTCTGAATATCTCTGTTGTTTTGGGAATGGAATTGATTCCTGCTGTGTGAAGAGTTCCATTAAGTAATTCTATGGCACCATCAACACTTTCAAACTCTTCTGCATTTCCTTCAATTTCACCTAACTCCCGAAATCTATCCCAGACCACCTTATCAAGATTCCATGGAGGTGATCTTTGTAAAGGTGGACCATTGTTGGTGGTTATAATGATTGGTGCATGATCACTAGTATGCAAATCATCTAATGTTCTCCAATTAAAATCGAGAAGACAGTTAGAGCTTGCAACTGATAATCATGATTTAATTGACCCACCCTTCCTCCCCATAGAGAACCAGTGGACCGAGGAAAAATCGAGGTGGTGTCAACAAGAAGTACTGCAGTACCTGGCCACAGGTGGCGCTGGTGAGTACACCCCCCTCTTGTATAGCGATCGCTGGCGTATCCCTTCCGTAGAATTCTGTCGGGCAACGGAGTTGACAGCTAACAACTTCCATATTTATTGCCAAACTGTATGGCATACTAACCGCTATTGAGAAAATAGCTTTGGGAAAGGAGGATAATTTTACAATTTTTAGTGATGGAAGGAGTGTTCTTCAAGCTTTAGAAGTTTTTAATTCTAGTAACCCTCTAGTTTTAAAGATTTTAGAAGGGCTTTGTATTGTTGGACGGAGAGGTATAACAGTTCGATTTTGTTGGGTTCCAGCACATGTAGGTGTGTCTGGGAATGAGAAGGTTGATATACTGCCGAAGAACGGTGCATCCGTGTTGCTACCAAGATGGTATCCTATTTGCTGTAATGATTTCCTACCTTACATCAAGAAATTTTTTTGTAATAAATGGCAAAAGCACTGGGATAGTCTAGATGGCAATAAAAAGAGAGAAGTAACAAATGTTATATCACCTTGGAGGTATAATAGGATGCCCCGAAAATGGGAGACGACTCTTTGTCGTCTCCGTATTGGTCACACTCGGTTGACACACAAGTTTCTGCTGAAGGGCCAACACCAACCGTATTGCGACGACTGTATAGTACCTTTAACAGTGAGGCATTTGTTGACTGAATGCCCTAATTATAATAACTTAAGAATTAGATATCTGTTTGAGGCTCGAGGTGAGGATGGCAGGTTCATCCTTGCCAAGATTTTTGGACAATGTGTGTCCTACTATGCGAGCGGCATTTTTAGATTTATTTCAGAAGCAGGTCTTTTGAAAACTATTTAACTTCTATAAGTACATTCAACTTTTATGGTTTTAATTGAATATTCTTTTAATTTTTATATAAAATAAATTATATCAGCTCCAATGACCTTAGATGTCAGGATGCCAGAAAACCTTAAATCAATTAAATCAATCAATCTATATCTTTTGCTGGAGATAGAATGGCAATGGTTGAGAGAAAACTACAACTCACAATTGATAAAATCTTTCTGTGGGCTGATATGAATGGGCTTAAGTTTTCAACAAGCAAAACTACTATTGTTTATTTCTGCCATATCCAGGGATTACATCCAGACCTGGATATATACATGAAAGGACAACGGATCCCATATGTAGGGGAAGCTAAATTTGTCGGAGTAACTTTCGATTGTAGGTTGGCATGGGTTTCACACTTAAAAGCATTAAAAGCTAAATGTTTTGAGGCTCTGAATCTTTTAAAAGTTGTCCCATACATCATGGGGGCCAGACTGCAAAACTATTTTAAAATTGTACAAGGCCTTAATCTTTTCCAATATTAGTTATGTGTGTGAAATATACTCCTCAGCCATCCCAAACCGGTTAAAGATATTAGATTCAATACATCATGCTGGTATTAGATTGTCCACAGGAGCGTTAAGAACCTCACCTATCCCAAGGCTGCTTGTTGATGCCGGAGAGTTACCTCTAGACCATTACTGAATGTGTTCCATTATTCGGTATTGGTTTACATTACAAAGACTTCCTAACTCTTTAGCCTTTCAGAATGCAAGCCTTGTAAGGCACTCGACATACTTTGAGTTACACCCAAAATCTCCTCAACCTTATGGCTTTCGGGTAAAACAATTTTTAAAAGGGTTGATATAATTTGAGGTAAAGGTGCTTCCATTTAAGATATCATCAACCCCTCCGTGGAAATCACCTGAGATATCTTTTTGTAAATATTTTATTGGTGATAAGAAAAATATGACTTACTTAGAAAAGCTAGGTCTCTTTTTAATGAACATTATGAGGTACATAAGGAATCCACTTTTATATATACTGATGGTTCCAAATCTGGAGATGGCATTTGATTTGGAGTATATAGTAGTTCTTTTAACTCTAGAGGTGCACTTCCTCCAATATCTTCCATATTTACGGCGGAATTATATGGCATACTAACCGCTATTGAGAAAATAGTGTTAAAAGAGGAGGGCAATAATTTTACCATTTTTATTGATTCAAGAGGTGTTCTTCAAGTTTTAGGTTTTAATTCTAGTAACCCTTTACTAGTAACCCTTTAGTTTTAAAGATTTTAGAGTGGCTTTTAATCATTGGTCTGAAAGGTATGACAGTTTGATTTTGCTGGGTTCCGGCCCACGTAGGTGTCTGGAAATGAAGAGGCAGATTCACTGGCAAAGAGTGCTGCAGCAGAGTTGCTACCAAGAAGGTATCCCATTCTTTGTAATGATTGTTTTACCAGCAATTAAGAATTATATTCAAAACAATTGGCAACAGCATTGGGATAGTTTAAGCAAAAATAAGATGAGAGAAATTGTGCTATTTATATCCCCTTGGAGATATAATGGGATGCTCCGAAAATGGGAGAGTACTGTTTGTCGTCTCCGCATTGGTCACACTCGGATGACACATAAGTTTCTGCTGGCTGGCGAACACCAACCATATTGCGACAACTGTTTAATACCCTTGACTGTGAGGCATGTGTTAACTGAATGCCCCACTTATACCACAGAAAGAAATAGATATCTGTTAGAGGCTTGGAGTGAAGGTGGCAGGTTCATCCTTGCCAAGATTCCTGGACAAAATATGTCGTACAATGATAGTGGCATTTTTAAATTTATATCAGAAGCAGGTCTTTTTAATGCTATTTAACTTTCATGACATATTTATTTTTCTGGTTTTAATTGAATATTCTTTTAATCTTTATTTATAATAAACGATATTGATGTCTATGGCTTTCGATGTCAGGATGCCAGAGAACTCCAAATCAATCAGTCAGTCAATCCATTCTTCATCCTCCCCTCCGTTATGAAATCACCATCCTGTGTGCTCTGCACAAGCTGACCTCAAACCTGTGCAGGTAAACCATTGCTCCCTTGTGTAACCTAGTACTGTTGTGTCCCCATACCGTGGCGAGGTGGTATTGGGAATGTCTTGGTCTCCTCGGTTATTCTTACAAAAGACTGAATAACTTTTACCTTAACAGTCACATTGCTAGTATCTCATCACACAGCTTGCGTAGGCCGCAGACCATACTTAGCAAGTTTAGCGAGGTGTTAGGGTCTCCTTATTTGTGTACTAACTTGCACAATAGGTAGTACTCCGGGAAAGGCCAAAAGCCAGATTGGCTGGGACGTCCACCCTCCTAATGGGTGAGTCACCACTATAAATAGCGTTTGTTTGTATTCCAGTTACGTAACTAATGACAAATTTGGAAGTACTGTACCTGTAATTTGTATTATTCCTAACGATACAAACCTTAGGTATTTATACATACATGCCTGCCAAGCCTGTCCCCATCAAAGTCCTACCTCCAAGCGAAGCATAATCCAAGGAATTTGGTTGAGAGGGGTAGCTAGCTCCCCCCCTACCCCCTGCTAACTAGCGGGGTGGGTAGTACCCTCGCTAAATTCTAATGACTTGTCTTTTCAGCTTCGCCGAAAGAAATACCCTTATAAATAGCTAAGGTTTGTATCGTTAGGAAAAATACAATTTACTTCCAAATTTGTCATTTTTTATGTATAATGGGTGTTCATACCAATCCTGACTTATACGTACTGTACATGGGAAAAGAATTTCTTGCAAAAATGAAACATTCTTTTTAGGATTATTATTGGACAGTAATTCAACATGAATTTCTCATATTAGGAATTAAAGCATAATGTATTCTGTCTTTTGATTTGATGAGAGTTTTATCCCATACTTCTTTGGGGGGGGGGGGGGGGCAAAATGAAAGCACCTTATAATTCTCTACAAAGCATTCATTGCCTCTAAACTTGCATATGGCCTTGAAATATATCACTCGGTAGCAACAAAATCAGCCCTGGTAATAATAGATGCTTTATAGAATGTTAGAATTACACAAGCTAAGCACCTTATAATTCTCTACAAAGCATTAATTGCCTTTAAACTTGCACACGGCCATGAAATATATTTTACAGCAATAACAAAAACTTCACTGGTAGTATTAGACTCTGTACAATGTTAGAATTAGACAAGCCACTGGAGTTTTCAAGTTATCTCCCATATCTAGTCTTCAAGTACAGTAGATGCTTGTGAAATTCCTTTAGATCTTCATGTCTGGTCATCGCTTGTTCGAAAAGCTGCCGATGTCATCACATGTGAAACTTTTTAATGTAAAATGTATTTCTGGGCTCCGACCTGTGCCGCGCAGTGAAATACTCCTAGAGCACTATTTCTAAGGAATATAACTGCTATATATTACCAGAGAAAAAAAAGCATAGGAATGCCAGGTTGAACCCAGCTCGCTCACCTATATAAGGTGTCGGTATAAAATACTGGGGCGTGATAATTCACAACCAGAGGTCTCGCACTATTTAGATATCTCCTCTTCAAAATCCCCGCCACAGCGAGGTGCCGTTCAACACTACTACCACTAACCCAACCCACGCCAGTGACGTCACTCCTTTATAGCACTTGTTGTTATTAAGTCCAACATGTTTTTTTTCTCGTGTTTACCCTTGGATTTATCATTATTTTATAATCGATGGCCGATTCCCATGATACCCCATCGAAGTTAAGTACTTTATCCATGAGTTTTAGCGAGATTGGGCAGTGTACCTCTGTTTTTATTAATTGAGAAGTGTTTATATATGAACGGCGTCCCCGTTCTTACCGTTCATGGTTCGGCTTTGCCCTTTTTCTCGTTAGTTCGTCCGTCATTAATATTTGTTCGAACTTTTAGGAGTTTTTTCCTTACATTTATATAGTACACCGTCTTTATGCTTTCATCTAGCATTAATTTTATGTTATCCTATGATATCAGTGTTAGCGTTTCATCAAGGAGTAGGTTATGTTGGTATGCCTGCATTCGTGCATGTTGGTGGATTGCGTCACCTTTGAGATTGTTTCGCTAGTTCTAGGAAGACGACCATCTCTCTTATTATTATTAAACCTTTTAGTTTTATTTCGTACGCTCCACCTAGTTTTACATTTGGTTCGAGTGGGACTCTCGCGTTTTTTGTTGTTTTTACTGTTCGATCTACCGCTTCAGTAACTAGGTTGGTACCCCTGCTTTCCATCTGCTGATGGCGTCATGCTCCTCCCTTACCACTCGCCCGAGTCCCTCTATCGCCATATTATTTCTGCATGCCTAACCTTACTTACGTGATTTCGCTTTTAATTCATTAATTATTTTTATGTATTTGTGCATTGATATTATATTTATTGCTTTACTCCGTTATGATCATATTTTTGGGATTTTCATGTCATGTTGAGGGGATCTCCAGTTGGTAGCCCTGTCTACCACTACGCACTGGTGATTCCCCGGTACCATACCCCCCCCCCCCCCCACAGGTTGGGGAGGCTATTCCATCCCCCCCTCCTCCAGTGTACACCCTTCCTCTCACTCGATGGTTGTTGGTTATGACATACGGGTCAAGTATGCTTGTTCCTCAGTCTTCCCTCAACGTTCCGACATATTGAGGACTGAGTGTACCCACGGGGTGTGACTTAGTCTCATTCATTCATACCGGGCGGTTTCGTCTCCTCCCCTCCCGTCGCCCCGATTGGCCATCGGTCGGGGGAGGGCCGGGACCACCGGGGACTATCACACGTGATTTGTCGGTATGACTGCACCTTGGTGTAACTTTTGCTTTTAGCTATGGTTGTAAGAATGAGCACTTATATTAGGAGTGTCCCCACCTACGGTACCTCCTGCTATTATCGTCCGCATAGGACTTATTAATATCCCATATCATTATATTATATTCTACATGAATCATTACCTTCGTCCCGGTACCTCCGGTTGGGTAGTGGGGGTTCCATTGGCTCCCCCCGCGCTCTCCCGTGGTACCCTCCCGTCATCAGACATCGGAGCCTCCGGGCTCTTAAATACAAGATCTGTTGACACTGACACAGTTTTGATTAATATCCTCCCTCTGGGAGCCCTATTCAATTACAGACATTAGTTTTAGATCATAACTGGAGTTTTCTATTTATGTATTTTAAGGATGTATCTTAGGTTACTTTAAGTTTACTTTAAGTTACTTTAAGTTTACTTTAAGTTACTTTAAGTTTACTTTACCAACCCTGTTCCCCGGCCCCGGGGGCCCCGGAACTAGTTTTGATTATATTTATTCATCACTGTTTTTTGCATCCTTTTTCATCCCTTTTTATTTTATACCTCCCTGGTAATGACGGGATGGTATATTCCTCGCTATGACAATATTATTTCTTTGATAATCTTAACTTATTACGGAATTGTTTCAACAATGTCTGTTAATTTTTATATTTTTTTCCCCGGTTACTATACCGGTTCGAAATTTTGTTCATAGCCTTTTGTCCCGATTTCATATCGGTCTATTTTAAGAATCCGGAACACCCGGATCTTTTTAGGTTATTAACCTATTATGGGATACTCACGTATCTGTATTTTATTCTATACTTCCCAAGCAGCGACGGGATAGTGTATTTCAAGCTATGACAATATTATTTCATTGATAACCTTAACTTATTACGGGATTGTTTTAACAATGTCAGTTTATTTATAAGTTTTTCCCCGGTTACTAAACCGGTCCTAGAGTTGTTCATAGCCTTTTGTCCCGGTTTCATATCGGTCTACTTTAAGAACCCGGAACACCCGGATCCTTTTAGGTTACTAACCTATTATGGGACACTCACGTATCTTTATTTTATTCTATACTTCCCAAGTAGCAACGGGATAGTATATTTCTCGCTATGACAATATTTTTTCATTGATAACCTTAACTTATTATGGATAAGTTTTTCCCCGGTTACTGTACCGATCTGAATTTTGTTCATAGTCTTTTGTCCCGATTTCATATTGGTCTAATTCAAGAATTCGGAGCATCCGGATCTCTTTAGGTTACTGACCTGCTATGGGATACCTATGTATCTTTATGTTATTCTATACTTCCCCAGTACCGACGGGATAGTATATTTCGCGCTATGACAATATTATTTCATTGATAATCTTCACCTTTTATGGAATTATTTTGACAATGTCAGTTAATTTATAAAAGTTTTCTCCCCGGTTATTATACCGGTCCGAAATTTTGTTCATAGCCTTTTGTCCCGGTTTCATACCGGTCTATTTTAAGAATTCGGAACACCCGGATCTTTTTGGGTTACTACCCTACTATGGGACACTGTAGGTGCCCCTGTCGTTACTATCTATAATTATAACTTCGGATATATTATTTTGGGATTTTCATTTTATTTCCTTTGTGATTGATCGATTTAAACATTTATTCTCGATCTATTTATTTTACATTCCCAACGGAGTTACCTTGTTCATTAGTAACGATATACCCTCTTTCGGAGCTCGCAGTCTCTTCTACCTTGGCGACTCTTTAGATCTGGGTTGGCGGGTTTGCCTGGAGTGTCAGGGCAAAGAGACCCTGTGTCTCTTCCTTTTAGGGTTTTCAAGGAAGTACGTGGCTGATGTCGGGCCACGTCCCGTTGTCCCTAAAGTTAAAGCTACCTGCCAGCCCTACCAAAGACTCACAGGTCTTCCAAATCACCAAACCAGTTAAGACTTCTCTTGGGTCGAGAGCGAAGCCCGGCCTGAAACCTACGACCCCGGAGGCTCCCTTCGATCCGGCAGCCCTTTCAAGATTGATGCATGGCCTCTCGTGGCATGGTTAGTTTCAACCTGACCTTTCATTAGAAGAGGCCAGCGACCGATCCCAGGGATGAGGTAGAAATTTATTTCTATTTGAACACGATGTTGTGCTGATATTTATCCATATATATACATATATACAGTGATACCTCGGTAGTCGAACGACTCTATACTCGAACAATTCGGAGTTCGACCAAAATTTTCGAGAAATTTTTGCTGCGGTGCTCGACCAAAAATTCGGTACTCGACCAGCCGAACACGTGACGACCGCATGGGCTTTGTGATGATCGCGCCATCTCGGCCACTCTCGCTTGTTCGGGAAGCATCAGTTCTCTCGAGAGCGTCACTCAGACAACGCGCGATCAGCATTCGTTGTGATTTAGTGATTTTCAGTGCTTTTAATTGCTTTTTTAGCTTTCATAATGAGTCCCAAGAAAGTAATGAGTGTTAAGGGGAAGGAGAAGAGGAAAACAGTGCGAACAACGATCGAGTTGAAGAAGGAAATTATAGCGAAATATGAGAATGGTGTACGAGTGTCCGATTTAGCGGTAGAATACGGAATGGCGAAGTCGACCATTTCTACGTTTTTAAAGCATAAAGAAATGATTAAGAAGGCGAATGTTGCAACGGGAGTTACGGCGGTAACTAAGCAAAGGCCACAAGTGATTGAGGAGATGGAAAAGTTGCTTTTAATATTTATTAAAGAAAAACAGTTGGCCGGGGAAAGTGTTAGTGAAGCGTTCATTTGTGAAAAAGCGTTGCATATCTATGAAGAATTAGTGAAGAAAAGTCCGAGTACCAGTGAAAGTGATTCATTTACATTTAAAGCGAGCAGGGGTTGGTTTGAAAAGTTTCGTAATAGAACAGGTATTCATCGTGTTACTAGGCATGGGGAGGCAGCTAGTTCGGATCAAATTGCAGCCGATAAATACGTGGGGGAATTCGATCGGTACATAAATGAACAAAATTTGATCGCACAACAAGTCTTTAATTGTGATGAGACTGGGTTATTTTGGAAGAAAATGCCAGCCAATACGTACATTACCAAGGACGAGACGAAGATGCCAGGTCACAAGCCAATGAAAGATAGGCTAACATTGTTGCTGTGTGCAAATGCAAGTGGCGATTGCAAGATCAAACCCTTGTTAGTGTACCACTCGGACAACCCCCGGGTGTTCAAACGAAATAATATTTGTAAAAGTGCACTACCAGTTATGTGGCGCTCGAACACTAAATCTTGGGTCACAAGACAATTCTTTACTGAGTGGATAAACGAAGTGTTTGCCCCCCAGGTTAAGGCTTACCTCATTGAAAAGAGCTTGCCAATGAAATGTCTTCTGGTTATGGACAATGCTCCTGCACATCCTCCAGGTCTCGAGGATGACTTGAAAGAAGAATACAGCTTTATCAAAATCAAATTCTTGCCCCCCAATACTACTCCCATACTCCAGCCCATGGACCAACAGGTCATTTCAAACTTCAAAAAACTCTATACCAAGGCCCTTTTCAGAAAGTGTTTTGAAGTGACCAGTGACACGAAGTTGACCCTAAAGGAATTCTGGAAGGAACACTTCAGCATCCTCAACTCTGTTAACATGATTGACCAAGCTTGGCGAGGTGTGACCTATAGGACATTGAACTCTGCCTGGCGTAAGCTGTGGCCATCATGTGTCACAGAGAGGGAGTTTGAAGGTTTCCAACCAGAGGCGGGTCCAAGCACTGCTACCCCTGTAATTTCTGATGACACTGATGTCGTTGAGGAAATTGTTGTCATGGGCAGGAGTTTGGGGCTTGAGGTCGACAAGGATGATATTGATGAGCTTGTAGAAAGCCATTCTACCGAGTTGACTGTGGAGGAATTGTTGCACCTGCAACAACAACAGCAGCAGGATCTGATTGTGGAGCAGGAATCTTCAGAAGAGGATGAGGTAAGGGAGGATGTTCCAAGTTCTCTCATCAATGAAATTTGTTCCAAGTGGGCAGATGTGCAGGCTTTTGCTGAAAAATACCACCCAGAAATTGCAGTAGCAAACCGGGCAGTGCATATGTTTAATGATAGTGTCATGTATCATTTTCGAAGAATACTGCAGAGGAGGAAGAAACAATTAACAATAGACCAGTTTTTCACAAAAGAAAAGAAAGCTGCTACATCAAAGCCTGTTTCTCCTCCAAAGAAGAGACAAAGAAGAGAAGAAACCCCTGAAATAGATCTGCCCACCCTTTCATTGGAGAGAGAAACAACTCCTGAAGGAGAACTACCCCGCCACATCATGGAAGGGGACTCTCCTTCCAAGCAGTAACCTCCCCCTTCCATCCTCTCCACATCCATCCCTGTATGCCATCGAACCGCTGCTCAAAGGTATGTTCACTACAGTACAGAAAATGGTTTAAAATTGTTTTATTTTAGTACAGTAAATGGTTTAAAATTGTTTTATAGGATTTTCTGACCAATTTCATACACATTTAGATAATTATTGTTGTTTAGGTACACGTTTTATTAATATTTTGGGCCTGTTCGAGTGCTTGGGAACGGAATAGAATATATACCATTATTTCTTATGGGGAAAAAAAATTCGGTACTCGAACAAATCGGAGGTCGAACACGGATCTCGAACGGATTATGGTCGAGTACCGAGGTATCACTGTATATAATTTACGGACCTCTGTAGCTCACTGGCTCAAACCTCGTGTCACATACCGAGTCACCACGAATTATAGGATGGAAGATTCCTGGTGCCTCTGTGAACTTGACAATTGAATGGAATTATTGCCCATTAGGGGGAAGAGAGAGTGCTAAACCAGATAGCCTCATACAGGGTCTCATTTGTTATGGGCTACCTCAACAGTACAATATATCATCCCGGATGCCTCTAAGCTCCCGGAATTCGTCGAAAGCAATCCGTGGAAGGGGGCCTTGCGCTCTCCCTTCAAAGATGGTATGTTAACCATCGAAGGGTTTGGCACCCGGACTGTAGAAGATTTTGAATTCTACCCGCCGGGTCTACAGTTCCCTCTCTCTGGTTTCGCATGCCTTACCGAGGAGACACTCGTAAGGTTTGACAAGGTCCCCAAAGAAACCAAAATGTACCCAAAGGGGCAGGCTCAGTCCACCTGGGTCCGGCCCTTAAACGAGTGGGAGTGTGTTAACACTACGTTAACACCTCACAAGAGCCCGTACACGATGTTTCTAGTGGAGGAGTAAACCCCTACTCCGTGTGTCACTAAGATATCGGACCTTGCTCAGCAGGCAATAAACGAGGACAAGCCGTTACCGCAGCTGAAGGAAACGCATCCGACCTCCCTCCTGTCCCTGGGGGATCACGATTGCTGGACTAACGCCCCGGCGACCTTCTCATCGGGTAAATTAAGCGCTGACTGTGCTCCCCTACAGTTCAGTGAGTGGCTACCCAGGCTTCCAGAATCTCTGATATGCCTCGAGCTCGAAGCCTGTATGCGCCTGAGTAGACCTATCTACTCGGCTACAATGGCAGAAAAGACCTCTTTAATGTATGAAGAAGAACCACCTTTTAAGGTCTTGACGAAGTCATTACTTCAAACCTTACTGTCTGATTCCTACGACTTCTTTGCGGCCAGACGTCGTTGCTGTAGGCATGTCTTGTCTGAGGCCACTATCAGACATGAGCCTAACAAGCTCATTAAAGCCCCAGTCTGGAGCTGCTAGGGTCAATCAGAGCCTCAAGGTTCGATGGGCTTAGTCCCCAAGCACAAGTTCGAACCGGCCAGCAACCAATCTCGAGGTAGAAAGAGTCTGAGATCTTTCCATTACTTCCAAACCGGCAGTCCCAACAGGTGGTTCAAACCATCCCGGTGGCACAAGGGAGTCAACCTTTCACTTCGAAGGGTCAACCCCAACAGCAATACGTGCTGGTTCCTCAGTCCCAAGTAGCAACTACCTCCTATGCTACTTCCCCAGCCCTTAGGCCCACCTTTGAAACTCAGGGTGCTTTCCAGGGTTACCAGCGCCCCAGAGGCGCTAGCTCGAGAGGAACGTTTCGCAACAGCTACTCTCGAGGCCGAGGAGGTAAATCCGCAGCAAATCATTGGGAGTTCTCAGGTAGGGGTAGGACTTTACATCTTCCGGAACCGTTGAACGTTCAACATTTGGGCTTTCAGTATAATTTCCAAAGGTCTGGGGTGGAGTTGGATAGAATGGCCCCCTCCACCAACCAGTTTTCATCAACATCCAGCGGAAGAGCTAGTCTTATATGAAAACGATTTATTGCAAAAGGAAGCAATAAAGAAAGTAAATCGTTTGTAATTTCAGGATCACTTGTTCAGCGGGCCAAAGAAAGACTCAGAATAGCGAAGAGTAATCCTAGACCTGTCGCTTCTGAATTCTTACATTTAATGCAACAAGTTTCACATGCTGACCATCTCTCAGGTGCGGACCTTGCTTCTCTGTGGGGCCGTCACCTCCCCTATGGATCTTGCAGACGTTTGCTATCATGTTCCGAAAGCAAGGCATTTTCGTCCGTTTCTAGGCTTCAACTAGGCAAACTGCCTCACAGCAACTACAGAGTGATAATCTCTTACAACAGTTTTGGTTCCAAATCAACTTCGAGAAATCTCGTTTGGTCCCGAGGACAAGTTTCAATGGTTAGGATTCAATGGGTTCTATGCTCCCACACTCTGTCTCCCAACAGCCAAGAGGAACGATATAGCAAAACACAATACGTTTTCTCAAAGACAAATTGTCTTCCAGAAGAAATCAAGAGAGAATCCTGGGTGCCCTCCAGTTTGCCTCAGTAACAGATACAGTATACTACTGAAGGCCAGACTGAAAGATATAAGCCGAGTATGGTGCTCCAGGAAAACGAGTAATATCGAGACAAAGGGCTCGACTCCAACCAATTCTGAAGAAAAGACTTCAACCATGGACAAAGGTCAAAATCTGGCAAATCCGTTTCCTTACAATATCCACCCCCAAGCTCGTCATTTACACAGACGCCTCCCTAACAGGCGGGGGGGGGGGGGGGGGGGGGGGGGGGGATACTCTCAGTACACGAAAGTCCTGGGACTATGGTCGACAATATTCCGCCAACTTCATATCAATGTTTTAGAGGCCATGGCGGTATTTTTGACCTTAAGCAACCGGCTCCAACCAAAAACCAACATATCAGGTTTCTTCTAGATAGATAGTGGCGGACGCACTTTCGAGGACAACTCCGCTGGAGTCGGAGTGGTCACTAGACCCAATGTCCTTTGGTTGGATTCTTTCTCAGGTTCCGGATCTCCAGATAGATCTGTTTGCAACAAAGTCCAACTACAACTAGAGTGCTACGTAGCTCCCAGCCCGGATCCTCGGGCTTACGCCACAGACGCACTATCATTAGTCTGGAACACTTGGGAGAGAATTTACCTATTCCCACCAATAAATCTGTCGATGAAAGTGTTAGACAAGCTCAGGACTTTCAAAGGCCAAGTTGCTCTAGTAGTCCCCATCTGGCCCAAGCACAACGGGTTTCCCCTTCTGGTGGAACTGGGTCTCCACCTCGACAGATCCCCAATCCAATACTAACACAAGCAGTACAACTCGCTGTGTGTTAGCTTCCTCAAATTCAGAATGCCCTACCTTTCTGGACTTTATGAAATTTGCAGCTCAAGAGGTGCAGATATTGATCCTCAAATACGTTATTTTTAGAATCAGATAAGAGGGGATCCACCCTTCGACAGTATGATTCGGCTGTTATGAAACTTGCCAGTTTTTAAGGGACTCAAAGGTTGAGACGATGACTATGAATCTGACAGTAACCTTCTTCAGAATTTTATTTGAATCAGACTTAGCGACTTGTACTATTACCACAAATTAAGTCAGCCTTGAAGGTTTTACAATTGGCTTTAATATTGCCCTTACAGATTCATACTTCTCATCCATCCCGAGAACCTGCGCCAGATTGAAACCATCAACTCACCCTAGCTCAGTTTCCTGGTTTCTGAATGACGTACTTAAGTTGGCTTCAGACACTCTTAACGAGACTTGCCATTATATTCCATTGGTTAGGAAATCCTTGTTCTTAATGAACCTGACTTCTGGCGACAGAATATCAAAACTTTCAGCCTTGTCTAGAGATCCAGGTCATATTGAATTTCTCTCGTCAGGGGAAGTACTCCTTTCCCCTGACAAAAGATTTTTAGCGAAAATGAGGACCCCCAGGACAGACGGTTCCCCTGGAAGATTGTCCCACTTCCGCAGGACCCATCTTTATGTCCAGTAAACACTCTGGAAGCCTACTTAAACATATCTCCCGTTCAGTCCTCGGGGCCCTTACCCATTAGAGAAGGTGAAGAACCATCATCCTGAAAGGACTCAGACAGAAGATTCTGCATTTCATTAACGGGCTACCTAGAATCATTCCCACATCACTCCCTCACGTCCATGATATATGAGCTGTAGCTACCTCAGTTAATTACTATGAACTTCACTGGACTTACTAAATATACAGGCCGGAAGTCTCCAACAGTATTTAAACGCCACTGCTTAAAACCTCTGGAAGCCTTATATTTGCTACAGTGGCAGCAGGGAATGTGATTCCTCCTGAACATAGTGAACCTTAATCAACTATGTCTTGCTATCCTCTTACCTGTTATTTTGGATTTTATTTTACTTCCTCAGGTATTGTTCCAAGATTTGGGACCATTTCTCTGGTACTATTTCACTGCGCGGCACAGGTCGGAGCCCAGAAAAGGGATTTTGACGAAGGAAAAATCTATTTCTGGGCGAGAGACCTGTGCCGCCCAGTGAACCCTCCCTTGACTTCCCTCCCAACATGGGCCCCAAACCTTGGGTGCTATGAGGAGTGACGTCACTGGCGTGGGTTGGGTTAGTGGTAGTAGTGTTGAACGGCACCTCGCTGTGGCGGGGATTTTGAAGAGGAGATATCTAAATAGTGCGAGACCTCTGGTTGTGAATTATCACGCCCCAGTATTTTATACCGACACCTTATATAGGTGAGCGAGCTGGGTTCAACCTGGCATTCCTATGCTTTTTTTCTCTGGTAATATATAGCAGTTATATTCCTTAGAAATAGTGCTCTAGGAGTATTTCACTGGGCGGCACAGGTCTCTCGCCCAGAAATAGATTTTTCCTTCGTCAAAATCCCTTTATTATTTTGTTTTTTTTTTTTCCCCCAGATACTCTAAACCTCTAATATTTTGAGCTTTAAGAAGCTTGGAGGACTTAAATTCCCAAGGGGAAAATTTTACCAGTAGACTACTCTTAAAGTACCCCCATAGAATCTAACCTCGGTAGAATTCTGTAAATGTGCATGTGATTCAAAACGAGAAATATCCAAAGAATGCTATAAGGACTCGTTTTAATTTTTACAGATGGATCCAAGTCCAGTGCTGACGTTGGATTTGGGATATGTTTTCAAAACTATGCCCACAATGTTAGATTACCTGACCAAGCATCCATTATTACAGCTGAAAGCTATTCTATTTTAATGGCAGACAAGGAAATTTTATGGGTACCTTATAAAGATTGTTATTTTTTGCAACTCCTTAAGTCATTGCATCCAATATTGAAAGAGATTCTTGAATGGCTGTATTTGATGGGAAATAAAGGTAAAAATATTAAATTTTTAATGGATTCCTTCTCATGTCGATATCAAGGAAAACGAGAAAGCAGACTCTGACAAAGGGTGTATTTCATAGTTGTATTAGAAATAATTTATTGTACTTGCAAAGAAAATGTTACCCATAATTCAGTCTATACTTAGAGACACTTGGAACATTTATTAGGAGCTGAAAAATCAGAAAATAAGTGAAATTGTTAAGTCATCTCACCCATGGACATATTTTGACACGGAAAAGTCAAGCTGAATGAGAGTTGGTCACACACTGGATTGACGCGCAACTATTTGATCAGTGGAGAATATCAACCATTCTGTCAAAATTACTTGGTGCCATTGACTGTTAAGCATGTAATGATTGATTGTCAAAATTACTTAAATAAGAGATTATCAGTGGCATTTACATAGTATCAAATATTCTGGGACTAGAGTGCAATGGGGATTGCCTTCTTAAGTTTTATGTGGAAAATAAGTTATTCAATAAGATTTAAGCATCACAAATAAGGAATTCATCATTTTTGTTAACTAAATTTGTTGGCCTCCATGACCTTAGCTGTTATGAAGCCAGATAATATCTAATAATCAACCAATTAATCATAACTACAAAAAGTATATATTACCATAAATTCTATTAAGAAAATACATTTCACTTGAAATGCCAAAGTTTTTGTATTTGTAGTTGCATATGTTCTGTATAAATGTAATTTTCAATATTAATCTTACCCGATGATCATGTAGCTGTCAACTCCGTTGCCCGACAGAAATCTACGGTCGGGATACGCCAGCGATCGCTATCCAGGTGGGGGTGTACACAACAGCGCCATCTGTGAGTAGGTACTCAAGTACTTCTTGTCAACAAGAACTCAATTTTTCCTCTGTCGTGCCGCCGGCAAGACCTACTTGGATACGCTGTTGATTCTGGAGTTGTTGTTCACGATTTGGTGATGTATTTACTCTAGAGTTTAGCCTTCGCTATTCAGGAAGCTTTATCATTAGCTTAGCAAGCTTTTGGAATTAATTTGGATTAATTGTTAACGAACTTTGCTAGATTTTGGAATTCCCCCTTGACTACTTCTAAATTCAAGATGTCTGACCAGTCTCAAGTCCCTAAATACAGGCAGTGTAGTGTTAGGACTTGTGCTAGGCGTCTTCCGAAGGCCTCTATAGATCCTCACACCGTTTGTTCCAATTGTAGGGGTAAATCCTGTCAATTGGAAGATCGATGTGGGGAATGCGCTGGGCTTTCGGAATTCGATTTTAACGAATTCCTCAAAAATGCACGTAGGTTAGAGAAGGAGAGAATCAGGAGGAGTTCTTCTCGCTCTGTGGATTTTTCCTCTCCCCATGCCCCTCAACCTTTTCCTTCCCCTGTGGTGGTGACTCCCGAACCTGCTACTAGTGCTCAGCCATCCATGGCGGATATGTTGCGTGCCATTCAGGCTCTCGGTGACCGAGTGGAGTCATTGGCTAATGACCGTAATCAGCTCTTGGCAGATGTCAGAGAGCTGAAAGCGAAAAGTGCAGTGGGAAGTGTTATCAGTGCTAGTGATGTGAAAAGTGTCAGTGTTGCGCATGAGGGTACATCTGTGCGTGCCAGTCGTCCTCCCAGTCCGGGACCTCTTGCAAGCTCCCAAGCCCAGGGGAGAAGCAATGTCGAAGGACCAAAGGGTTCGGCAGGCCTTGATCGGCGCACGGATGTATCCTCAGTGGTTGCGGACGTATCTGTTCAAGATCGTCCCATCCACAAACAGACGAATGAGCCCTTACATTCCTCGTCTGTGGAAGAAGTTTCCAGGAGGAAACGATGGACCAAGGTCTCACGACCACTCAAACGTAAGGTCCCTTCCGAGCGAGTCCAACGGCCCAGGTGTAGCCACTGGGTCAGTTCGGACTCGCTGCAGTCATCTGATGACTGCACACCTCCCAAGAGAGGTAGAGTGGTTCCACAACAGGCCTCTGCTCCGTCTGTTGTTGCTCCAACCACGGTAGACCCTAAGTGGTCCATGCTGCAGACTATGCAGTCTCAGCTTGCGGCATTCATGCAGGAGTATCATGCTGAGAAGGTTAACACTGCACCTGTTAACCTACAACCCGCCGAGGTTGTGCGCTCAGCAGATACTGCGGCTGCCTGCTCCCACACTCCACCTGTGAGAGCTCCACCACCGATGCGCAGTCCACCCTGCCAGACGCATGTTCTTGCTGCTGTAGAGCTGCCGGGTTCCAGCACTATGCGGCTTTCTCCGCAACCCATGCGGCATGCGCCGCATACCATACAGCATGCTCCGCATACCATACAGCATGCTCCGCAACCCACCGCAGCCCCACCCACGCACCAGCACTCTGCTTTTGTTGTTGCCAGTTCGCAGACTGACCAGCAGCGGCATGATGTTGGATCCGCAGCTACGCATGCACCCGTTCTGCCGGATTCAGCCGTTCAGCTTTCTGCTCTGCCTTTGCCACTTCCTACTCAGCTTTCGGATGATGGAGTATCGGATGACGAAGCTGCACACTTGGATGAGCCACACTCTGACTTTGAAGGGCCCAAGTCTACGCCTCCCTCCTTAGACTTTCGTAAAGTCCTTGCTTTGTTCAGGGACTTGTATCCTGAGCAGTTTGTGTCTGCAACCCCTCGCTCTCCTCCCTCCGAGTTTGCTCTGGGCATGCAGTCTGCTGCGCCTGCCTTCACCAAGCTTGTTCTCGCACGATCTTCTAAGAGAGCTTTGAGGGTTATGGGAGAGTGGTTGCATTCCAAGAAGCAACTGGGAAAGACTGCATTCATCTTTCCGCCTACCAAGCTTGCTTCCAAGTCGAGCGTCTGGTATGCCACGGGAGAGGAACCCGGCTTGGGAGTTCCTGCCTCTGCCCAGGGCGACTTCTCAAGTCTGGTTGACTCTCCCCGCAGGTTGGCTATGAGACGATCGAAGATCTGCTGGTCCTTTTCTGATATGGATCATCTGTTGAAGGGAGTCTTTCGTGCCTTCGAGATCTTCAACTTCCTCGATTGGTGTTTGGGAGCCTTAAGCAGGAAGACTTCCCCTTCAGATAGGGACTCTGCCATGCTGATCATGTCTAGCATGGACAAAGCCATTCGGGATGGGTCTGGTGAACTTGCGGCTTCGTACGTGTCGGGAGTGCTCAAGAAGAGAGAACATCTTTGCTCCTTCTTATCGGCTGGTATCACTCCTTGCCAGAAGTCAGAGTTGTTGTTTGCTCCTCTCTCCAAGTGTGTTTCCGGAGGAGCTGATTAAGGGGATGGCTGCCTCTCTTATCCAGAAGGATACCCATGATCTGATGGCATCTTCTGCACGTAAGGCTAAAACCTTACCTTCCGTGCCTAGACCCTTCCGCCCTGCAGCAGTAGACACTCCTGCAACTCGGTTCATCCCGCCCTTTCGTGGCAGAACCTCCAGCAGAGGAGGTACCCGTGCCGACAGTCACCATGGCAAATCCAAGAAGGGTTCCAAGTCCGCAAAAGGCAAGTTTTGACTTTCTTCCTCTCCAGACAGCAGTGGGAGCCAGACTCAAGACCTTCTGGCAAGCTTGGGAGAGCAGAGGTGCAGACGCTCAGTCTGTGAAGTGGCTAAGGGAGGGATACAGAATTCCGTTCTGCCGCAGTCCCCCTCTAGCTTCATCTCCCATCAACCTCTCTCCCAACTACAAGGAGAAGGACAAGAGGCTAGCGTTGCAACAAGAGGTGTCGCTCTTGCTACAAAAGGAAGCGGTAGTCATAGTCCGGGACCATCAATCCCCGGGCTTCTACAACCGTCTCTTCCTGGTAGCGAAGAAGACAGGAGGTTGGAGACCGGTGCTGGACGTCAGTGCTCTCAATGCTTTTGTCACCAAGCAGACGTTCACGATGGAGACGACGAAGTCGGTCCTAGCAGCGGTCAGGCAGGAGGACTGGATGGTCTCGTTAGACCTGAAAGACGCGTACTTTCACGTCCCCATCCATCCAGACTCCCAACCTTTCCTAAGGTTCGTCTTTGGAAAGGTTGTGTACCAGTTCCAAGCCCTGTGCTTTGGCCTAAGCACGGCACCTCTTGTGTTTACCAGACTGATGAGGAATATTGCGAAATTCCTTCACTTGGCAGACATCAGAGCCTCCCTCTATTTGGACGACTGGCTTTTAAGAGCTCCAACAAGTCGTCGCTGTCTGGAGAATCTCAGATGGACTATGGACCTGACCAAGGAACTGGGCCTCCTGGTCAATATAGAGAAGTCCCAGCTCGTCCCATCCCAGACCATTGTCTATCTAGGTATGGAGATTCAGAGTCGAGCTTTTCGGGCTTTTCCGTCGGCCCCAAGGATCAATCAAGCCCTAGAATGCATCCAGAGCATGCTGAGAAGGAACCGATGTTCAGTCAGGCAGTGGATGAGTCTAACAGGGACACTTTCATCGCTGGCCCAGTTCATCGAGTTAGGGAGACTCCACCTCCGCCCCCTTCAGTATCATCTAGCTGCTCACTGGATAAAGGACACGACGCTAGAGGCGGTCTCAGTGCCTGTTTCCGAAGAGATGAGGTCTACTCTAACGTGGTGGAAGAACAGCATTCTTCTCAAGGAAGGTCTACCTTTGGCTGTTCAGACCCCCGACCACCGTCTCTTCTCGGACGCATCGGACACGGGCTGGGGTGCGACACTGGACGGACAGGAATGCTCGGGCACATGGAATCAGGAGCAAAGGACACTTCACATCAATTGCAAGGAGTTGTTGGCGGTTCATCTGGCCTTGATAAACTTCAAGTCCCTCCAGCTAAACAAGGTGGTGGAGGTGAACTCCGACAACACCACAGCCTTGGCTTAGATCTCCAAGCAGGGAGGGACTCATTCGAGGAAGTTGTTCGAGATCGCAAGGGACCTCCTCATTTGGTCAAACGATCGAAAGCTTTCGCTGGTAACGAGGTTCATTCAGGGCGATATGAATGTCATGGCAGATCGCCTCAGCCGGAAGGGTCAGGTCATCCCCACAGAGTGGACCCTTCACAAGTATGTTTGCAGCAGACTATGGGCCCTGTGGGGTCAGCCAACCATAGATCTATTCGCTACCTCGATGACCAGGAGGCTCCCAATGTATTGTTCTCCGATTCCAGACCCAGCAGCAGTTCACGTGGATGCCTTTCTGCTGGATTGGTCCCATCTCGACCTGTATGCGTTCCCGCCGTTCAAGATTGTCAACAGGGTACTTCAGAAGTTCTCCTCTCGCAAAGGGACACGGCTGACGTTGGTTGCTCCCCTCTGGCCCGCGAGAGAATGGTTCACCGAGGTACTGCAATGGCTAGTCGACGTTCCCAGGACTCTTCCTCTAAGAGTGGACCTTCTGCGTCAACCTCACGTAAAGAAGGTACACCCAAACCTCCACGCTCTTCGTCTGACTGCCTTCAGACTATCGAAAGACTCTCAAGAGCTAGAGGCTTTTCGAAGGAGGCAGCCAGAGCGATTGCCAGAGCAAGGAGGACATCCACTCTCAGAGTCTATCAGTCTAAATGGGAAGTCTTCCGAAGCTGGTGCAAGGCGAATGCAGTTTCCTCAACCAGTACCACTGTAACCCAGATTGCTGACTTCCTGTTACATCTAAGGAACGTAAGATCCCTATCAGCTCCTACGATCAAGGGTTACAGAATTATGTTGGCAGCGGTATTCCGCCACAGAGGCTTGGATCTTTCCACCAACAAAGATCTACAGGACCTCCTTAGGTCTTTTGAGACCTCAAAGGAACGTCGGTTGTCCACTCCAGGCTGGAATCTAGACGTGGTTTTAAGGTTCCTAATGTCATCAAGATTTGAACCGCTCCAATCAGCCTCTTTTAAGGACCTCACATTAAAAACTCTTTTCCTCGTGTGCTTAGCAACAGCTAAAAGAGTAAGTGAGATCCACGCCTTCAGCAGGAACATAGGTTTTACTTCTGAAACGGCTACATGTTCCTTGCAGCTCGGTTTTTTGGCTAAAAACGAGCTTCCTTCCCGTCCTTGGCCTAAGTCGTTCGAGATCCCAAGCCTGTCCAACTTGGTGGGGAACGAACTAGAGAGAGTACTTTGCCCAGTAAGAGCTCTTAGGTACTATTTAAGAAGGTCAAAGCCATTACGAGGACAATCAGAAGCTTTATGGTGTGCTATCAAGAAGCCTACTCTACCGATGTCTAAGAACGCAGTTTCTTACTACATCAGGCTTCTGATTAGAGAAGCACATTCTCATCTGAAGGAAGAAGACCTTGCTTTGCTGAAGGTAAGGACACATGAAGTGAGAGCTGTTGCTACTTCAGTGGCCTTCAAACAGAACCGTTCTCTGCAGAGTGTTATGGATGCAACCTATTGGAGAAGCAAGTCAGTGTTCGCATCATTCTATCTCAAAGATGTCCAGTCTCTTTACGAGAACTGCTACACCCTGGGACCATTCGTAGCAGCGAGTGCAGTAGTAGGTGAGGGCTCAGCCACTACATTCCCATAATCCCATAACCTTTTTAATCTTTCTCTTGAATACTTTTTATTGTTGTTCTTTGGGTTGTACGGAAGGCTAAGAAGCCTTCCGCATCCTGGTTGATTTGGCGGGTGGTCAAATTCTTTCTTGAGAAGCGCCTAGGTTAGAGGTTGTGATGAGGTCCTTTAGTATGGGTTGCAGCCCTTTATACTTCAGCACCTAGGAGTCGTTCAGCATCCTAAGAGGACCGCTAGACTCGGTAAGGAAGACGTACTTAAAAAAGGCAGAGTAATAGTTCAAGTCGACTTCCTTACCAGGTACTTATTTATTTTATGTTTGTTATTTTGAATAACTGATAAAATGAAATACGGGATACTTAGCTTCTTTGTTAACATGTATGCTGGTCTCCACCCACCACCCTGGGTGTGAATCAGCTACATGATCATCGGGTAAGATTAATATTGAAAAATGTTATTTTCATTAGTAAAATAAATTTTTGAATATACTTACCCGATGATCATGAATTTAAGAACCCGCCCTTCCTCCCCATAGAGAACCAGTGGACCGAGGAGAAAATTGAGTTCTTGTTGACAAGAAGTACTTGAGTACCTACTCACAGATGGCGCTGTTGTGTACACCCCCACCTGTATAGCGATCGCTGGCGTATCCCGACCGTAGATTTCTGTCGGGCAACGGAGTTGACAGCTACATGATCATCGGGTAAGTATATTCAAAAATTTATTTTACTAATGAAAATAACATTTTTGTATGCTTTTGTAATGTATGATATGGATACATAGACATATCAACATGTATATAAATCCATACGTGATTATAAAATGATGAAGTCAATCTAACTTGTGACTGTAGTTGGATTAACCAATAAATCAATTGATATTTATGTAGGCTATATGTAGTGTCTGATGCCATTGAAATTATCCTTCATAGAGTGATAATCTTTTATGCATTAGTTAAAAGATGACCATATCTAAATAAAATATGTGTAATCATTCAAACCTAAAGTATTTTTATTTTTGGTTCTGTCAGGTAAGTTTCCATAAATTACTACTATATCAGCATTATTGTTCATTATTATTTGTAATTATCATCTATAGAATTATCCTTGTTCTTTTTTCATCAAAGACCAAATTTATTATTAACTTTTCTGTATGCATCTCATTATACATCATGTGGAAGGTCAGATTTTAGTATTATTAATCTTCAAATTTTTCTACTAGATGAGTGGTGCTTGAAGATGGCTGCCTTATATGCTTGGGGTGCTAACAGCCATGGACAACTAGGTCTCGGATTCGTTAGTGAGCAGGTGAGTAAAAACGAAAAAAATGTCCGACCTTTATGTTGCATGCTTAAGAGAATTACATTTCTATATCTATTGATACCTCTAGACACTCACTTCCCTCTTGGCATTGAAAAACCCATTAAGTAATGTAAACTGTGTGTGACAAATAACGCATTCACTTTCAATGGTATTTTTTACAAACAAAAATGTGATTGTAGAATGGGCAGCCCATTATCCCCACTTTTAGCCAATCTCTATATGAAGTACTTTGAAACAGAAATTTTAACAACGATTAAGCTTACAAACATGGTTCGGCAGCGTCATGTTGGTGACATTTTCATGTATTGGGATGATAGATGGGGAGATTTTAATATATTTTTAATAATCTAAATTCCCTGGTCGCTAGCATAAAATTTAGAACTGAGTGGGTAAAAGATGGAAAATTAACTTTTTTAGACATAATAAATATAAGGGATTCGTTAAGGTACAATTTCACTTTGTATAGTAAACCAACTCTTTCTATTTCTTACATTAATTTCCTTAGCTATCAGGATATTTTTTTAAAAATTGGAATAGCTTGTAACCTATTTCTTAGAGGCTTGAGAATCTGTTCCTAAGCCTACTTAAGTAAAGAATTTGAAATCATCCGTAAACAACTCGCCCAGCTATTCTATTATTATTATTATTATTATTATTATTATTATTACTTGCTAAGCTACAACCCTAGTTGGAAAAGCAAGACGCTATAAGCCCAAGGGCTCCAACAGGGAAAATAGCCCAGTGAGGAAAGGAAACAAGGAAATAAATAAACAAGAGACAATTAACAATTAAAATAAAATATTTTAAGAGTAGTAACAACATTGGAATACATCTTTCATATTTAACTATAAAAACTTTAAAAAACAAAAGAAGAGAAATAATACAGAACAGTGTGCCCAAGTGTACCCTCAAGCAATGGAACTCTAGCCCAAGACAGTGGAAACCTATGGTACAGAGCCTATGGCACTACCCAAGACTAGAGAACATTGGTTTGATTTTTTAGTGTCCTTCTCCTAGAATACCCCCCAGATGCTGAAGCCTTGATGAGGATGGTGGGCTTAGGGATTAGCAGCTGGGCTTTAATGAACAGTGGAAACTACTTCCCACTGGACCTCGGTTCCCAGCTGTTGATCCAACTAAATCAGTCAGCACTTTCTCTTTTCCTTTTGGTTATTTCTTTTTTTCTCCCATCTCTTCCTTTTGGGCACAATATTGTTGACGACTTTGGCTTCTTTGAGTATATTTTGGCTGCTGCTTTGGATTTGGCACAGTGTGGGATGGACGGCATTCCATCTCAACCTGTACCAGTTTAGACGCCATCACCCTCTGGCAGACCCATTGGGTGCTGACCAAGTCTGTTAAGAGTTGGGCTCCAGTAATCCGGTTTTAAGTCACCCATATTTGCGTGTAATTGGTGACGCCAGTCATTGGAGTCGCCGGTGGGAGGGGCTAACCAACCGCACTGACCAGTGTACGCCCACCTTAAGAGAGGCAGCCCCTCTCTAATAGAGGACTAGTCCCCGCTGAAACCTCTTGTCGTGTTGGGCCACATAGGATAGGAGGACTGACATCCTCCGATAAGAAGTGGATAACCCGGCTTACTCATACCAAAAAAACCCACCCCTCTGCTGACGACCTGGAAAATACGAACATGGACCTCGGTACAGACGGCTCCAACTCAGGTTCTAATATTGTAACATTGGAACCTTATATGCGTTATGGAAAGAATGATAAGAAAAGACTAGAGAAGAAGAGAGAGAGAGTGAGAAATGATGACAGTAAAGAAAGATATACAAAAGTAGAAGTATTACCTGGTCACCATGAAGTAGTGAATTATGAAAATTTTTTATCTTAGAATTTTAAAACGCTAGAAATGAGCGTTTAAATGTTTTCAAAGCTAACAAGGAAATTGTCACTTTATGTGGAGGGCAGCCAAAAATTCTACCCCAAGGAAATGGAAGTCTCTTGATAGAGACACTATCTTCATTACAAGGTGAAAGGTTAAAAACACTTACTTTTAAATATTAAACTTAGCCGGTGAATATATATATAGCTTACGTCTCCGACGGTCGACAGATTCCAAAAACTCGCGAGCGATCGCCATGAAGGCTGCCGGGTGTGCCCACCAGCGCCGACTATCGGCCAGATACCGCATATACTTCTCCATAAGTTCAGTTCCTCTCTGTCGGTGGTAGTGACAGCATTAGTTCCGCTCGTGCTTAACCTCAAGTTTTTTACTGATTGGTGGAGTACTTGTTCATGGTTTTATGGCTTTCGCCGTGTTGGATTATTCTCAAGCAATACGATCTTCAAAAGAAATGCTTTTGAAAGGAGAGAAAAATTTTTTTTTTTTAATCTCTCTCTGGATTTTCCATAGAGAAAAGATGGCCGACCCTTCCCTCAGTGTACGGAAGTGTGTTAAAGGCTTTTAGTAATTATTTTATCACTTTATAAATTATTGTTGATATTTATAGATTTACCTCTATATATTTTATATCTCACCCGCCTTTATTAGGCCTCTTCGATTCCCTTTCCATTTATACTAAACACCGAGATAATTTTTATATATTTGTTTAGAAGCGACCTATGCTTATTCTTTGTAGGCGGTACGGACTTGGAAAGCGAAGTTAAACAACGTTGAGCCCATTCAATTTTTATATTTGTTTAGATTGATGAGATGAATATTTTTAGAAAATATTTTAAGAAATTTATTCTTTGAATAGTCTTCGTGCTGTTTTCAAAGATGAACTAACGTTTGGTTTATTTATGCTACGCAGTTTGCATTCTATCGTTACGATAGAGAAAGAGAGAATCACGGTTTCACTTTGCAGAAAGAGTAAATCGTTTTTGACGTTTTGTTCATTCTTCTTACAAACTGAAGTTTTTTTTTTAAATACTAATTTAAAGGAACATGTTAATTTTCAATTTCTTAATCCTTTTAGTATTTTCCTTTAGTCAAATAACCTTTTTATTGACGAAGAGTGAGTGAGCCTTTTTCTTGTGAGTGGCAAGAGAGCGAGAGAGAGAGAGAGGGAACGATCCAAATATTTATTCTCGCAGATATTTACTCTCGTCCCAAGTCTCTGTACGGGGAGAGAGAGAGAGAGAGAGAGAGAGGATAAAACGTTCTAGTTTTTATTCTCATCCCAAGGCACTGTACGGTGAGAGATTGAAAACGTAGTCCTTAGTGATTTAGTTTTAGTCTCCTCCCAAGTCACTGATCTTTTTAACTTTATATATTTCCGTTTTATTCCACATATATGTGTATGTTTATTAATTTTTGCATGTGTGTTTCATTTTGTACTAATGAGCTTACATTATACGACATATTTCGCAATTCTAACCTTTTGATTTAAGGGAGAATTGCGTGCTTCAGGTAGAAATCAGCTTTATTCATGTCTAATGTGAAATTATTAAAAAATGCAATGTCAGTGAAGAAAGTGCGAAAAACATGTTCAGTGTTGCGGAGGGTTTTTTTGTTCGTGCTTGTCACTTGCCTAGTCCGAGACCTCTTTCAGGCTCCCCTACCCCAGGGAGAAGGAATGTCGTAGGACCTAAGGGAGTGAGAGGTGTAAACCAACGAACAGACGTTCCCTCAAAAGTATCAGACGTTGCTCTTCAAGCACGTCCTTACCATAAGACAGGAGAGACGAAGTTCTCCTCGTCTTCCGATGATTCGTCTGTTTAAAAACCTTGGCGTAAGGTTTCGAGACGGTTGAAACATTGATTAGTTCCTTCAGAACAAGTTCAACGTTCTAGCTGTAGTCATCATGAGAGTCCCGTTCATAGCGATGACGTTCATGTACAAACGTTTCCGACGTCACGATCTATTCAGAGTGCGCAGCGTGACGTTGAGCTGCAGTCACCGCAGACTCGACGTGACGTTGAGCGGTAGACACCGTAGACACGACGTGACGTCGAGCGTCAGTCACCGTAGTCACGATATAGCATCGAACAGCAGTTATCGCTGTTACTACGTGACGTTTGAACGTCAGCCACCGCAGTCACAGGTTGATCCGAAGTTAAGTGTTTTGCAAGATATGCTGTTAAAGCTTTCTTCTTTAATAGAAGCTTACGATCCTGTTCCTGTGCGAAAGGATCCTTTGCTTTTTGTACGTCACGGTTCTGGGATACGTGATTCAGGTCTTCAACCTTCTAAACGAGCTTTGTTACGTCACGCTGACGTTATCCCTAGTGTCAGCTTTGCTGTTAAAAGAGATGCGGAGCATATATCTCGATGTAACTTTGATCGACACCGCAGACACGATGTGACGTTGAGCGGTAGACACCGTAGACACGACGTGACGTCAAGGGTCAGTCACCGTAGTCACGATATTGCATCGAACAGCAGTCACCGTGTAGTAGAATAACATTCTCTGCAGTCACAACGTGACATCGACCCTCCAACTTTAACTTCTGTTCATATACAAGTTGATGTAGCCTGTCAGGCTTTTCCTTCACGTCATTCTGAATATAAATCTCCTTCTCGCAAGACTTTAGATTTATCAGATGATGTGCCTTCTGAAGAAGTTGATGACCCCCTTTCAACTAATGTACCTTTGGGGATTCATTCAGAAGAGGAGTAACCTAGGGTTGTCCAACAATCCCTTGTTTTTAAAATTATGAATTTCTTTAGGGAAATTTTGTCCTACTCGTTTTGTAACGGCTGCTCCGCCGTCTGAGTTTACTCTTGGCATGACTTTCTTCGACTCCTACATTTACGAAGTCAGTTCTCTCTTGTTCTTCTTAGAGAGCCATGCTCTTACTGGGAGACTGGTTGGAATCCAGGAGAAGTTTAGGAAAGTCTGCTTTTGCTTTTCCTCCTTCTTAATTAGCTTCTCGCTCGACCGTCTGGTGTGACACAGGAGAAGTTCTTGGCTTGGGAGTACCTGCCTCTGCCCAGGGAGACTTCTTAAGCCTAGTGGACTCCCCTCGTCGTCTAGCCATGAGACGCTCCAAGATTATATGGTCTGCTTCAGAGCTAGACCATCTCCTGAAAGGAGTTTTTCGAGCGTTTGAAGTATTTAATTTTTTGGATTGGTCCCTGGGAGCCTTAAGTAAGAAGGTCTCTCCAGCTGACAATGTATTGCTGTACAAATTATGTCATGCATGAACAAGGCTATAAGGGATGGCTCCGATGAACTGGCAGCCACGTTCACTGCAGGAGTACTTAAGATGTAAGTGCACTCAATGTGTTCATTGTCAAGACAAAGTTCACGATGAAGACTACCAAATCTGTCTTGGCAGCAGTAAGGGAAGGCGACTGGATGGTCTCTCTCGACCTTCAAGATGCATACTTCCACATCCCGATTCATCCAAACTTTCAACAATATCTGAGGTTTGTGGACGGGAAAGTAGTGTACCAATTTCGAGCACTGTGCTTCGGCCTCAGTCCTGCTCCTCTTGTTTTTACAAGGCTCATGCAAAATGTAGCAAGCTTTCTACATTTTTCAGGGATCAGAGCCTCCCTTTATTTTGACGACTGGCTAATCAGGGCGTCGTCATTAAATCGCTGTCTGGAGAACCTCAAATGGACATTAGACCTAACCAAGGAGCTAGGTCTCATAGTGAACGTAGAGAAGTCGTAACTTACAGTACTCCATCCCAAACTATTCTTTTTTTGGGGATGGAGATACAGTGTCGAATTTTTCGGGCTTTTTCGTCTCCCACAAGAATGGAACAAGCTCTGTTAAAAGTCCGTTTCTTGCAAGAGAAAAACAGTTGCTCTGTAAGAGTTTGAACGAGCCTCGTGGGAACTCTTTCATCGCTGGAGCAGTTTATCTCTCTAGGGAGACTCAACCTTTGTCCTCTCCAATTTCACCTAAACCATTGGAACAAGGAGAAGGGCTTAGAGAGTATCTCTTTCCCAATCTCGAACTCAGTCTAGACATGTCTGACTTGGTGGGACAGCAACATCAGACTTCGAGAAGGTCTTTCTCTTGCGATCAAGAACCCAAACCATGTGTTGTATTCAGATGCATCGGATTTGGGTTAGGGAGCGCCACTGGACAGTCTGGAATGCTCGGGTCTTTGGTCCACGGATCAGAAGGAACTCCATTTAAGGCAAGTAACATCTCTCTTTTGACAAGATTTGTGCAAGGAGAAATGAATGTCTTAGCGGACTGCCTCAGCAGAAGAGGACAAGTCATCTCCATGGAGTGGACGTTGCACAAGACTGTGTGCGAGAAGCTATGGATGACATGGGGTCAACCCACCATAGATCTTTTTGCGACTTCACTGACAAAGAGGCTCTCGACTTACTGCTCTCCAGTTCCAGATCCAGAGGCAGCCCACATAGACGCTATCCTGCGAGACTGGTCTTGCCTAGACATCTATGCCTTCCCACCATTCAAGATCCTAGACAAGGTTCTTCAGAAGTTCGCCTCTCACGAAGGGACCAGGTTGACGTTGGTTGCTCCCCTCTGGCCCGCGACTGAGTGGTTCACAGAGGTACTTCTATGGCTAGTAGACATTCCAAGAAGTCTACCGTTGCGGATGGATCTCCTGCGTCAGCCTTACGTAAAGAGATTTCATCAAAGCCTCCCCGCGCTTCGTCTACCTGCCTTCAGCCTATCGAAAGACTCTCTAGAGCTCGAGGGTTTTCGAAGGAGGCAGCTAGAGCGATCGCGAGAGCTAGGAGATCCTCTACCATCAGGATTTATCTATCGAAATGGGAGGTATTTAGAGACTGGTGCAAGTCCTCCTCTATTTCCTCTTCCAGTACCTCTGTAGCGCAGATTGCAGATTTTCTGCTTTATCTGAGAAATGGTCGCTCCCTTTCTGCATCTACCATTAAAGGCTACAGAAGCATGTTAGCTTCTGTTTTCAGGCATAGAAATTTGGATCTATCTAATAACAAAGATCTTCAAGACCTTCTTAAGTCTTTCGAGACTTCCAAGGACCGTCATATTTCTACTCCTACTTGGAACTTGGACGTGGTCCTGCAGTTCCTTATGTCAGACAGGTTTGAACCGTTAAGTTCGGCCTCCCTGAAGGATCTTACCCTCAAGACACTTTTCTTGGTGAGCTTGGCTTCTGCGAAAAGGGTTAGTGAGATACATGCTTTTAGCAAGAATATCGGCTTCTCCGCTGATAAAGCAGTATGCTCTCTTCAGCTTGGTTTTTTGGCCAAAAATGAACTTCCGTCTCGTCCATGGCCTAAATCGTTTGAACTTCCCAGTCTATCTGAGATTGTTGGGAATGAAGTTGAAAGAGTGCTGTGCCCCGTTAGAGCTCTTAGTTTTATTTATCTAGAACTAAACTGCTGTGAGGTTTTTTCAGAGGCCTTATGGTGCTCCGTTAAAAAGCCCTCTTTGCCTATGTCGAAGAATGCGTTGTCTTATTTTATTAGACTATTGATTAGAGAGGCACACACTCATTTAAGTGAGAAAGATCTTAATTTGCTTAAAGTTAAGGCTCATGAAGTTAGAGCGGTAGCAACTTCAGTAGCATTTAAACAAAATAGATCCCTTAGAAGTATTATGGACGCGACCTTTTGGAGAAGCAAGTAGGTGTTCGCTTCATATTACTTGAAAGATGTCCAGACTCTTTATGAGAACTGCTACACGTTGGGACCATTCGTAGCAGCGAGTGCAGTAGTGGGTGAAGGTTCTACCACTACATTCCCTTAATCTCAATATCCTTTTAATCTTCTCTTGAAATTTTTAATCTTGTTTTGGGTTGTACGGGAAACTAAGAAGTCTTTCGCAATCTTTTGATTTGGCGGGTGGTCAAAATATTGTTTCTTGAGAGCGCCCAGATTAAGGGTATTGATGAGGTCCTGTTGTAGGGGTGTTCACCCTGATTATAACAGCTCCTAGAAGTCTTTCAGCATCCTGAGAGGATCGCTGGGCTTCATAAGGATAGCGGACTAATGAGTCAGAGTATTCATCAGAGTCAGCTTCCTTATCAGGTACCTATACTTAAGTTTGTTTTTTGAATATTTGTCAAAAACTCTTGAGCATATACGCCTTTATTGTTTTAATACTGGTCTCTACCCACCACCATGGGTGTGAATCAGCTATATATATATTCACCGGCTAAGTTTAATATTTAAAAATGATATTTTCAATTTAAAATAAATTTTTGAATATACTTACCCGGTGAATATATATAATTAAAGGCCCTCCTTTCCTCCCCGATAGAGACCCTACGGACTGAGAGGAACTGAACTTATGGAGAAGTATATGCGGTATCTGGCCGATAGTCGGCGCTGGTGGGCACACCCGGCAGCCTTCATGGCGATCGCTCGCAAGTTTTTGGAATCTGTCGACCGTCGGAGACGTAAGCTATATATATATTCACCGGGTAAGTATATTCAAAAATTTATTTTAAATTGAAAATATCATATTATTGGATGGTCATAGTGTAAAATGTGTTTTGCACCCTACTTTCAACCAGAGTAGAGGTGTGATATATGCCCCAGAAATGCTGGATATAGAGGAAAAAGAAATTGAGGATGAACTGAAAAGTCAATGAGTAGTAAAAGTAGTCAGAATGAGAGAGAGAGTTGGAGAACAACATATTCCTCTTGGTACTTTAATTATAACTTGTTCCGTAACCGAAATACAAACCACGCTATTTACAAAGGGTATTACTTTTAGCGCAGCTGAAATGACGAGCCAATAGTTTTTAACGAGGGTTAATTACCCCCGCGCTAGTTAGCGGGGGGTGGGGAAGGGTAGCTTGCTACCCCTCCCCCCTCCACACACCGGTGACTTGCTTCACTTCACTTTTGGCTCGGCGGTGATCAGACGTGTCTGTTCATCGCCTTCGTGACAGCCTTTAATTTTCTGCTTTTTCTTTTCAGCTTGTGTGATTGGTTGGAAGTTGACCTTCAGTTATTTTCTTTTATTTACTATGCGTACATGCCCTGGAGTTGCCGGCCGTCCTTGTGGGACTTTCATGTCGGACGTATTACGGATCCTCACACCCTCTGCCCTCAATGTCGGGGCCGACGGTGCGACCAGGATAACATGTGCCGTGAGTGCAGGGAGTAGTCTGCCTCCCAGTGGGAGAGGTTTGGCCGTCGGCGTAAGAAGAAGTCCAAGAGAGACCGTTCTCCTCCGGGGTTAGCCTTGAAGGAGGAAGGTTCTCGGGACTCTTCTTCCGCCGCCCAAACCTCCTCCGAAGCTCCCCCTCGTCCGCCTCCTAAGGAGAGTCGTCCGAGTGGGAGCGCAGGCCCTTGTTCTGTTTCCCTACCTTCGGTGGGGGGAGAGGGCGTCGCCTCCCATAGCGAGGCGGTTCCCCCTCCTCCTCCGGGGGAGGTTATTGATAATAATGCCTTATCCAGTGATGATCTTTTACAGATTTGGTCGTCCCTGGGGCTTAAGGGCTTGCCCTCCAGGGTCGCTCTTATTGACCTTGTCTCGTTGGGGGCCGCTGTTAAAGAGTCGCCGGTGGTAGCGGAGGTAGACCCTCTGTCTATTGTCGACGTCGTGGTGACAGAGGCCTCCGACGTGGCTGGGCCTTCCGACGCAGGTGCTGTTGCTGGTGATGGTGCTCAAGGCTCTCCTCCTCCTTCCGTGCATCCTTCGAAGGGGGAAGTGAGTCCTTCGGTCTCGACTGCTGCCCAGCTTCCTTCTGAGGGAAGTGTTTTGACGGAGACTCCCCTTCGGAGGACCGATGGTCCCGACGATCTCCCCCGAGGCCGCCTCCGCCGTAAGGCTCACCGCCCTCTACGCCACAAGGGCCTCCCTTCCCCTTACAGGGGGACTATGAGGCACCTTTTTGGGTCTTCGTCCTCCGGGGGGTCTCTCCTCGTCAGCCTCAACCGACTGCTCCGCCCTCCTTGAACCTCTCTGCAGACCGTTCACCATCTCCTGCCGGATCTTCGCCTTCTGGAGAACTCGTCACCCGACGGGCAACAGTCCCTTCGGGGCTAAGGGATTCTTCCCTTAACCGAGCAGGGCTAGCGCACAAGCGCTCTCCTGCTCGCCAGCGATCTCCTGCTCGCCAGCGATCTCCTGCTCGTCGACGATCTCCTGCTCGCCAAGACTCTCCTGCTCGTCGGCTCTCTCCTGATGTTCGCCCCCTCGCCAGCGCTCTCCTGCTCGTCAGCTCTCTTCCGAGCGTCAGCCCTCATTTGAGGACCATCGCCCTGCGGTCTCTGACCACCCTTTAGTTCCTGCTGAACTCCCTGCTCACCATCCACCTGGTCCTGTGGCTACGCAACTTCGTGCTGCGCGTGTGTCAGAAACACATGTTCGCCAACGCGCCAGCGATCTTCCCGTTCCTGCTCGTGAACACGCCGCACCACCTGTCCTCTCACAGGACACGCGTCGACCTTCTGCTCGCCAGCGATCACCAGCTCGCCAGCGATCACCAGCTCGCCAGCGATCACCTACACATGCTGCTCGCCATCACACGACCCTGCATGATCGCCCGCTTACGCATGCTGCTCCTCATCGCACAACCCTGAACGATCGCCCTCCTGCGGATGCTGATCACCATCGCACCCTTTCACGCGGTCATTCACCTGCGCATGCTGCTCGCCATTGCACAACCCTGCACGATCGCCCGCTTACGCATGCTGCTCCTCATCGCACAACCCTGAACGATCGCCCTCCTGCGGATGCTGATCACCATCGCACCCTTTCACGCGATCATTCACCTGCGCATGCTGCTCGCCATCGCACAACCCTGCACGATCGCCCGCTTACGCATGCTGCTCCTCATCGCACAACCCTGAACGATCGCCCTCCTGCGGATGCTGATCACCATCGCACCCTTTCACGCGATCATTCACCTGCGCATGCTGCTCGCCATCGCACAACCCTGCACGATCGCCCGCTTACGCATGCTGCTCCTCATCGCACAACCCTGAACGATCGTCCTCTTGCGGATGCTGATCACCATCGCACCCTATCACGCGATCATTCACCTACACATGCTGCTCGCCATCGCTTACCATCACGCGGTCATTATCGCCAGCGATCTTCTTCACCTACGCGGCAGCACGATCCCTCGCCGTCGTGCCATCGCTTGCGTTCGTCACCTCGGACACGTGTTCATTTACCTGCCCACCCTCACGCCCACTCGCCTGCGCGCCCGCGCGATCGCTCGCCTGCGCGCCCGCGCGATCGCTCGCCCGCGCGCCCCGCGCGATCGCTCGCCTGCGCGCCCGCGCGATCGCTCGCCTGCGCGCCCGCGCGATCGCTCGCCCGCGCGCCCGCGCGCCCGCGCGATCGCTCGCCTGCGCGCCCGCGCGACCGCTCGCCTGCGCGCCCGCTCGCCTGCGCGCCCGCGCGACCGCTCGCCTGCGCGACCGCTCGCCTGCGCGACCGCTCGCCTGCGCGACCGCTCGCCTGCGCATGCTGCTCGCCATCGCACAACCCTGCACGATCGCCCGCTTACGCATGCTGCTCCTCATCGCACAACCCTGAACGATCGTCCTCTTGCGGATGCTGATCACCATCGCACCCTATCACGCGATCATTCACCTACACATGCTGCTCGCCATCGCTTACCATCACGCGGTCATTATCGCCAGCGATCTTCTTCACCTACGCGGCAGCACGATCCCTCGCCGTCGTGCCATCGCTTGCGTTCGTCACCTCGGACACGTGTTCATTTACCTGCCCACCCTCACGCCCACTCGCCTGCGCGCTCCGCGCGATCGCTCGCCTGCGCGCCCGCGCGATCGCTCGCCCGCGCGCCCCGCGCGATCGCTCGCCTGCGCGCCCGCGCGCCCCGCGCGATCGCTCGCCTGCGCGCCCGCGCGATCGCTCGCCCCGCGCGCCCGCGCGCCGCCGCGCGATCGCTCGCCCGCGCGCCCGCGCGCCCGCGCGCCCCGCGCGATCGCTCGCCTGCGCGCGCCGCGCGACCGCTCGCCTGCGCGCCCGCTCGCCTGCGCGCCCGCGTGACCGCTCGCCTGCGCGACCGCTCGCCTGCGCGACCGCTCGCCTGCGCGACCGCTCGCCTGCGCGACCGCTCGCCTGCGCGACCGCTCGCCTGCGCGACCGCTCGCCTGCGCGACCGCTCGCCTGCGCGACCGCTCGCCTGCGCGACCGCTCGCCTGCGCGACCGCTCGCCTGCGCGACCGCTCGCCTGCGCGACCGCTCGCCTGCGCGCCCGCGCGGACCGCTCGCCCGCGCGACCGCTCGCCCGCGCGACCGCTCGCCTGCGCGCCCGCGCGAACCGCTCGCCTGCGCGCCCGCGCGACCGCTCGCCTGTGCGACCGCTCGCCTGCGCGACCGCTCGCCTGCGCGCCCGCGCGACCGCTCGCCTGCGCGCCCGCGCGACCGCTCGCCTGCGCGCCCGCGCGACCGCTCGCCTGCGCGCCCGCGCGACCATTCGCCTTTGCGCGACCGTTCGCCCTTGCGCGACCGTTCGCCCTTGCGCGACCGTTCGCCCTTGCGCGACCATAGTTCGCGGCGAATTCCACAGCCGGTGGTAGCAGCAGGGACGCGTGCTCCTAGACGGCTCTCGGGATCACCTCCATCCAAGCACAGGTTGATAGTGCAGGACGAAGACAGGTCATTACAGCATTCTTCCCCACCTTCTTTTCAGGCAGGTACCGTCGTGTCCACTCCAATGGATCGCCCGATCCCTTTCACCTTAGCGAGGATTTCGGACTCTGTGTCCTTGGAGCAGCAGACTTGGTTTGGTCCGCTGGCACGGGCGTTAGTGAGGGTTATGAAACCAGCACTCGCCGGCCAGGGTAACAAACCAGCGGCTGTCTCTCCTACGCTGAAGAGAAAGAGAGGAGTGGACTTCGTGGTGACTTCCCCCTGGGTGAAGTTGGTTCCCAAGAGGTCGGTCTCGAGGGTCCCCTCTCCTGCACGAGTACTCTTTCCTTCTCCCGTGGACGAGGCCTTTCCGTCCTCAGGTGAGTCCAGTGGGGCGGTAGTCTTCCCCTCGGCACCAGGGGGGGAGACTTCGCTTCAGGCAGGAGAATCGTCTCGTAAGGAAGGGGCCCCTCGAACCTCGTTGTTGGGATCCTGTATCCCTCCCAGGAGGGAACCCAAGGATTCCAAGACCATCCCTAAATCCTCTGCAAGGATTCGTCAGGAACCCACGACTACCCAGGGGAATGTCCACGTATCACCCCAGGAAGAGATTCCTGGGGCAGGAGACTTAGCTGCCAGCCCGCAGGGAGGTGAACAGCAAGAGTCCGAACATGCCTTCTGGCAGGTCCTAAGCCTGATAAGGCAACTTAACAGGCTTACGGATCCAGTCATCCCCCCCCCCCGTGAAGGCAAAGACACGATTCTGGATGAAGTGTTTGACGTTCGGAAGGCCCCTAAGACCAGTGCAGCTCTGCCCTGGTCTCGGGGGCTGAAGAGTGCCAGAGCTATGGCCAATGCTCAGCTCGCACTTCTTGCCTCCTCCAGTCGTTCCACTGCCGGAACAAACTCATCCCTCCTCCTCGCCTTCAGCAGAGGAGGTATTTCGAGATCCTGGGTGAGCACAACCTCGCTCTTCCTCTCCATCACTCTGTGGAGGAGCTGGCGAAGGGAGTTCCCTTGGAGAAACTCTCTGCCCGGCAGGTGTCGTTCTCGGCGGCAGAGATCCTTAACCACGAGAAGGTCACTAAGTGTGCCATGCAGGCCACTTCGTGGCTGGACTTCTGGTTAGGATCTCTGGGCATCCTATTGCGATCGGAGGACTTGTCCAAGGAGACCAATAGGAAGGCTCTAGAGACCTTCTTGCTCTCGGGCACCCGCTCCATCGAGTTTTTGGCACACCAGGTTACCACCCTGTGGGCCAACTCGGTGTTGAAGCGTCGCGATGCTGTGTCCGAGAGATTCCATCCGAAGGTCCCCGCAGTAGATGTGTGTAGGCTCCGACATGCTTCCCTCCTGGGGGAGAGCCTGTTTGAGCCTCAAGACTTGGAGCGAATGGCTGAGAGGTGGAGGAAATCCAGCACGGACTCCCTCCTCCACAGGGCCCTTACAACTCGGCCCTATAAGCCTCCAGCCCCGCCACAACAGCAGCAACAGCCTCGTAAGGCTCCCAAACAGGCACCGGCAGCTAAGAAAGTGGTGTCTAAGCCCCAGCCCTTTCCAGCCAAGGTCAAGAGGGGCGGTAAGTCCTCCAGGGGAGGCAAGACTTCTAGGGGTGGCGGCCGCGGCCGCAAGCCCTAGGGGTGGCAGTCCCCCTGCGTGTCCACCTGTGGGGGGATGCCTTCAGCGTTGCGTCCGCAGGTGGCAACATCACGGGGCCGATGCTTGGACGGTCTCAGTGATCGGCCAAGGTTATCGCGTCCCGTTCACGTCATCTCAACCTCCCCTGACAGCGAATCCAGTGTCGTTGAGCTCCTATGCCATGGGATCGGCAAAGGGGCTGGCCCTTCAGGCCGAAGTCGAGACCATGTTCGAGAAGGGGGCTCTCCAGGAGGTCGTGGACGGCTCTCCAGGCTTCTTCAGTCGACTCTTTCTTGTAAAGAAGGCTACTGGAGGCTGGAGACCCATCATCGATCTCTCGGCTCTGAACAGGTTTGTCAAACAAACCCGGTTCAGCATGGAGACAGCAGACACGGTCAGACTTGCGGTGAGACCACAAGACTTCATGTGTACACTGGATCTAAAGGATGCGTACTTCCAGATCCCAATCCATCCGTCTTCCAGGAAGTACCTGAGATTCTGCCTAGACAACAAGATCTACCAGTTCAAGGTGCTGTGTTTCGGTCTCTCCACAGCTCCTCAGGTGTTCACCAGAGTGTTCACCCTGATTTCGACTTGGGCGCACAGGAACGGCATTCGTCTCCTTCGTTACCTAGACGATTGGCTGATCCTAGCAGACTCGGAGTCGACCCTTCTTCGACACCGAGACAGGCTTCTAGATCTTTGCCAGGATCTGGGGATCGTGGTAAACCTCGAGAAATCCTCTCTGCAGCCGTCCCAACGACTGGTTTATCTAGGCATGCTAATAGACACCAACCTCCACAAAGCCTTTCCATCAGACGACCGGATAGCAAGGCTGAGGAGGGTGGCGGAACCTTTCCTCAGGCGAAAAGAACTCCCCGCCCAATCGTGGTTGCGTCTCTTAGGCCACCTATCCTCCCTGGCCCGTCTGGTTCCAAACAGCCGCCTCAGGATGAGATCCCTTCAATGGCGGCTCAAGTCCCGGTGGAATCAAGGATCCGATTCCCCGGACATTCTGATCCCAATGGGGTCTCTGGAACAGACGGACTTGCGGTGGTGGCTGGCCGACGAGAACCTGCGAAAGGGAGTGAGTCTTCTCGTCTTCCCCCCGGAATTGACTCTGTTTTCGGACGCGTCAAAAGAAGGGTGGGGGGCGCACGTTCTGAACCAGAGGGCCTCAGGCCTTTGGTCAGAATCAGAAAAGTGCCTACACATCAACCTGCTAGAATTGAAGGCCGTCTTTCTGGCCCTTCAACAGTTCCAACGGTTCCTGGCGGGTCACTCCGTGGTGGTGATGAGCGACAACACCACGGTAGTGGCTTATATCAACAAGCAGGGAGGCACTTTTTCGCAACAGCTATCCCATCTTGCAGTAGAGACTCTGAGGTGGACCGAAACCCACTCGATAACACTATCAGCTCGCTTCATTCCTGGCAAGAGGAATGTGCTCGCCGACAGTCTGAGCAGGGCTTCGCAGATAGTGAGTACCGAGTGGTCTTTGGATCCTCAGATAGCCAACAAAGTCCTGACTTTGTGGGGTTCCCCGACGGTGGACTTGTTCGCGACAGCCTTGAACTTCAAGCTGCCCCTGTACTGCTCACCAGTCCCGGACCCCAAGGCACTCTGGCAAGATGCTTTCCAGCAACGGTGGGACAACATCGACGTGTACGCCTTCCCACCATTCTGTCTGATGAGAAGGGTGCTCAACAGGACCAGACTATCGGTCAACTGTTCCATGACACTAGTAGCTCCGCTATGGCATCACGCGGAATGGTTTCCGGACCTTCTGCAACTCCTGACGGAACTCCCAAGGGAGCTTCCTCCACGACACGAGCTTCTCAGACAACCCCACTCCGGTGTCCCTCACAGGGCCGTAGCCTCGCTTCGGCTTCACACCTGGAGACTATCCAGCGTCTCCTCGCGGAGAGAGGCTTTTCGCAACAGGTTGCGGAGAGAAATGTCTCGGCACCTGCGAAGGTCCTCTGAGGGAGTCTACCAAGCGAAGTGGAGAGTCTTTTGTGGTTGGTGTCGTGGAAGGGGTATCTCTCCACTCGATGCCACTATTCCAGCAATAGCGGACTTCCTTGTGTATCTGCGAGAAGAAATGCGCCTTTCTGTCTCGGCAGTGAAAGGCTATCGCTCAGCCTTAAGCTTGGCCTTCAGATTGAAGGGCGTGGATATTTCTTCATCGCTAGAACTCTCTTTACTCATACGTAGCTATGAGCTTACCTGCCCCCAGTCGGAAGTGAGACCCCCTTCTTGGAATGTGGTTCGAGTCCTCAGGTCTCTCAGGAGACCTCCCTTCGAACCATTATGCCAGGCCTCTGATCGCCACCTGTCTTGGAAGACGGCTTTCCTGCTCGCTTTGGCTTCGGCCAAGCGAGTTAGTGAACTTCATGGTCTCTCGTACGACATCGCCCATTCAAGGGGATGGGGGGAGGTAACGTTCAGGTTCGTCCCTGAGTTTGTGGCCAAGACTCAGAATCCTGGAGTGCCGGATCCTCGGTTCGACTCTTTCTGGATCGCGAGTCTCCGTTCTGTAACAAACGACCCAGACCAGCTGCTACTATGCCCAGTGAGGTGTCTGAGGTACTACTTGAAGAGAACGGCTGCAGTCCGTCCTCATGTGCGAGCTTTGTTTGTGAGCACAGGCAGGACAAAGAGGAGGGTCACCAGGAACACCATCTCTGCTTGGATTCGAAGGGTTATCCACCATGCCCTGAATCCTGACCCTCCTCCGTCACGTCGCCCTCCGGGCCCACGATGTCAGGGGTATTGCTACATCCCTGGCCTTCAAGAGAAACTTCTCTGTGACGCAGGTACTTCAAGCTGGGGTCTGGAAGCGTCAAAACGACCTTCACAGCCCACTACCTGCAAGACGTGACCCACAGGAGCCTCGATACGTTCTCTATCGGTCCTGTGGTGGCTGCACAACAGCTGGTCTAACCTCAGGCTCCTTTTTGGACAAGTAGCAGTAGGTTGAGGGCGTTGTTACCCCGGTCTTAGTCTGTGTGAATGAAAGAGTATGTCTGACC
>NC_090745.1:49170369-49196565 GCF_036898095.1 Palaemon carinicauda | reverse complement strand
GCACAACCCTGAACGATCGTCCTCTTGCGGATGCTGATCACCATCGCACCCTATCACGCGATCATTCACCTACACATGCTGCTCGCCATCGCTTACCATCACGCGGTCATTATCGCCAGCGATCTTCTTCACCTACGCGGCAGCACGATCCCTCGCCGTCGTGCCATCGCTTGCGTTCGTCACCTCGGACACGTGTTCATTTACCTGCCCACCCTCACGCCCACTCGCCTGCGCGCCCGCGCGATCGCTCGCCTGCGCGCCCGCGCGATCGCTCGCCCCGCCGCGCCCGCGCGATCGCTCGCCTGCGCGCCCGCGCGCACCGCGCGATCGCTCGCCTGCGCGCCCGCGCGATCGCTCGCCCGCGCCCCGCGCGCCCGCGCGATCGCTCGCCGCGCGCGCCCCGCGCGCCCGCGCGCCTCGCGCGATCGCTCGCCTGCGCGCCCGCGCGACCGCTCGCCCTGCGCGCCCGCTCGCCTGCGCGCCCGCGTGACCGCTCGCCTGCGCGACCGCTCGCCTGCGCGACCGCTCGCCTGCGCGACCGCTCGCCTGCGCGACCGCTCGCCTGCGCGACCGCTCGCCCTGCGCGACCGCTCGCCTGCGCGACCCGCTCGCCTGCGCGACCGCTCGCCTGCGCGACCGCTCGCCTGCGCGACGCCGGCGCGACCGCTCGCCTGCGCGACCGCTCGCCTGCGCGCCCGCGCGACCGCTCGACCCGCGCGAACCGCTCGCGCCGCGCGACCGCTCGCCTGCGCGCCCGCGCGACCGCTCGCCTGCGCGCCCGCGCGACCGCTCGCCTGTGCGACCGCTCGCCTGCGCGACCGCTCGCCTGCGCGCCCGCGCGACCGCTCGCCTGCGCGCCCGCGCGACCGCTCGCCTGCGCGCCCGCGCGACCGCTCGCTCTGCGCGCCCGCGCGACCATTCGCCTTTGCGCGACCGTTCGCCCCTTGCGCGACCGTTCGCCCTTGCGCGACCGTTCGCCCTTGCGCGACCATAGTTCGCGGCGAATTCCACAGCCGGTGGTAGCAGCAGGGACGCGTGCTCCTAGACGGCTCTCGGGATCACCTCCATCCAAGCACAGGTGATAGTGCAGGACGAAGACAGGTCATTACAGCATTCTTCCCCACCTTCTTTTCAGGCAGGTACCGTCGTGTCCACTCCAATGGATCGCCCGATCCCTTCACCTTAGCGAGGATTTCGGACTCTGTGTCCTTGGAGCAGCAGACTTGGTTTGGTCCGCTGGCACGGGCGTTAGTGAGGGTTATGAAACCAGCACTCGCCGGCCAGGGTAACAAACCAGCGGCTGTCTCTCCTACGCTGAAGAGAAAGAGAGGAGGGACTTCGTGGTGACTTCCCCCTGGGTGAAGTTGGTTCCCAAGAGGTCGGTCTCGAGGGTCCCCTCTCCTGCACGAGTACTCTTTCCTTCTCCCGTGGACGAGGCCTTTCCGTCCTCAGGTGAGTCCAGTGGGCGGTAGTCTTCCCCCTCGGCACCAGGGGGGGAGACTTCGCTTCAGGCAGGAGAATCGTCTCGTAAGGAAGGGGCCCCTCGAACCTCGTTGTTGGGATCCTGTATCCCTCCCAGGAGGGAACCCAAGGATTCCAAGACCATCCCTAAATCCTCTGCAAGGATTCGTCAGGAACCCACGACTACCCAGGGGAATGTCACGTATCACCCCAGGAAGAGATTCCTGGGGCAGGAGACTTAGCTGCCAGCCCGCAGGGAGGTGAACAGCAAGAGTCCGAACATGCCTTCTGGCAGGTCCTAAGCCTGATAAGGCAACTTAACAGGCTTACGGATCCAGTCATCCCCCCCCCCCGTGAAGGCAAAGACACGATCTGGATGAAGTGTTTGACGTTCGGAAGGCCCCTAAGACCAGTGCAGCTCTGCCCTGGTCTCGGGGGCTGAAGAGTGCCAGAGCTATGGCCAATGCTCAGCTCGCACTTCTTGCCTCCTCCAGTCGTTCCACTGCGGGAACAAACTCATCCCTCCTCCTCGCCTTCAGCAGAGGAGGTATTTCGGATCCTGGGTGAGCACAACCTCGCTCTTCCTCTCCATCACTCTGTGGAGGAGCTGGCGAAGGGAGTTCCCTTGGAGAAAACTCTCTGCCCGGCAGGTGTCGTTCTCGGCGGCAGAGATCCTTAACCACGAGAAGGTCACTAAGTGTGCCATGCAGGCCACTTCGTGGCTGGACTTCTGGTTAGGATCTCTGGGCATCCTATTGCGATCGGAGGACTTGTCCAAGGAGACCAATAGGAAGGCTCTAGAGACCTTTCTTGCTCTCTAGGGCACCCGCTCCATCGAGTTTTTGGCACACCAGGTTACCACCCTGTGGGGCCAACTCGGTGTTGAAGCGTCGCGATGCTGTGTCCGAGAGATTCCATCCGAAGGTCCCCGCAGTAGATGTGTGTAGGCTCCGACATGCTTCCCTCCTGGGGAGAGCCTGTTTGAGCCTCAAGACTTGGAGCGAATGGCTGAGAGGTGGAGAAATCCAGCACGGACTCCCTCCTCCACAGGGCCCTTACAACTCGGCCCTATAAGCCTCCAGCCCCGCCACAACAGCAGCAACAGCCTCGTAAGGCTCCCAAACAGGCACCGGCAGCTAAGAAAGTGGTGTCTAAGCCCCAGCCCTTTCCAGCCAAGGTCAAGAGGGGCGGTAAGTCCTCCAGGGGAGGCAAGACTTCTAGGGGTGGCGGCCGCGGCCGCAAGCCCTAGGGGTGGCAGTCCCCCTGCGTGTCCACCTGTGGGGGGATGCCTTCAGCGTTGCGTCCGCAGGTGGCAACATCACGGGGCCGATGCTTGGACGGTCTCAGTGATCGGCCAAGGTTATCGCGTCCCGTTCACGTCATCTCAACCTCCCCTGACAGCGAATCCAGTGTCGTTGAGCTCCTATGCCATGGATCGGCAAAGGGGCTGGCCCTTCAGGCCGAAGTCGAGACCATGTTCGAGAAGGGGCTCTCCAGGAGGTCGTGGACGGCTCTCCAGGCTTCTTCAGTCGACTCTTTCTTGTAAAGAAGGCTACTGGAGGCTGGAGACCCATCATCGATCTCCTCGGCTCTGAACAGGTTTGTCAAACAAACCCGGTTCAGCATGGAGACAGCAGACACGGTCAGACTTGCGGTGAGACCACAAGACTTCATGTGTACACTGGATCTAAAGGATGCGTACTTCCAGATCCCAATCCATCCGTCTTCCAGGAAGTACCTGAGATTCTGCCTAGACAACAAGATCTACAGTTCAAGGTGCTGTGTTTCGGTCTCTCCACAGCTCCTCAGGTGTTCACCAGAGTGTTCACCCTGATTTCGACTTGGGCGCACAGGAACGGCATTCGTCTCCTTCGTTACCTAGACGATTGGCTGATCCTAGCAGACTCGGAGTCGACCCTTCTTCGACACCGAGACAGGCTTCTAGATCTTTGCCAGGATCTGGGGATCGTGGTAAACCTCGAGAAATCCTCTCTGCAGCCGTCCCAACGACTGTTTATCTAGGCATGCTAATAGACACCAACCTCCACAAGCCTTTCCATCAGAACGACCGGATAGCAAGGCGAGGAGGGTGGCGGAACCTTTCCTCAGGCGAAAAGAACTCCCCGCCCAATCGTGGTTGCGTCTCTTAGGGCCACCTATCCTCCCTGGCCCGTCTGGTTCCAAACAGCCGCCTCAGGATGAGATCCCTTCAATGGCGGCTCAAGTCCCGGTGGAATCAAGGATCCGATTCCCCGGACATTCTGATCCCAATGGGGTCTCTGGAACAGACGGACTTGCGGTGGTGGCTGGCCGACGAGAACCTGCGAAAGGGAGTGAGTCTTCTCGTCTTCCCCCCGGAATTGACTCTGTTTTCGGACGCGTCAAAAGAAGGGTGGGGGGCGCACGTTCTGAACCAGAGGGCTCAGGCCTTTGGTCAGAATCAGAAAAGTGCCTACACATCAACCTGCTAGAATTGAAGGCCGTCTTTCTGGCCCTTCAACAGTTCCAACGGTTCCTGGCGGGTCACTCCGTGGTGGTGATGAGCGACAACACCACGGTAGTGGCTTATATCAACAAGCAGGGAGGCACTTTTTCGCAACAGCTATCCCATCTTGCAGTAGAGACTCTGAGGTGGACCGAAACCCACTCGATAACACTATCAGCTCGCTTCATTCCTGGCAAGAGGAATGTGCTCGCCGACAGTCTGAGCAGGGCTTCGCAGATAGTGAGTACCGAGTGGTCTTTGGATCCTCAGATAGCCAACAAAGTCCTGACTTTGTGGGGTTCCCCGACGGTGGACTTGTTCGCGACAGCCTTGAACTTCAAGCTGCCCCTGTACTGCTCACCAGTCCCGGACCCCAAGGCACTCTGGCAAGATGCTTTCCAGCAACGGTGGGACAACATCGACGTGTACGCCTTCCCACCATTCTGTCTGATGAGAAGGGTGCTCAACAGGACCAGACTATCGGTCAACTGTTCCATGACACTAGTAGCTCCGCTATGGCATCACGCGGAATGGTTTCCGGACCTTCTGCAACTCCTGACGGAACTCCCAAGGGAGCTTCCTCCACGACACGAGCTTCTCAGACAACCCCACTCCGGTGTCCCTCACAGGGCCGTAGCCTCGCTTCGGCTTCACACCTGGAGACTATCCAGCGTCTCCTCGCGGAGAGAGGCTTTTCGCAACAGGTTGCGGAGAGAATGTCTCGGCACCTGCGAAGGTCCTCTGAGGGAGTCTACCAAGCGAAGTGGAGAGTCTTTTGTGGTTGGTGTCGTGGAAGGGGTATCTCTCCACTCGATGCCACTATTCCAGCAATAGCGGACTTCCTTGTGTATCTGCGAGAAGAAATGCGCCTTTCTGTCTCGGCAGTGAAAGGCTATCGCTCAGCCTTAAGCTTGGCCTTCAGATTGAAGGGCGTGGATATTTCTTCATCGCTAGAACTCTCTTTACTCATACGTAGCTATGAGCTTACCTGCCCCCAGTCGGAAGTGAGACCCCCTTCTTGGAATGTGGTTCGAGTCCTCAGGTCTCTCAGGAGACCTCCCTTCGAACCATTATGCCAGGCCTCTGATCGCCACCTGTCTTGGAAGACGGCTTTCCTGCTCGCTTTGGCTTCGGCCAAGCGAGTTAGTGAACTTCATGGTCTCTCGTACGACATCGCCCATTCAAGGGGATGGGGGGAGGTAACGTTCAGGTTCGTCCCTGAGTTTGTGGCCAAGACTCAGAATCCTGGAGTGCCGGATCCTCGGTTCGACTCTTTCTGGATCGCGAGTCTCCGTTCTGTAACAAACGACCCAGACCAGCTGCTACTATGCCCAGTGAGGTGTCTGAGGTACTACTTGAAGAGAACGGCTGCAGTCCGTCCTCATGTGCGAGCTTTGTTTGTGAGCACAGGCAGGACAAAGAGGAGGGTCACCAGGAACACCATCTCTGCTTGGATTCGAAGGGTTATCCACCATGCCCTGAATCCTGACCCTCCTCCGTCACGTCGCCCTCGGGCCCACGATGTCAGGGGTATTGCTACATCCCTGGCCTTCAAGAGAAACTTCTCTGTGACGCAGGTACTTCAAGCTGGGGTCTGGAAGCGTCAAACGACCTTCACAGCCCACTACCTGCAAGACGTGACCCACAGGAGCCTCGATACGTTCTCTATCGGTCCTGTGGTGGCTGCACAACAGCTGGTCTAACCTCAGGCTCCTTTTTGGACAAGTAGCAGTAGGTTGAGGGCGTTGTTACCCGGTCTTAGTCTGTGTGAATGAAAGAGTATGTCTGACCCTTACTTCTTTCTTCATTCTCCCCTCTCTTGGGGAAGCAGCATCCTGGTCCTCGCATAGCTGACCTCGACCTCTGCACCATTGGACCTCGGTGCCCAGCTGTCGATTCAACTAAATCAGTCAGCACTTTCTCTTTTACTTTTGATTATTTCTTTTTTCCTCCCATCTCTTCCTTTTGGGCTCGATATTGTTGACGACTTTGGCATGTTCGATTTTACTTTGGATGCCGCTTTGTATTTGGCAGAGTGTGGGATGGAGTGCATTCCATCTCAACCTGTGCCAATTTAGACGCCATCACCCTCTGGCAGACCCCATTGGGTGCAGACCAAGTCTGTTAAGAGTCGGGCTCCAGTGATCCGGTCTTAAGTCACCCATATTTGCGGGTAATGGTTGACGCCAGGCATTGGAGTCGACGGTGGGAGGGGCTAACTACCCCCACTGACCAGTGTACGCCCACCTTAAGAGAGGCAGCCCCTCTCTAATAGAGGACTGGTCCCCGCTGAAGCCTCTTCTCGTGTTGGGCCACATGGGATAGGAGGACTGACATCCTCCGATAAGAGGTGGATAACCCGGCTTGCTTTTTCAAAAAAACCCAACACCTCTGTTGACGACCTGGAAAATACAAACATGGACCTCGGCACAGACAGCTCCAACTCGGGTTCTAACATTGTAACGTTAGAACCTTATTCACGTCATGTGAATAATAAAATGCTAGAGAAGAAGAGAGAGAGAGTGAAAAATTATGACAGTACAGAAAGATATAGAAAAGTAGAAGTATTACCTGGTCACTATGAAGTAGTGAATTATGAAAAATTTTTTATCTTGGAATTTGAAAACGGAAGAAATGAGCGTATAAATGTTTTTAAAGCTAATAGAGAAATAGTTACCTTATGTGGAGGGCAGCCAAAAATTTTACCCCAGGGAAATGGAAGTCTCTTGATAGAGACACTCTCCCCATTACAAGGTGAAAGGTTAAAAACACTTACAACATTGAATGGTCATAGCGTAAAATGCGTTTCACACCCTACTTTCAACCAGAGTAGAGGTGTGATATATGCTCCAGAATTGTTGGATATAGAGGAGAAAGAAATAGAGGATGAACTGAGAAGTCAAGGAGTAGTTAAAGTAGTCAGAATGAGAAAGAGAGTTGGAGAACAACGTATCCCTCTTGCTACTCTGATTATAACATTTGATCAATGCCGATTACCAAATGTTATAAAAGCTGGATGGCTATCTTTGAAGGTAAAACCATATATCCCGTCACCATTGCGATGTTATCATTGCCAAATGTATGGCCATTTAAGCCAGAAATGTAAAGAAAAACTAAACAATAAGCCAGCTGTTTGTGCCAACTGTGGAAAAAGTAGTCATGGAGTATGCATAGAAAACCCTAATTGCATACATTGTGGGGAAGCACACCCAGCTACATCTAAAAGCTGTGTAAAGTTTATTTTTGAAAAAGAAATCCAGGCCATTAGGACCATGGAAAGGGTTACTTTTAAAGAGGCTCGTAAAAGAGCTCTTGAAAAGCAAATAAGACCAGGGGAACCTTTTTCAATGGTTCTGAAGAAAAACTTGTCAAACCACACAGACGAAAATTATATCTCTACTTCTAAGATAAAGAAACAAATGAAAGTAGTTAAAGAGGTTGAAAGTCCCATCGAAAATCTATATCCAGAAATTGTGGAAAAATCAAAACGGACACTTAAAGATCTGAAAATTATTCAAAAGCCAACTACTCCGATTTTAAACAATAGTACAAACCTCTCACAGGCCGTTTCCTTGCCTGATCTGATGGAGGTTGCACTCGAAACCAATTTACCTGGTGAACCCGTAGTGGGGAAGTCGCAAAAACCTGACAGATCACAACCTTTTAATCGAAAAAGAGAGAGACCTCCCTCCCTCTCTCCTCCTACCATAAGAAACATTAAAGTCACGACTTCCAATAAATATGATATCTTGTCTGCTGATGTTTCTGAACAACTAGAAGGTAAATTGAACCAATCAGAAATTCAAGTTGAGGTCCACCATCCTCCTCAACAATTAGATCAAAAGGACACAAAGAAAAAGAGAAACACAAAACCCACTATATCAAGATCCTCTCTAGAGTTACCTCCGGGAAACATTGTTAGATCAAATATTGCCAATGGGAAGACTTCATCTAAGGTGTCTTCCAAAAAATAAAACATGGTTTTTTCCACCATTCTGCAATGGAATTGCCAGGGTTTAAGGGCGAAATATGAACAACTTAAGCTCCTCATACGTGAGCACTCCCCTATAACAGTATGTCTACAAGAAAGCAAGCTCGATGCTAATACTCCTTGTCCTCGAGAGTATGTTAGCTATAGGACACCATATGATCAACGAGCAGGGAGCCATGGGGGAAGTCTTATATACGTTCGTCGAGATGTTCCCCAAATATCTTTGTCTATCTGTACCCCTCTGCAGGCAGTGGCTGTACAGATTGATATAGGGAGAAAATACACAATCTGTTCTCTTTACTTGCCTCCAAATGATAACATCTCATATGATAATATAGTAGAGGTGATTAAACAACTCCCACAACCCTTTCTCTTACTAGGAGACCTTAATAGTAGACATCCTTTATGGGGTGATGTTTTAGCAAATGCAAGGGGTAATATTATATCGTCAATTTTGGAGAATGAAGATGTCGGACTCCTCAATACAGGAGAGCCCACACATTTTCATGTACAGACAGGTACCTTGTCCTGCATTGACTTATCGGTTGCAAGCTCTAACTGTCTTCTCGATTTTAATTGGAGAACATTAGATGATTGGCATACTAGTGATCATGCACCAATCATTATAAACACCAACAATGGTCCACCTTTACAAAGATCACCTCGATGGAATCTTGATAAGGCGGACTGGAATAGATTTCGGGAGTTAAGTGAAATTGAAGGAAATGCAGAACAGTTTGAAAGAGTTGATGATGCCATAGACTTACTTAATGGAACTCTTCACACAGCAGGAGTGAATTCCATTCCCAAAACAACTGGGATATTCAGACGACGACCAGTCCCCTGGTGGTCGTCAGAACTAACTGCCCTGCACAGAGCCACAAGAAAGTCTTTAACTCGATTGCGCATGCACCGTAATGAGGAGAATTTAGTCATATACAAGAAATGTAGAGCACAGTTCCGCCGTGCCATGAAAGAAGCTAGGCGCCAGTCTTGGATGTCCTTTGTTTCCTCCATCAACAGTAGAACACCAACATCATCTGTGTGGAGGAAAGTCAAAAAGATAGCAGGAAAATTCACCCCAAACCCACCACCAGTGTTAAAGATAAATGGCCAGTATATGACTGGAGCAACCGAAGTTAGCAATGCCCTGGCTGACCATTTCTCAAATGTATCGCGCAAGTGTCAAGCAGCTCCTGGTCACCAGTATAGGAGCAATGAAGAAAAGAAAGTTTTAAACTTCGCAACAAGAAAGCAAGAGTCATACAATTCTCCTTTTACTGAAAGAGAATTTGATTCTGCTCTTGCTACTTGTAACGATACAGCCCCTGGACCCGATGGAATTCCATATGCAATGATTAAACATGTACCTTTTAATACAAAGTTATTTATTTTAAGCATTTTTAATAGAATATGGCATGATGCTAGTTATCCAAGTGTTTGGGAACTAGCAATTATTTTAGCCTTTTTAAAACCCGGTAAGGACAAGTTTTTAGCAGCAAACTACCGACCTATAGCATTGACATCTTGTTTATGTAAAATCATGGAGAAGATGGTCAATGCAAGACTGATTTGGTACCTTGAAAAGAAGAATATTTTATCACCCATTCAATGTGGATTCAGGAAAATGCACTCAACGACTGATGTGCTGATACAACTTGAGTCCTCCATTTGTGAAGCCTTTGCTTCCAAACAGCACCATGTGACAGTTTTTTTTGATCTTGAAAAGGCATATGATACCACATGGAGATACGGTATACTTAAAAGAATCCATGAGTGCGGATTGAGAGGTGAGCTATCACTATTCATCCAGTCATTTCTTTCACATAGAGTTTTCCAAGTGAGAGTTGGGGAAGCTCTATCACAGAGTAAATGCCAGGAAGGAGTAGTTCCTCAGGGGAGTGTGCTGAGTGTAACCCTTTTTGCACTAGCAATTAATGGGATATCCTCAGTCATTCCCCGGGATGTTCTTGCAACATTATTTGTGGATGATCTCTCCATATCATTTGCTGGAGCCAGAATGGCAATGGTTGAGAGAAAAATCCAACTCTCTATTGATAAAATTATCCATTGGGCCGATATGAATGGATTTAAGTTCTCAACAAGTAAAACTACAATTGTCCATTTCTGTCGTATACGGGGAGTACATCCAGACCCGGATATATACATCAAAGGTCAACGGATCCCATGTGCAAGTGAAGCAAAATTTTTAGGGTTGATATTTGATTGTAGACTTACATGGGTTTCTCACTTAAAAACATTAAAAGCTAAATGTGTTGAAGCTATGAATCTTTTAAAAGTCCTGTCCCATACATCATGGGGGGCAGACCGCAATACAATTTTAAAATTATACAAGGCCTTGATATTTTCCAAAATTAGTTATGGATGCGAAATATACTCCTCAGCAACCCCAAGCCGGTTAAAAATACTAGATTCAATACATCATGCTAGCATTAGATTGTCCACAGGAGCCTTTAGAACCTCCCCTATCACAAGTCTCCTTGTTGATGCTGGGGAGTTGCCTCTGGACCTTTACCGAATGTCCTCTATTATTCGGTATTGGTTTAGATTGCAAAGACTCCCCAATTCTTCAGCCTTTCAAACTGCAAGCCTTGTAAGGCACTCAACATACTTTGAGTTGCACCCAAAATCTCCTCAACCTTTTGGGTTTCGGGTTAACCAATTATTAAACAATCTGGATATAATTAGAAATAAGGTGCTTCCATTCAAGGTATCATCAACGCCTCCATGGAAATTACCTGACATATCTTTTTGTAGATACTTTATTGGAGTTAAGAAGAATTTGACTGACTTAGAATCCAGGTCTCTTTTTATGGAACATGTTGAAGAACATAGAGGATCGACTTTTATATATACTGATGGCTCCAAATCTGATGCTGGCGTTGGATTTGGAGTACATAGTAATGATTTTAACTGTAGAGGTGCACTTCCTCTAACAGCTTCCATATTTACTGCCGAACTGTATGGCATATTAACCGCTATTGAGAAAATAGCTTTGGAAAAGGAGGGTAATTTTACAATTTTTAGTGATGCAAGGAGTGTTCTTCAGGCTTTAGAAGTTTTTAATTCTAGTAACCCTCTAGTTTTAAAGATTTTAGAATGGCTTTTTATTATTGGACGGAAAGGTATAACTGTTCGATTTTGTTGGGTTCCAGCACATGTAGGTGTGTCTGGGAATGAGAAGGCAGATTTACTGGCGAAGAATGCGGCATCCGAGTTGCTACCAAGGAGGTATCCCATTCCATGTAACGATTTCCTACCTTACATCAAGAAATTGGTATGTGATAAATGGCAACAGCACTGGGATAGTCAAGATGGCAATAAAATGAGGGAAGTAACAAATATCATATCACCTTGGAGGTATAACATGATTCCCCGAAAATGGGAGACGACTCTTTGTCGTCTCCGTATTGGTCACACACGGTTGACTCACGAGTTTCTGCTGAAGGGCCAACACCAACCGTATTGCGAGGACTGCTTAGTACCTTTAACAGTGAGGCATTTGTTGACCGAATGCCCTAATTTTACTAACTTAAGAAATAGATATCTGTTTGAGGCTCGAGGTGAGGATGGCAGGTTTATCCTTGCCAAGATTCTTGGACATGATGTGTCTTACTATGCGAGCGGAATTTTTAGATTTATTTCAGAAGCAGGTCTTCTGAAAACTATTTAACCATTGTAATGACTTCTTAATTTTTATGGTTTTAATCGAATTTGCTTTTAATTTTCATATACAGTAAATGGTATCGGCGTCAATGACCTTAGATGTCAGGATGCCAGAAAACTTTCAATCAATCAATCAATCAATCGACCTCTGCAGGTAACCCATGCTTCCTTGTGCTCCTAGTATTAAGCTTAACGAGGTGGTATGGGGAACGTCCTATCCTAGAATTCCTATCTGAAGGTCTCAAGGTCAACTTCATAGGACGAGTCACACTCTCCTCCTCACACTACTTATGTAGGCCACTCGTTCCTAGCGATGCTAGGAACCTGTGAGGTACAGGGGCTCCCTCTCTCTAGTGCTGCTCACTGAGGGATCGAGCCCCCGGGCAAGCCGAAGTCAGTAAGGCTGGGGACTTTCCACCCTTCCTAAGGGGTAAGTCACCCTTTGTAAATAGCGTGGTTTGTATTTCGGTTACGGAACAAATGACAAATTCGAAGATAATTTGTATTTTTCCTAACCATACAAACCTTAGCTATTTACACATATGTGCCCGCCATCCCTGACCCCCAAGTCAAGTCCTACCTCTAAGTGAAGTGAAGCAAGTCACCGGTGTGTGGAGGGGGGAGGGGTAGCAAGCTACCCTTCCCCACCCCCCGCTAACTAGCGCGGGGGTAATTAACCCTCGTTAAAAACTATTGGCTCGTCATTTCAGCTGCGCTAAAAGTAATACCCTTTGTAAATAGCTAAGGTTTGTATGGTTAGGAAAAATACAAATTATCTTCGAATTTGTCATATTTGATCAATGTAGATTACCAAATGTTATTAAGGCTAGTAGGTTATCTTTGAAGGTGAAACCTTATATCCCTTCACCATTGCGATACTATCATTGCCAAATGTATGCCCATTTAAGCCAGAAATGCAAGGAAAAACTAAATAATAAGCCAGCTGTTTGTGCCAACTGTGAAAAAAATAGTCATGGAGTATGCATAGAAAACCCTAATTGCATACATTGTGGGGAAGCATACCCAGCTACATCTAAAAGCTGTATTAAGTTTATTTTTGAAAAAGAAATTCAGGCCATTAGGACCATGAAAAGGGTTACTTTTAAAGAGGCTTGTAAAAGAGTTCTTGAAAAGCAGATAAGACCAGGGCAACCTTTTTCAATGGTTCTGAAGAAAAACTTGCCAAACCGTACAGACGAATATTATATCTCTACTTCTAAGATAAAGAAACAAATGAAAGTAGTTAAAGAGGTTGAAAGTCCCTTCGAAAATCTATGTCCAGAAATTGTAGAAAAATTAAAACAGATACTTAAAGATTTGAAAGTTATTCAAAAGCCAACTACTCCGATTCTAAACAAAAGTAGAAACCTCTCTCAGGCCGTGTCCTTGCCTGATCTGCTGGAGGTTCCAACTGAAACCAATTTACATGGTGAACCTGTAGTGGGAAGGTGCAAAAACCTGACAGATAACAACCTTTTAATCGAAAAAGAGAGAGACCTCCATCTCTCTCGCCTGCTACCATAAGAAACATTAAAGTCAGGACTTCGAATAAATATGATTTCTTGTCTGCTGATGTTTCTGATCAACTAGAAGGTAAATTGAACCAATCAGAAATTCAAGTTGAGGTCCACCATCCTCCTACACAATTAGATCAAAAGGACACAAAGAAAAAGAGGAATACAAAACCCACTCTATCAAGATCCTCTCTATAGATACCACCGGGAAATATTGTTAGATCAAATATTGCCAATGGGAAGACTTCATTTAAGGTGTCTTCCAAAAAATAAACCATAGTTTTTTCCTCCATTCCGCTATGGAATTGCCAGGGTTTAAGGGCGAAATATAAACAACTTAAGCTCCTCGTACATGAGCAGTCCCCTATAACTGTATGTCTACAAGAAAGCAAGCTCGATGCTAATACTCATTGTCCTCGAGAGTATGTTAGCTATAGGACACCATATGATCAACGAGCAGGGAGCCATGGGGGAAGTCTTATATACCTTCGTCGAGATGTTCCCCAAATATTTTTGTCTATCTGTACCCCTCTGCAGGCAGTAGTTGTACAGATTGATATAAGAAAAAAATACACAATCTGTTCTCTTTACTTGCCTCCAAATGATAACATCTCACATGATAATAAAGTAGAGGGTATTAAACAACTCCCACAACCTTTTCTCTTACTAGGAGATCTTAATAGTACACATCCTTCATGGGGTGATGTTTTGGCAAATGCAATGGGTAATATTATATCATCAATTTTTGGAGAATGAAGATGTCAGACTCCTTAATACAGGAGAGCCCACACATTTTCATGTTCAGACAAGTACCTTGGCCTGCGTTGAGCCATCAGTTGGAAGCTCTAACTGTCTTCTCGATTTTAATTGGAGAACATTAGATGATTGGCATACTAGTGATCATGCACCAATCATTATAAACACCAACAATGGTCCACCTTTACAGAGATCACATCGATGGAATCTTGATAAGGTGGACTGGGATAGATTTTGGGAGTTAAGTGAAATTGAAGAATATGCAGAACAGTTTGAAAGTGTTGATGATGCCATAGACTTACTTAATGGAACTTCACACAGCAGGAGTCAATTCCATTCCCAAAACTACAGGGATATTCAGACGACGACCAGTCCCCTGGTGGTCATCAGAACTAGGCTAGCTGCCCTGCACAGAGCCACAACAAAGTCTTTAACTCGATTGCGCATACGCCGTACTGAGGAGAATTTAGTCATGTACGAGAAGTGTAGAGCACAGTTCCGTCGTGCCATGAAAGAAGCTAGGTGCCAGTCTTTGATGTAATTTGTTTCCTCCATTAAGAGTAGAACACCAACATCATCTGTGTGGAGGAGAGTCAAAAAGATAGCAGACAAATTCACCCCAAACCCTCCACCAGTGTTAAAGGTAAATGGCCAGTATATGACTGGAGCAACAACCGATGTTAGCAATGCCCTGGCTGACCACTTTTAAATGTATCATGCAAGTGTGAAGCAGCTCCTGGTCACCAGTATAGGAGCATTGAAGAAAAGAAAGTTTTAAACTTCGCAACAAGAAAGAAAGAGTTATACAATTCTTCTTTTACTGAAGGAGAATTTGATTCTGCTCTTGCTACGTGTAACGATACAGCCCCTGGACCCGATGGAATTCCATATGCAATGATTAAACACGTACTTTTTAATACAAAGTTATTTATTTTAAGCATTTTTAATAGAATATGGCGTGATCATAGTTATCCAAGTGTTTGGGAACTAGCCATTATTTAAGCCTTTTTAAAACCCAGTAAAGACAAGTTTTTAGCAGCAAATTATAGGCCAATTGCATTAACATCTTGTTTGTGCAAAATCATGTAGAAGATGGTCAATGTAAGACTGATGTGGTACCTTGAAGAGAAGGATATTTTTTTCACCCATTCGATGTGGTTTCAGAAAAATGCACTCAACGACTGGTGTGCTGATACGACTTGAGTCCTCCATTTGTGAAGCCTTTATTTCCAAACAGCACCATGTTACAGTCTTTTTTTATCTTGAAAAGGCATATGATACCACATGGAGGTATGGTATACTTAAAAGAATCCCTGAGTTTGGATTAAGAGGAGAGCTACCACTATTTATTCAGTCATTTCTTTCACATAGAGTTTTGCAAGTGAGAGTTGGGGAAGCTCTATCAGAGAGTAAATGCCAGGAAGAAGGAGTTCCTCAGGGGAGTGTGCTGAGTGTAACCCTTTTTGCACTAGCAATTTATGGAATATCTTCAGTCATTCCCCGGGATGTTCTCGCAACATTATTTGTGGATGATCTCTCCACTCTCCATATCATTTGCTGGAGCTAGAATGGCAATGGTTGAGAGAAAAATACAACTCTATTGATAAAATTATCCAGTGCGCCGATATGAATAGATTTAAGATCTCGACAAGTAAAACTAAAATCGTCCATTTCTGTTGTATCCGGGGAGTACATCCAGACCTGGATATATACATCAAAGGTCAACGGATCCCATATGCAAGTGAAGCTAAATTTTTAGGGTTGATATTTGATTTTAGGCTTACATGGGTTTCTCACTTAAAAGCATTTACTGTAAAGCTAAATGTCTTGAAGCTCTGAATCTTTTAAAAGTATTGTCCCATACATCATGGGGGGCAGACTGCAATACTATTTTTAAATTATACAAGGCCTTGATTTTTTTCAAAATTAGTTATGGGTGCGAAATATACTCCTCAGCCACCCCATCATGCCTTTATTAGATTGTCCACAGGAGCATTTAGAACATTAGCTATCACAAGTCTCCTCCTTAATCCTGGGGAGTTGCCTCTAGACCTTTACCGAATGTCCTCTATTATGCGGTATTGGTTTATATTACAAGACTCCCTAATTTTTCAGCCTTTTAGACTGCAAGCCTTGTAACGCACTCAACATAGTTTGAGTTGCACCCAAAACATCCTCAACCTTTTGGGTTTCGCGTGAAACAATTATTAAACAATCTGGATATAATTAGAATGAAGGTGCTTCCATTGAAGATATCATCAACACTTCCCTGGAAGTTAAATTACCTGACGTATCTTTTTGTAAATACTTTATTGGAGTTAAGAAGAATATGACTGACTTAGAATCCAGGTCTCTTTTTATGGAACATGTTGCAGAACATAGGGGATCGACTTTTATATACTGTATACTGATGGCTCCAAATCTAATGCTGGCGTTGGATTTGGAGTGCATAGTAATGATTTTAGTTGTAGAGGTGCACTTCCTCTAACATCTCCCATGTTCACTGCCGAACTGTATGGCATACTAACCTCTATTGAGAAAATAGCTTTGGAAAAGGAGGGTAATTTTACAATTTTTAGTGATGCAAGGAGTGTTCTTTAACCTTTAGAAGTTTTTAATTCTAGTAACCCTCTAGTTTTAAAGATTTTAGAATGGCTTTTTATTATTGGACGGAGAGGCATAACAGTTCGATTTTGTTGGGTTCCAACACATGTAGGTGTGTCTGGGAGTGCGAAGGCCGATTGACTGGCAAAAAATGCGGCATACGATTTGCTACGAAGGAGGTATCCCATTTCCTGTAATGATTTCCTACCTTACATCAAGAAATTGATTTGTAATAAATGGCAACAGCACTGGGATAGTCTAGATGGCAATAAAATGAGGGAAGTAACAAATATCATATCACCTTGGAGGTATAACATGATACCCGAAAAATGGGAGACGACTCTTTGTCGTGTCCGTATTGGTCACACACGGTTGACACACGAGTTTCTGCTGAAGAACCAACACCAACCGTATTGCGAGGATTGTTTAGTACCTTTAACAGTGAGGCATTTGTTGACCGAATGCCCCAATTATAATAACTTAAGAAATAGATATCTGTTTTAGGCTCGAGGTGAGGATGGCAGGTTCATCCTTGCCAAGATTCTTGGACATGATGTGTCCTACTATGCAAGTAACATTTTTAGATTTATTTCAGAAGCAGGTCTTTTGAAAATTATTTAACTTTTATAATGACTTCTTAACTTTCATGGTTTTAATTAAATTCTCTCTTATTTTTCATATATAATAAGTGCTATTGGTGTCAATGACCTTAGATGTCAGGGGGGGCAGAAAACTTTCAATCAATCAATCAACCAATCTCCTAGAAGAGCCGCTCACCATAACTAAAGCGTCTCTTCTACCCTTACCAAGAGGAAAGTTGCCATTGAACAATTGTAGTACAGTAGTTAACCCCTTGATTGATTGATTTAAAGTTGTATGGCATGCTGACATCTAAGGTCATTGATGCTGATATCATTTATTATATATAGAAAATAAGAGTACAGTATTCAATTAAAACCATAAAATTTAAGATATCAATATAAAAGATAAATAGTTTTCAGAAGACCTGCTTCAGAAATAAATCTAAATATGCCGCTTGCGTAGTAAGACACATCATGTCCAAGAATCTTGGCAAGGATGAACCTGCCATACTCACCTCAAGCCTCAAACAGATATCTATATTTTAAATTTCTTTCCATTCGGTCAACAAATGCCTCACTGTTAAAGGTACTAAACAGTTGTTGCAATATAGTTGGTGTTGGCCCTTCAGCAGAAGCTCGTGTGTCAATCGAGTTTGATCAATGCGGAGACGACAAAAAGTAGTCGCCCACTTTCGGGGCATCATGGTATTTTTCCAAATGGATATAACATTCATTATTTCTCTCATCCTATTTTTAGCCAAACTATCCCAATGTTGTTGTCAATTATCTTGAACCAACTTCTTAATGCTAGGTAAAAAATCAATACAAAGAATGGGATACTTTTTTGGTAGCAACTCAGCTGCAGCATTCTTTGCTAGTAAATCTGTCTCCTCATTTCCAGACACACCTACATGTGCTGGAACCCAACAAAATCAAACTGTTATACCCCTCACTCCAATAATGAAAAGCTACTCTAAAATCCTTAAAACTAAAGGGTTATGGGAATTAAAAACTTCTAAAGCTTGTAGGACACTTCTTGCATTACTAAAAATGGTAAAATTGCCCTCATCTTTCAACGCTATTTTCTCAGTAGTGGTTAGAATGCCAAAAAGTTTGGCAGAAAATATAGAGGATACTAAAGGAAGGGCAGCTTTAAAATTAAAAGCCCTAGTATATAATCCAAACCCAATGCCAGCATCGGATTTGGAGCCATCAGTATATATAAAAGTTGAATTTCTTATGTTCTTCAACGTATTCCCCCTCTTAATGAGAGACTGCCTTGATGAAGTTATTGAGCTTCAGCACTGTATTCTATTCCCGTGCTGAAACTTGGTGACGGGCAAGAGGGCTCCCGAACTTGGGGAAATTGCTCCCCCAGTTCGAATCTAAATTTCTCTTTCTTATCTTTTTCTTCCTCTTTATATTGCTTCAACCTTCTCCTAATATTATAAACTTTCTTTCATGTTGCTGTCCCAACCCTATGAGTAAAATTTCCCATATGTATGTGTATATGTTTACATATATATGTATGTTTATTATATATATATATATATTTTTTTTATGGCATGGATGTTTCTACATCTGTTATTGCCATTTGGGTGGATGTTTCTACATCCGGTATTGCTGCCTGCTTTGATGAATGGGAAAGGTGTCACGGTTGTGAGTTGTTTGTGCTCAAAGCTATATGTGAGAGTATTGGATGATCTCAGCCATCCCGAAGATGGTTTGGACCTTTTAGGCGGAACTCTTCTCAAGTGTTGGGTCTTCGGAATCCAGGGGGATCCAATGCTTGGGGTAGGACTCTTGGCTTTTGGCCGGAAGCCCGTCATTACAGATATGTGGAGGATGATTCCATAGTTTCTTGGTCTCGGTCCTAACAGGCTGGTTCAGCTTACACCTGTGCCTCTATATCTGTTTTGATGCTATCCTTCGGGTAGGGTATGGAATGGACCATATGGGAAGTATACTCACTGTGCCGGTAGTGGAGAGTGCAAATTTCCTTCCCAACATGTGATGCCTTAAAGTTCTCAAGCAGGTAAATCAAACTATTCAAAATATCACTCTTCTCTTTTCTTTATTCTAATGGATTCTTGTGACAACGACCCCACCTCCCCTTGATATGCTGACTCGCCCTCGACACTGTTGACTACCTCTGGCAATTCATTTAACGAAAATTCCGTTGACGACATAGGAACTAAAATGGACTATACTTTAAACATTTGAAAAAAGGGTAATTTGGGCAACACAGAAAAATTGAATGTCCTGCATGTTACCCAAATCCCATTAGATGCTAATAATGATGTGCTACATAAAATATTTGAGTGTTACGGATTAATAAAAGAAATTAGAATGAAACTTCAAGATGATAATTGGGATTCTTGGTTATCATTTAATTGTCATGAGGAAGCATTTAATGCAAGCCGTAACATTGTTAATATTAAAGTAGGTAATATGAGTATTAATGGTGCTCTGTGTGATGGGGCACCTAAAGATCTGGATGTCTACAGACCAGCAGACTGGGTTGATAAAGATATAGAGGTAGATATGCCATCCCAAAGAAAGCCAAAACCACCAATATGGCTTCTTGCTCAATCTACAGGAGGTACTGAAAATTATTTCAAGATCTGCAAATTTCTTCAGAGGAAGGTAGGAACGATCACACCTGAAGATATACAGTATCTCGATTTGGTAAGGAAAGTTACTTGATAAAGGCCAAGTCATTCACACAGTCTGTTTTATTGTCCAATTTGAAGACAGTAAATGATGATATAAAATTAGACATCAAACCCCATCTAAATTTTAGCTATTGAAGGGGAGTGGTTTTCAGTAGGGATCTTTATGAATTTACCGAAGAGGAGATATTGGCTATGTGTCCACTATCAGTGTGGAAAGTACATAAAGTACCTGGAACATCAATGATTGTTCTTACTTTCCAGGATGCTGATGTACCTTTCCACATAAACATAGAAAATGAAAGGATTAGAGTTCAACCTTTTAAGCAGAAGCCACTACAATGTTATAATTGCTTTAAATTTAGGCATCCTTCCAAAGTTTGCAAAAATGATAAAATTTGTAATACTTGCTCCAATATTTACCATGGGGAATGTACACTTGAGGCAAGGTGCTTAAACTGCAACTCTAATCATAAATCTAATGATAGGATCTGCCAGTTTTATAAGTTAGAAGGGGCTGCCCTCAATAAATCAATTATTGAACATGTAAGTGTGGGGCATGCCAAGAGATTATTAAATAAATCTAATACCTATGCAAAGACATTAAAAACAGGAGAAAAAGTTCCTCGGGAATCATCTCACCCACTTACTACTATAGGTAGTTCTCGAAAAAGGAATTGACCATCTATTGATAAAGTGCTGCAAAAGACAAGAATATCTTCTCCTAAAGATTTATCATCGAGTATCAACAAAAAGACATTGCCCTCCACTATCAATCCTTTGTCCCCCATTACAAAGGATAGTACTAACCTCTCCCAGGCCATATCCTTGCCTGATTTAATGGAGATTCCACCTGAAACCAAGTTATCAGGTGTACCTGTAGTGGTAACTCACAACCTATTAATCGTAAAAGAGAGAGACCTCCATCTCTCTCACCCCCTTCCATAAGAAATATTAGAGTTATGACATCAAATCAATATGATGTTTTGTCTGTTGATGTTTCTGATCAACCAGAAGACAATTTAAATAAATCAGAAATTCAAGGTGAGGTCCACCATCCACCTCAACAAATAGATCAAAAGGATACAAAGAAAAACACACTTGTAAAACCCAACATAACAAGACCATCTCTGAAGAAACCTACAGGAAATAATGTTAGATTAAAAACTGCTAATGGGAAGAATTCATCCATGATGTCTTCCAGAAATAATCCATAGTTTTCTCCTCAATTTTGCAATGGAACTGTCAGGGTTTAAGGGCGAAATTTGAAGAACTTAAGCTTCTAATTCATGAACATTCCCCCATAATTGTTTGTCTACAGGAAAGTATGCTTGATGCTAACACTCCTAGTCCTCGAGAGTATGTTAGCTATAGAACACCATATAATCATCAAGCAAGGAGCCATGGCGGAAGTCTCATGTACGTTCGTCGAGATGTTCCCCAAATACCTATATCTATATGTACAACCCTGCAGGCAGTGGTTGTACAAATTGATTTAGGAAGAAAATATACAATATGCTCTCTCTACCTACCTCCAAATGATAATATTTTATATGATGATTTAGCAGAGGTCATTCAACAACTCCCTCAACCATTTCTCTTACTGGGAGATATGAATGGTAGACATCCTTTATGGGGTGATGTTTTGGCAAACACAAGGGGCAATATTATCTCATCAATTGTGGAGAATGAGGATGTGGGACTCCTTAATGCAGGAGAGCCCATGCACTTCCATGTTCAGACAGGTACCTTGTCATGCATTGACCTTTCAATTGCAAGCTCTAACTGCCTTCTTGATTTTGATTGGAGGACATTAGATGATTGGCATAATAGTGATCATGCACCAATCATTATAAACACCAACAAGGGTCCGCCTTTACAAAAATTGCCACGATGGAATCTTGACAAGGCAGACTGGGTTAAATTTTGTGAGGTAAGTGAAATCGAAGGGAGTGCAGAACAGTTTGAAAGTATTGATGATGCCATAGACCTACTTAATGAAACTCTCCATACAGCAGGAATCAATTCGATTCCCAAAACCACAGGACTATTCAAAAGACGACCAGTCCCGTGGTGGTCTTTAGAATTAACAGCCTTGCACAGAGCCACCAGAAAATCTCTTACTAGATTACGTAGACGCCGTACAGATGAAAATTTGATAACGTACAAAAAGTGTAGAGCACAGTTCCGTCGTGCCATGAAAGAAGCTAGACTCCAATCTTGGGTGGCTTTTGTTTCCTCCATTAATAGTAGAACACCACCATCTTCTGTATGGAGGAAAGTAAAAGAGATTGCAGGCAAATTCACTCCAAACCCACCGCCAGTGTTGAAAGTGAATGGTCAGTTTGTGACTGAAGGAAATGATGTTAACAATGCTATGGCTGACCATTTTTCAAATGTATCGTGGAAGAATGTAGCAGTTCCTGATCACGAGTACAGAAGCATTGAAGAAAAGAAAATTTTAAATTTTGCAACAGGAAGGGAAGAGTCGTATAATTCTCCTTTCACTGAAAGAGAATATGATTCGGCACTTTCCACTTGTAACGATACAGCCCCAGGACCCGATGGAATTCCATATGAAATGGTTAAACATGTACATTTTAATACAAAGTTATTTATTTTAAGCATTATTAATAGAATATGGCATGATCATAGTTACCCAAGTGTTTGGGAACTAGCCATTATTTTAGCCTTTTTAAAACCCGGTAAGGACAAGTTTTTAGCAGCAAACTACCGACCTGTTGCATTGACATCTTGTTTATGTAAAATTATGGAGAAGATGGTCAATGCAAGACTGATGTGGTACATTGAAAAGAAGGGTATTTTATCACCGACCCAATGTGGATTCAGAAAAATGCACTCAACGACTGATGTGTTGATACGTGAGTCTTCTATTCGTGAAGCATTTGCTTCCAAACAGCACCATGTGACAGTCTTTTTTTAACCTTGAAAAGGCATTTGATACCACTTGGAGATATGGTATACTTAAAACAATTCATGAATTGGGATTGAGAGGAGAGGTGCCAATATTTATAAGTATTGTCCCATACATCATGGGGGGCAGACCGCAATACTATTTTGAAATTATACAAGGCCTTGATTTTTTCCAAAATCAGTTACGGATGTGAAATATACTCCTCAGCCACCCCAAGCTGGTTAAAGATATTAGATTCAATACATCATGCTGGTATTAGATTGTCCACAGGAGCGTTTAAAACCTCACCTATCCCAAGTCTCCTTGTTGATGCTGGAGAGTTACCTCTAGAGCTTTACCGAATTTCTGCTATTATTCGGTATTGGTTTAGATTGCAAAAACTCCCTAATTCTTTAGCCTTTCAGACTGCAAGCCATGTAAGTCACTCAACATACTTTATGTTGCACCCTAAATCTCATCAACCTTATGGGTTTCGGGTGAAACAATTTTGAAACAGTCTTGATATAATTAGAATTAAGGTGCTTCCATTTAAGGTATCATCAATGCCTCCATGGAAATTACCAGAGATATCTTTTTGTAAATATTTTATTGGAGTTAAGAAGAATATGACTGACTTAGAATCCAGGTCTCTGTTTATGGAACATGTTGGAGAACATAGGGGATCGACTTTTATATATACTGATGGCTCCAAATCTAATGCTGGCGTTTGATTTGGAGTACATAGTAATGGTTTTAATTGTAGAGGAGGAGTGTCTTCAAGCTTTAGAAGTTTTTAATTCTAGTAACCCTCTAGTTTTAAAGATTTTAGAATGGCTTTTTATTATTGGAAGGAGAGGTATAATGGTTCGATTTTGTTGGGTTCCAGCACATGTAGGTGTGTGTGGGAATGGTAAGGCAGATTCATTGGCAAAGAATGCAGCATCAGAGTTGGTACCAAGAAGGTATCGCATTTCCTGTAATGACTTCTCACCTAACATCAAGAAATTTCTTTGCAATAAATGGCAACAGCACTGGGATAGCCTAGATGGCAATAAAATGAGAGAGGTAACAAATGTCATATCTCCTCGGAGGTATAACATGATGCCCCAAAAATGGGAGACGTCTCTTTGTCGTCTCCGTATTGGTCACACTCGGTTGACACACAAGTTTCTTCTGAAGGGCCAACACCAACTGTATTGCAACGACTGTTTAGTACCTTTAACAGTGAGGCATTTGTTGATCGAATGCCCCAATTATAATAACTTAAGGAATAGATATTTATTTGATGCTTGAGGTGAGGGTGGCAGGTTCATCTTTGCCAAGATTCTTGGAAATGTGTCCTACTGTGCAAGTGGCATTTTTAGATTTATTTCGGAAGCAGGTCTTCTGAAAACTATTTAACTTTTACAATGACGTTAAACGTTTATGGTTTTAATTGAGTATTCTTTTACTTTTATATATATATATATATATATATATATATATATATATATATATATATATATATATATATATATATATATATATATATATATATATATAGACTAAATGATATCGGCGTCAATGATCTTAGATGTCAGGATGCCTGAAAACTTTAAATCAATCAATCAATCAATCCAACATATTCCATAGAGATCGACCTGGCTTCTAAGTCTTTCGTGCTCTTTTTTATACCAAGAAATACTTACAAAAAGATGTTTGTGGTAATTTCCATGGGGGGGGGGGAGTGTTGATGATATCCTACTTAGAAGCACTTTATTTTTACCTATATGTAGACTATCTACTAATGTTTTTACTGGAAACTACATGTTTGAGATTTTGGGTGCAGCTCAAAATATCTACCCTGCCTTACAAAGTTCGCAGTCTGACAAGCTAAAGAATTAGGGAGTCTTTGCAACCTCAACCAATACCAAACAATAGAAGACTTTCGATAAAGGTTTAATGGTGATTCTACAGTGTCAACAAGGAGGATTGGGATATGCGAAGATGTAAAGGCTCCTGAGGAGAATCTGATACCAGCATGGCGTATAGAATCTGAAATGTTTAGTCGACTTGGGGTGGTTGAGAAATATATTTCACATCCATAACTAGTTTTTGAAGAAAATTAAGGACTTACATAACTTTAAAAGAGTTATATGGTCTGCCCCCCATAATGTATGGTATATAGCTTTTAAAAGATTCAGAGCCTCAAGACATTTTATGTTAAGGCTTTCAAGTGAGGAACCCATGTAAGTCTACATTTAAATATCAACCCTAGAAAACTAGCTTCACTTACACATGAGATCCGTCGACCTTTGATGTATATGTCCGGGTCTGGATGTAATCCTCGAATACGACGAAAATGGACAGCAGTAGTTTAGTTTGTCAAAAACTTAAACCCAATCATATCAGCCCACTAAATAATTTTATCAAATATGATTTGTAATTTTCTCTCAACCATTGTCATTCTAGCTCTAGCAAATGATATGGAGAGATCATCAACAAATAGTGTTGAGAGAATATCTTGAATGACTGAGGATATCCCATTAATGGCTGGTGCAAATAAGGTTACACAGCACACTACCCTTTGGGACTCCTTCTTCCTGACATTTCCTCTCAGGTAGGGTTTCCCCCACTATTACTTGAAAAAAATATATATGGAAAGTAAATGACTGAATAAACAATGGTAGCTCTCCTTGTAATCCAAAATCCTGAATTGTTTTAAGTATACCATATCTCCTTGCAGTATCATATGCCCTTTCAAGGTAAAAAAAGACTGTTACTCGGTGCTGTTTGGAAGCAAAGGTTTCACCAATAGAGGACTCAAGTCATATCAACACATTAGTCGTTGAGTGAATTTTCCTAAATCTACACTAGATAGGTGATAAAATACCCATCTTTTCCAGGTACCATATTGGTCTTGCATTGACCATCTTCTTAATGATCTTACATAAACAAGATGTCAATGCAATTGGTTGATAGTTTGCTGCCAAAAACTCATCCTTTCCGGGTTTTAAAAAGGCTAAAATAATGGCTAGTTCCCAAACTCTTTGAAAACTATGATCATGCCATATTCTGTTAATAATTCTTAAAATAAATAACTTGGTATTAACAGGTACATGTTTAATCATTGCATATGGAATTCCATTGGGTCCAGGGGCTGTATTGTTACATGTGGCAAGTGCCGAATCATATCCTCTTTCAGTAAAAGGAGAATTATATGACATCCCTTCCTGTTGCAAAATTTAAGATTTTTTTTTCCTTCAATACTCCTATACTGGTGACTAGGAACTGCTTCACACTTGCATGATATATTGAAGAAATGATCAGCTAGGTCATTGCTAACTTCAGTTGCTCCAGTCACATACTGACCATTCACCTTCAACACTGGTGGTGGGTTTGGGTGAATTTGCATGTTATCTTTTTTACTTTCCTCCACATGGATGATGTTGGTGTTCTACTGTAAATGGAGGAAACAAACGACACCCATGACTGTCGCCCAGCTTCTTTTCTGGGACAACAGATTTGTGCTCTACATTTCTTGTATATGAT
>NC_090745.1:49162869-49165369 GCF_036898095.1 Palaemon carinicauda | reverse complement strand
TTACCATCTTCATCATCCATGATATCCTCCATACTAGTGCTATTACAATATTTATGAACAAGGTATCCAGCCAAATATACAACTTTATGCTTAAGGTTATCAGCAGACCTCAAGAGCTCCCGAGTGTCTTGAGGAGTGATCTCGTCAATGAGTTCACTTCGCTCATCTGGATTTATGGAAGAAGTACAATTCTTGTCGCAATCAAGCACACGAGAACTAGATTCTGGCATAATGTCATGCTTTAGAAGTGTCTGCAAATTTGTAACTTTTGCTGCAGCCATAATGTCAACTACATCAGTGTAGAAGTTTCCACCACTTCTTTGCCTGGCTTGACCGAAAAACTTTTCCAAGGCTTCATCCGCGAATATAGCAGGAAGAACGTAGTCAAAGTCTTTCTCTGCCAGAAGCAATTTGGCAGCAGCTACATTATTATGTGTAGACACAATGAATGCTTCAGCAGTTTGCTTAGTTAACTTCAGCTTACGACCACTACCTCCTTGCCATGTGCAGGTCGATATAATTTGGCAGCCATCCTCCAACTTAGTGAAAGATGTACAGTCTGCTGTCCAAGGCTGTCTGGATTCATCATCTTGAACCACTCACTCATTGTCTGGGTGAGAATGATGGTGCCTTCGCTGATGCCCAATGAATCCTTGAAGGTCTTTAAGGCAGCGACAGTCTTTTCATTGAACACCTGACATACTAAGGGTACGCTCTGGCGTTGAAGGGGTTTGGGGAAAACAGCTGTGTGCGTCAGCTTGGTTAAGCGAATAGGAGTAGCTCGGTCGATCTCATAAAGCTTCCGAATATCACTCCAGTAAGCTTTGTACTCATTGCCATGTACAAGAAATGAGAGTGTCTGGCCATCAACAGTAATCCAGTTGTTACGAACATTTTTGAAGATGTGCACGTAGTCGTACACTAAGCTAAGAACATAGATTGCTCTTGAATGGATAGCACTTGACAACATCCAGGTCCTCCAAGTTTCGAATAAACACTGCCATTGGTATTGCAATTGTCACATATCAAAGAAATCACAGTACCGCCAGCACCAACTACAGCTGAGGCAGCTTCAGTAAGAAGTTCACTCAGCTTATCGGCAGCTAGCTTTTTGCAGGGTAAAATGCGTAGAATATAGCGTGGACCACCAAAATGGCAGGCAACTTCAACAACCATAGCATGTGAAGCAAGCATTTCATGGTCACTACCCGCTGCAACATTTTGAGCATATCCTAGAACATGTCCTCCAGAAAATTGCAATGTCTCGATCAGTTTTACTTCATCAAACATTAGATTCACCAAACGCTGCTGCGGCTTAAGCTGGTCGAATAACGTTTTGAGGTTGGAGTTCTGCAGACTACTAGAAAGCACCTCTTTTATCTTTTTTGTTGATGGTAGAATGATTAAGCCAGATCGACGAATCATTTTGTATGCACTGGGTGATATGTTGTGAAGCTGCATTGCGAATATCAGAGTGTCGGTATGAAATCGACGACCATCAGGAGGTTTGAACACAAGCCGCAGCTGTGACAGAATGAAGGTTAAATGAGGAAGCTCGTGTGCCTCAGTCATTTTGCAGAGCTGGCTTATTATGTACTGAAGACTTTCCTGGCTTGTGTACTCATAGGTGTTTACCTGTTCAGTTATAGATCTAATCTGGGACCATTTTGAGAGCAAGCTGTTCTTTTGCAAAGGAAAAAGTCGTTTAGGCACCTCAATGCCATCTTTCTCAACTCTCTTCAAGAATAGGAGTCCAAAAGGTGAGTTGACTTGTTGTAGATGAAAGAACTGCTTGACAGTTTGTCCAGTAGCGTCAGTTCTTGATAGGTAGAGATCTTTCTGGTCTTTTATGACGTTAAAACCAGGAAAATAGGAGCTAATTTTGGCGCGAAATTGGTCGAAATCTCGGATTTTGTCTGCAGCCTCAGCAGCTGCATGCACCTTTTTAGCTCTTGATTGTGATGTAGAAGATGATGTTGGGCTTGGGGCTGAGGTAACCTGCTTCAAAGCTGATTTTGGTATTCCAGGAAATATTGATGGAGGTTGTTTGGGTCGCTTGCCACCCTTAACTGACACCCATTCACAATTGAAATGTGTCTCATAAATATATATCTCCTTCAAGCATCTCAAGCTTTCTTTCTCATTCGGCATTGCCAATATCCATCTCTCCCTCTCCTCAGGATCTTTTGGGAAGGATATGACTTTTACATAAGGTGTCCCATCATAGTTCCCTTTACAACCAAAGCAGCTACAGTGACGTGGCATATTGTGAGATCACCAGCTGGACCGTTTCTATAACAAAAACAGAAACAAAACACATTAGTCAGTGAGATTTGAACAGAAAATGGGATTTGCATAGAAAACGAGATAAAAACAGGAAAAGTTGTGGGAGCAAAATGATCTTAAAATTTGAAAATACATAACATATGTCAATTTAAAAAAAATCAGGCATGAAGTCTCTCAGACTCAAGTTAAAAACCCCGAGGTCCTGACGTTCCAG
>NC_090745.1:49140369-49160369 GCF_036898095.1 Palaemon carinicauda | reverse complement strand
CCTATTTTTTGTTTAGTACATTTACAACTCTCTCTCTCTCTCTCTCTCTCTCTCTCTCTCTCTCTCTCTCTCTCTCTCTCTCTCTCTCTCTCTCTCTCTCTCTCTCTCCTTTTTTACTTCTATCTCTCTAACAAATGAAATCTTTGTGGCTTCACAAAATATGTTATATAAAAATCAATCATGATTCAATTTTCCTTACTCCTCCAAACTCGCACCATCTCTATCACCTCGAACGTTATAGTGGTAACTTAATTGTTCGACTTTAAAAACCAGCCTAGTACTTTCTTCTTTTACTTTTTTTTCTGATGGTTCCATAATTGAGGTGGGTACAAGTTGACTTATAACTGAAGTTAGGACGAATGGACAATTATCTTTCGTAACCGTTTAGGATTAGCGTAAATTATCATACTGTCTGTCATTATTGGCAGTTTGTTATTGTTAATTAAATGCAAAAAAAGTTTTCCTACTTTGGTACGTATGTAGGAATTTATATGGGTACGGTACAATATTTACAATAACATAATAATTACTAGAAGCTTTTGATATCATTAGTTATCACTTTGATCATGCGTGGTTAATGCATTCATTTGTTTATTATGATCGAAGATGGAGCGTAAAGTAAACAATTGGAAGGTTTCCGTTTCAGGCGGCGTCTTTAAGAAAAACATTATATAAATGGCATTCATTTCATTTATTTCGAAGATCTAAGAAAAATTAGATTGAACAACATTGGTAATAACAAAATAACAGTGATGGTTTTGCTATTCCCCAATTGTTTTATACAATAGACATGACAAACTATCAAAATTTGTCCGTATCTTAGGTCGCGTTATAACAGGAAATATACAAACATCCTGGTTGTAATTTTAACCCTTCTCAAGTTATTAGAACTTTCAAGTATATTAAATGTTTGATTTATTTACAAGAACAATTTAATATTATAAAAAAATACAGTAGAGTAAATAAAAAGTATTGGAAATGGGTAGTAAACAGGTTTGAATAGGCAAGTTGTTGGTTGCCATGGCCCTAATGGAATTATTTCTGTTAGTTGTGTTTTGAAATATGCGATTTTCCATTTATGCGGGGTCATTGGTCGACCAAATTCTCGCATAATTCGGAACCCTACTGTATGTAGATATATACACATATATATACAGTATATATATATATATATATATATATATATATATATATATATATATATATATTATTTGTTCATTTATTTATTTATCTTTATTTTTATTTTATTTAAATGGCGTGGATATTTCCGCATTCGTTATTACTGCCTGCTTAGATGAATGGGCGAAGGGATTACGGTTGGGAGGTATTTGCATTCAAAGCTATTTATAAGAGTATTGGATGATCTCAGCCATCCCAAAGATGATTTGGACCTTTTTGGCAGAACTACTCTCAAGAGTTGGGTCATGGGAATCAAGGGGGATCCAATCCTTGAGGTGGGATTCTTGGCTTTTGGCCGGAAGCCCATCATTACAGATATGGGGAGGATGGTTCCATATATCCTTAGTCTCGGTCCTACCAGGAGCATTTAGCTTACACCTGTGCCTCTATATCCGTTTTGATGCTATCCTTCGGGTAGGGTATGGTGTGGTCCATGTGGGAAGTATATTCTCATTGTGCCGATTGTGGAGAATGCAAATTTCCTTTCCAACGTATGATACTTTCTTAAATTTCTCAATTAGGGAAACCAACAAAAAAACAAAGAAAATCCACCCTTAACTATGGACCCTTCAAATACTGACTCCCTATCCCCTGGATTTGCTGACTCCCCCCAGCACTGTTGACGACCTCTGATAATGTGAATAGGAAACGTTCTGTTGATGACCTCGGAACAAGAAAGGACCATTTTACTGATATTTCAAAATTGAGTAATTTGGATAACACGAGGAAACTTTGAATCCATCATGTTACCCAAATTTCAATAGAGACAAATTATAATGATCTGTTGATGACCTCGGAACAAGAAAGGACCATTTTACTAATATTTCAAAATTGAGTATATTGGATAACACGAGGAAACTTTGAATCCATCATGTTACCCAAATTTCAATAGAGACAAATTATGATGATCTATATAAAGCATTTGAATGCTATGGAGGCTTAACCCTGGAAAGGTATGATGGGTCGTTTGCGACCCCTACAGCATTTTCAAAACCTGTTTTTTCCCCATAAATCATCAGCTGTCTCGAATATGGAAGTGATTGACCTGCAAGGGGTGACTAGTCTACATGCCATTGTCTGCTTTAGGACTGATTTTCGTCTAACTTCCCTCCTTCCCCGTTTTCTTACCCCCCCAGGGGTCGACCTCGACCCTATATACCTTTATAGGTGTAAGTGATCAAACAGCAAAGTTATTACATAATTATAAATTGTCGAACAGTGTTAATACTTGTTTGGTTCTTTATAGTTGGAAAGTGTGGGTGGATGGTGTGTCTACCACTTGCATGACATTGGTTTTGGCTTAGATGCCATATATTGCCATGAGGTCCATTTTCCCTCAAATGCTAATTTCTGATTTTTTTAGGTTTTTTGCAAATTTGATTTTTTTTCTATTTATTTTGAATTTATCTTCAATAATGGCCAGCAGACAGTATTCCCTCGGCATGGATGTCATCAACACACTTCTAATGGAGTTAAAAAGAGATGTTGATGATAATATGGAGCTTGCAACCCCATTCTTCATTTCAAGTGGTAGATTGGGCTGTAAGAGTTGTTGCGGTGTGCGGCCATTTTGTTGACATATCCGAAAGGTAAGTTGGCATATCTCTATATATTCTTGTTCTGTATAGAATTCGTGATATTTTGGTATAATTTAATTCATGAATATCATATTTTATAGGAGATACAATGATTTTCATAAGAAATTTACATTGTGAACTAGGCCATCAAAAAATGACCTTTAGATTTCGCCCCTGTTATAACAGTAAATTACATCTTAGTGCACATTTTATTATGTATTTCTGTTCTAGGATAATATGAGTTTATTCTATAAAAAAAATTAGCCTCTTCCTATTTCATTTGGGTACCCAAAAAAATTCATGAAATTTGGACAAATTTTTTTGGCCAAAAAAATTTACCCTTTTTTTTCTCATTTCAGATCTTGACTTCTATGGGTCCAACTCATTTCCAGCAATTACACGCTGTTGCTTTGCCATCTAAGAAGGTGTCCCTAAAGGGATTTATGTGTATATGTATATTTCTTTTTTTTTAATATTTACGTCGTCTTTTTTTTTGTATACTTAAATTTTTAATATGTTTCCAATAAATAGTTATTTTGTAGATGGGTATCATTTATTTTTCAGTAATTTTTAGCATTCTTTGAAGTATTTTTAGCAAGTCAAACAATACAGATTGATGCATAACTAGATTTATCCTGAATTTTTTTCGGAGTCGGGGTCGTTCACGACCGAGTATACCCTTAAAGGGGTGTCCGAGTAGCATACCTATCCAGGGTTAAAAGAAATAAAGATGAAACTTCAAGCTGAAACATGGGATTCATGGATATCTTACAGTAGTTATGACGAAGCATTTTGTGCAATAAGTAACTTGAATAATATTAAAATTAATAACTTAAATGTCGCGGCTGGTCTCTGCAATAAGGTACCAAAGGAATTGGATGTGTTTAGGCCTGCCGAATGTTTGGAAAAAGATGCAGATTTAGTTATGTCCTCCCAGAGAAAGCCTGAACCAACGATGTGGCTTATAGCTGAATCAAAGGGGTTTACAGGGAATTATTTTAAAATATGCAAATTGATTCAGAAAAAAGTAGGAACTATTGCACCAGGTGATATATCTCGTTTTGGAAAAAATAGTTTCCTTATCCATGCCGAAAGTTTTGGAAAGAAGTGAAGAGAGTAAGGAAGGCCGGCGCAAGAATTGAAGAGACAGTGAAAGATGGAAATGGAAGGTTGTTAAAAGGAGAGGAGGCAAGGAAAAGGTGGGCGGAATATTTTGAAAGTTTGCTGAATGTTGAGGATGATAGGGAGGCAGATATAATTGCGGTTCCAGGTGTTGAGGTGCCAGTGATGGGAGATGAGAATGAGAGAGAGATTACAATAGAGGAAGTGAGGAGAGCACTAGATGAAACGAGAGTAGGAAAAGCATCGGGTATGGATGGTGTGAAAGCTGAGATGTTGAAGGAAGGGGGTGTGACTGTACTTGAATGGTTGGTGAGATTGTTTAATGTGTGTTTTGTGTTGTCAATGGTACCAGTAGATTGGGTCTGTGCATGTATTGTACCACTATATAAGGGTAAGGGAGATGTGCATGAGTGTTGTAATTCAAGAGGTATTAGTTTGTTGAGTGTAGTTGGAAAAGTGTATGGTAGAATACTGATTAATAGGATTAAGGATAAAACAGAGAATGCAATCTTGGAAGTACAGGGTGGTTTTAGAAGAGGTAGGGGTTGTATGAATCAGATTTTTACAGTTAGGCAGATATGCGAGAAATATTTAGCAAAAGGTAAGGAGGTGTATGTTGCGTTTATGGATCTGGAGAAAGCATATGATAGAGTTGATAGGGAAGCAATGTGGAATGTGATGAGGTTATATGGAGTTGGTGGAAGGTTGTTGCAAGCAGTGAAAAGTTTCTACACAGGAAGTAAAGCATGTGTTAGAATAGGAAATGAGGTGAGCGATTGGTTTCCGGTGAGAGTGGGGCTGAGACAGGGATGTGTGATGTCGCCGTGGTTGTTTAACTTGTATGTTGATGGAGTGGTGAGAGAGGTGAATGCTAGAGTGCTTGGACGAGGATTAAAACTGGTAGGCGAGAATGATCATGAATGGGAGGTAAATCAGTTGTTGTTTGCGGATGATACTGTACTGGTAGCAGACACAGAAGAGAAGCTTGACCGACTAGTGACAGAATTTGGAAGGGTGTGTGAGAGAAGGAAGTTGAGAGTTAATGTGGGTAAGAGTAAGGTTATGAGATGTACGAGAAGGGAAGGTGGTGCAAGGTTGAATGTCATGTTGAATGGAGAGTTACTTGAGGAGGTGGATCGGTTTAAGTACTTGGGGTCTGTGGTTGCAGCAAATGGTGGAGTGGAAGCAGATGTACGTCAGAGAGTGAATGAAGGTTGCAAAGTGTTGGGGGCAGTTAAGGGAGTAGTAAAAAATAGAGGATTGGGCATGAATGTAAAGAGAGTTCTATATGAGAAAGTGATTGTACCAACTGTGATGTATGGATCGGAGTTGTGGGGAATGAAAGTGATGGAGAGACAGAAATTGAATGTGTTTGAGATGAAGTGTCTGAGGAGTATGGCTGGTGTATCTCGAGTAGATAGGGTTAGGAACGAAGTGGTGAGGGTGAGAACGGGTGTAAGAAATGAGTTAGCGGCTAGAGTGGATATGAATGTGTTGAGGTGGTTTGGCCATGTTGAGAGAATGGAAAATGGCTGTCTGCTAAAGAAGGTGATGAATGCAAGAGTTGATGGGAGAAGTACAAGAGGAAGGCCAAGGTTTGGGTGGATGGATGGTGTGAAGAAAGCTCTGGGTGATAGGAGGATAGATGTGAGAGAGGCAAGAGAGCGTGCTAGAAATAGGAATGAATGGCGAGCGATTGTGACGCAGTTCCGGTAGGCCCTGCTGCTTCCTCCGGTGCCTTAGATGACCGCGGAGGTAGCAGCAGTAGGGGACTCAGCAGTATGAAGCTTCATCTGTGGTGGAAATGTGGGAGGTTGGGCTGTGGCACCCTAGCAGTACCAGCTGAACTCGGCTGAGTCCCTGGTTAGGCTGGAGGAACGTAGAGAGTAGAGGTCCCCTTTTTGTTTTGTTTCTTGTTGTTGTCGGCTACCCCCCAAAATTGGGGGAAGTGCCTTTGGTATATGTATGTATGTATGTATCCATGCCAAATCCAGTACAGTGAACCCTCGTTTATCGCGGTAGATAGGTTCCAGACGCGGGCGCGATAGGTGAAAATCCGCGAAGTAGTGACATCATATTTACCTATTTATTTAACATGTATATTCGGACTTTTAAAACCTTCCCTTGTACGTAGTACTGTTCACAAACTACCCTTTAATGTACAGAACACTTAATGCATGTACTACAGTACCCTAAACTGAAACAGGCACAAATATTAAAGGCGATTTTATATCATGCGTTTCTTAAACACCTAAAAAGCACGATAAAAAATGGCAACCAATGTTTTGTTTACGTTTATCTCTGATCATAATGAAGAAACAAACTCATTTAGTGTACTGTACACATATATGTATAGGTTAGTTTTTGCATCGATTATATTGATGTATACAGTATGTTGATTTTGTTATTACCAATGTTTTACTTAATTTTCCTTAGGACTTCCAAATGAAATGTTTTTCTTTATGACGCCGCCTGAAACGACGGCGTCATAAAGTACGCTCAGAACAAAGAAGGCATTTAACGCGCATGATGAAAGTGATAAATAATGATATTTACAGTAAAAGCTTTTAGAAAATATGTTATTACAAATATTATTTACCGTATCTATATAAAATCATACAGTACATACTGTACGTAGCAAAGCAGGAAAACAATTTACGAGAGAGAGAGAGAGAGAGAGAGAGAGAGAGAGAGAGAGAGAGAGAGAGAGAGAGAGAGAGAGAGAGAGAGAGAGATTGTTTTACGTACGTAAATGTAAATTTTAAACAAAAAAAATATGATAGGCTTTTAAAACCTTCCCTTTAACTTAATGCATACAGTACTAAACTATAAAACAGGCACAAATATTAAAATGTTTAAGTAAAAAATAAAGATTGTTACTGTACTCACCACGAAAGAAGTTCAAGAAAAACTTGAATGATGATGGCGATGAATTTGCTGCACAGTAGAAATGATGATGATGAAGCTGATGATGTCTTCTACTGTGCAGCCAATAATAGTATTTTACGTCTCTTCAGACGGAGGTGTCTTTTCCTGGGACACCTCTTCAACTTCTTCCTGAGACACTTATTCAATTTCTTCTGAGGGCATTGTGATCGGAAGTTGCTGCCGCTGCTTCTTTTTTCGCAAGAGCATCCTGTAGGGAGCCATGTGTTCATCGATCTTGGTGCAGAATTGTACAGAACGAACCATATCCTCGTCCCACTCTTGCGACATTTCTTTCACCTCATTCGCAAGCTTGCAGAGCTTGGCAAGCCGTTCTAATGTTAAGACCGTTTCTTCGACATTTTCTTGGATCTCTTCCTGTGTTTCACTGTCTTCACTGCCCGATTTCGTCAGGTCTTCGAGGTCTGCGGCCGCGTAACTTCTACTGTCTTTTAACATAGTATCGAGAAGTGTCACCTTCTCAGCAATCGTCATCATCTTTCGGTGCTGTTTAGGCTCACTACCAGCCTTAGTAGAAGCAGAAGGCTTGGGAGGCATTGTACAGTAGGGTTTAACAGAAAGTTCAACAAAAAGTTCAACTTAAAACAGTCACGCACAGCACAGATTAAAGTTCACAATTAACAACGTCAACACAGCGATACAGCGGGAGACAAAGTGACCGCGGAAAGAGATGCTGCGGGTTGGAGAAGCGGTCAAAACACCAATCAGAGGCTAGATTACAAAACTTGAGTTCTGATTCGTCATCTATCAGCGCTTGAACCAATCACAACCCGTCTTACAGTACTATGATGCGTTGGTTACCTACTCATAGAAGATGCCCCGCGCATACTGAACGTACGTAGATTAAGTACAATACCGTAATAATAATAAATAATGATAATAATACTGTACAGTAATAATAATAATAATAATGATAATAATAATAACAATAATAATTTTATTAACAACAACAATAATAATAATAATAACAATAATAATAATACAGCTTTACGTACGCTATTTTACGCTCTCTCTCTCTCTCTCTCTCTCTCTCTCTCTCTCTCTCTCTCTCTCTCTCTCTCTCTCTCTCTCGTACGCTTATTCGAAATGTGATTTTTGCAACAAAGAATATTATTGGATGCAGTACTACGTACGTATACATACAAAAGATTCATGGAAAAGAAGCATATCCATTACAGTACACACCATTCTAATATGGTATGACTGCATCTGATTTGCGTTTCATGTTCGATTTAATTTTACTACATACTGTATACAGTACTGAATTATCGTATGATCACATTCTCTTTTCGTGTTTTATTTCTTTCTGTGCTTAATTATATGTCATATGTAATGCAATGAACAATCAGTAAGAGCAGATATTACTAATTACAGTATTAATGGAATTACAGGTAACGAAATATCGTATTTGGGGTCTTCAGATATTGCGGTATTTTCGAAATTTCCGGAAAATCCGCGATATGTATATATATATGGGTTATGGAAAAACCCCGCGAAGTGGTGAATCCGCGATTGTCGAACCGCGAAGTAGCGAGGGTTCACTGTACATAGTCTGTAATATTGTCCAACATGAAAACAAATAATGATGACATTAAGTTAGCTGTCAAACCCCACCTAAATTTTAGCTACGGAAGGGGAGTAGTTTTTAACAGAGATCTATATGAATTTACAGAGGAGGAGATACTGGCCATGTGTCCACTAAATGTATGGAAAGTTCATAAAGTCCCAGGTACATCAATGATAATCCTTACGTTCCAGGATGCTGATGTACCTCTTCATATTGTTATTGAGAACGAAAGGATTAAAGTAAGACCATTCAAGCAGAAGCCACTGCAATGCTTTAATTGTATTAAATTTGGTCACCCGTCTAAAGTTTGCAAAAATGAGAAAATGTGTGATATTTGCTCCAAATCTTACCATGGAGAGTGTGCACTTGGAGCCAGGTGTTTAAACTGCAGCTCAAATCATAAATCCACAGACAAGAGCTGCAAGCTATATAAGTTGGAGGAAGCTGCCCTCAACAAATCGAACTTAGAACATATAAGTATGACCTATGCCAAAAGATTATTAAATAAACCAAATACATATGCTAAGGCATTAAAATCAAACCAACCTAGTACTGCCAATAGCTCAAAAAAAGTATACCATCTGATAAAATGTCAAATAACGAGGTAACCATATTACCTCCTGAGGCTTTACCACAGTGTATTAACATTAGGGCATTGCCCATTGCTGTACAGCCTTCGTCCCCCATTACAAAAAATAGTACAAACCTCTCTCAGGCCGTGTCCTTGCCTGATTTGATGGAGGTTCCACTTACGACCAACTTACCTGATGCACGTGTAGTGGGAAAGGTGCAAAAACCTAGAATCCCACCATCTTTTAATCGTAAAAGAAAGAGACCTCCATCTTTCCCCCCTCCATTATTATTATTATTATTATTATTGTTATTATTATTATTATTATAATTATTATTATTACTAGCCAAGCTACAACCCTAGTTGGAAAAGGAAGATACTATAAGCCCAAGGGCTCCAATAGGGGTAAATAGCCCCGTTAGGAAAGGAAATAAGGAAATAAATAAATGATGAAAATGAATTAACAATAAATCATTCTAAAAATAGTAACGTCTAAACAGATATGTCCTATATAAACTGTTAACAACGTCAAAAACAGACATGTCATATATAAACTATAAAAAGACTCATGTCAGCCTGGTCAACATGAAAACATTTGCTCCAACTTTGAACTTGTGAAGTTCTACTGATTTAACTACCCGATTAGGAAGATCATTCCACAACTTTGTAACAGCTGGAATAAAATTCTAGAATACTGTGTAGTATTGAGCCTCATGATGGAGAAGGCCTGGCTATTAGAATTAACTGCCTGCCTAGCATTACAAACTGGATAGAATTGTCCAGGGAGATCTGAATGTAAAGGATGGTCAGAGTTATGAAAAATCTTATGCAACGTGCATAATAAACTAATTAAATGACGGTGCCAAAGATTAATATCTAGATCAGGAATAAGAAATATAATAGATCGTAAGTTTCTGTCCAACAAATTAAGATGAGAATCAGCAGGTGACCACCTGACAGGAGAACAATCCTCAAAACAAGGTAGAATGAGAGAATTAAAACACTTCTTCAGAATAGATTGATCACTGAAAATCTTGTAAGACTTTCTCAATAAGCGTATTTTTTGTGTAATTGAAGAATACACAGACCTAATGTGTTTCTCAAAAGTAAATTTGCTGTCGAGAATCAGACCTAAAATTTTAAAAGAGTCCTACAAATTTAAAGAAACATTATCAATACTGAGATCAGGATTTTGATGAGCCACCGTCCTTGACCTACTTACATTAAAGTTATGACATCAAATAAATTTGATGTTTGGTCTGTTGATGTTTCTAATGAACCAGAAGATAAACTGAATAAATCAGAAATTCGAGTTGAGGTCCACCATCCACCTCAACAAATAGATCAAAAGGATACAAAGAAAAACACAAACGTAAAACCCATCTCTGAAGAAACCTACAGGTAATAATGTTAGATTAAAAACTGCTAATGGGAAGACCTCATCCAAGATGTCTTCCAGAAATAATCCATAATTTTCTGCTCCATTTTGCAATAGAACTGTCTGGGTTTAAGGGCGAAATATGAAGAACTTGAGCTCCTAATTCATGAACATTCCCCCATAATTGTATGTCTACAGGAAAGTACGCTTGATGCTAACACTCCTAGTCCTCGAGAGTATGTTAGCTATAAAACACCATATAATCAACAAGCAGGGAGCCGTAGCGAAAGTCTCATGTACATTCGTCGAGATGTTCCCCAAATACCTATGTCTATATGTACAACCCTGCAGGCCGTGGTTGTACAAATTGATGAAGGGAGAAAATATACAATATGCTCTCTGTACTTACCTCCCAATGATAATATTTCATCTGATGATTTAGCAGAGGTCATTCAATAACTCCCTCAACCTTTTCTCTTACTGGGAGATGTGAATGGTAGACATCCTTTATGGGGTGATGTTTTGGCAAACACAAGGGGCAATATTATCTCATCAATTGTAGAGAATGAGGATGTGGGACTCCTTAATACAGGAAAGCCCACGCACTTCCATTTTCAGACAGGTACCTTGTCATGCATTGACCTTTCAATTGCAAGCTCTAACTGCCTTCTTGATTTTGATTGGAAGACATTAGATGATTGGCATAATAGTGATCATGCACCAATCATTATAAACACCAACAAGGGTCCGCCTTTACAAAAATTGCCACGATGGAATCTTGACAAGGCAGACTGGGTTAAATTTTGTGAGCTAAGTGAAATCGAAGGGAGAGCAAAACAGTTTGAAAGTATTGAATGGAACTCTCCATCCAGCAGGAATCAATTCGATTCCCAAAACCACAGGACTATTCAAAAGACGACCAGTCCCGTGGTGGTATTAAGAATTAATAGCCTTGCACAGAGCCACCAGAAAATCTCTTGACTAGATTGCGTAGACACCGTACAGATGAAAATTTGATAACATACAAAAAGTATAGAGCACAGGTCCGTCGTGCCATGAAAGAAGGTAGAAGCTAATCTTGGGTGGCTTTTGTTTCCTCCATTAATAGTAGAACATCACCATCTTCTGTATAGAGGAAAATGAAAAAGATTGCAGGCAAATTTACCCCAAAACCACCAACAGTGTTGAAAGTGAATGGTCAGTATGTGACTGAAGCAAATGAAGTTACCAATGCCCTGGCTGACCATTTTTCAAATATATTGTGATAGAGTGTAGCAGCTCCTTGTCACCAGCACAGGAGCATTGAAGAAAAGAAAATTTTAAATTTTGCAACAGGAAGGGAAGAGTCATATAATTCTCCTTTCATTGAAAGAGAATATGATTCGGCACTTTCCACTTGTAACGATACAGCCCCAGGACCCGATGGAATTCCATATACAATGATTAAACATGTATATTGTAATACAAATTTATTTACTTTAAGCATTATTAATAGAATATGGCATGATCATAGTTACCCAAGTGTTTGGGAACTAGCCATTATTTTAGCCTTTTTAAAACCCGGTAAGGACAAGTTTTAGCAGTAAACTACCGACCTATTGCATTGACATCTTGTTTATGTAAAATTATGGGGAAGATGGTCAATGCAAGGCTGATGTGGTACCTTGAAAAGAAGGGTATTTTATTACCGATTCAATGTGGATTTAGAAGAATGCTCTCTACTGATATGTTGATAAGACTTGAGTCCTCTATTTGTGAAGCGTTTGATTCCAAACAGCACCATGTGACAGTTTTTTTTACCTTGAAAAGGCATATGATACCACTTGGAGAAATGGTATACTTAAAACAATTCATGAATTGGGATTGACAGGAGAGCTGCCACTGTTTATTCCGGCATTTCTTTCAAATAGAGTTTTTCAAGTGAGAGTTGGGGAAACTATCAGGGAGTAAATGCCAGGAAGAAGGAGTTCCTCTTGGTAGTGTGCTGTGTGTATCCCGTTTTGTACTAGTAATTAATGGGATATCCTTAGCCATTCCCTGGGATGTTTTCTCAATATTATTTGTGGATGATCTCTTCATATCATTTTCTGGAGCTAGAATGGCAATGGTTGAGAGACAACTACAACTCTCAATTGACAAAATTATCCAGTGTCCCGATATGAATGGATTTAAGTTCTCGACAAGTAAAACCACTATTGTACATTTCTGTCGTATCCGGGGAGCACATCCAGACCCGGATATATACATTAAAGTTCAACGTATCTCATGTGTAGGGGAAGCTAAATTTTTAGGTTTGATATTTGATTGTAGACTTACATGGGTTTCTTACTTAAAAGCGTTAAAAGCTAAATGTGTTGAGGCTCTGAATCTTTTAAATCTATTGTCCCATACATCGTGGGGGCCAGACCGCAATACTATTAAAATTATACAAGGCCTAGTTTTTTTCCAAAATTCGTTATGGATGTGAAATATACTCTTCAGCCACCCCAAGCCGGTTAAAAATATTAGATTCGATACATCATGCTGGTATTAGATTGTCCACAGGAGCGTTTAGAACCTCACCTAACCCGTCTCCTTGTTGATGCTGGAGAGTTACCTCTAGACCTTTATCGAATGTCTTCCATTATTCGGTATTGGTTTAGATTGCAAAGACTCCCTAACTCTTTAGCCTTTCAGACTGCAAGCCTTGTAAGACACACATCATACTTTGAGTTGCACCCAAAATCTCCTCATCCTTATGGCTTTCGGGTGAAACGATTATTAAACAGTCTGGATTTGATTAGAAGTAAGGTACTTCCATTCAAGGTATCATCAACGCCTCCCTGGAAATTACCAGAGATATCTTTTTGTAAATACTTTATTGGAGTTAAGAATATGACCGACCTAGGAGCCAGGACTCTTTTTATGGAACATGTTGAAGAACATAGATGATCTACTTTTATATATACTGATGGCTCCAAATCTGATGCTGGCGTTGTATTTACTGCCGAACTCTATGGCATATTAACCGCTATTGAGCAAATAGCGTTGGAGAAGGAGGATAATTTTACAATTTTTATTAATACAAAGAGTGTCCTTCAAGCTCTAGAAGTTTTTAATTCTAGTAACCCTCTAGTTTTAAAGATTTTAGAATGGCTTTTTATTATTGGACGGAAAGGTATAATGGTTCGGTTTTGTTGGGTTCCAGCACATGTAGGTGTGTCTGGGAATGAGAAGGCAGATTCGCTGGCTAAGAATGCTGCATCCGAGTTGCTGCCAAGAAGGTATCCCATTCCGTGTAATGATTTCCTACCCTCAAGAAATTGCTTTGCAATAAATGGCAACAGCACTGGGATAGTCTAGATGGCAATAAAATGAGAGAAGTAACAAATGTCATATCACCTTGGAGGTATAACATGCCCCGAAAATGGGAGACAACTCTTTGCTGTCTCGGTATTGGTCACACGAGTTTCTACTGAAAGGCCAACACCAACCGTATTTTGACGACTGTTTAGTACCTCTAACAGTGAGGCATTTTTTGACCGAATGCCCCCAATTATAATAACTTGAGGAATAGTTATTTGTTTGACGCTCGAGGTGAGGGTGGCAGGTCCATCCTTGCCAAGATTCTTGGACATGATGTGTCCTACTATGCAAGTGGCATTTTTAGATTTGTTTCATAAGCAGGTCTTTTGAAAACTATCTAATATTTATAATGACATTCAATTTTTATGGTTTTCATTAGCTAAGTGAAATCGAGGTGAGTGCAGAACAGTTTGAAAGTATTGATGATATCATAGACCTACTGAATGGAACTCTCCACACAGCAGGAATCAATTTGATTCCCAAAACCACAGGATTACTCAAGCGACGACCAGTCCCGTTTTGGTCTTCAGAATTAACAGTCTTGCACAGAGCCACTCAAAAGTCTCTGACTAGATTGCGTAGACGCTGTACTGATAAAAATTTGATAACTTGCAAAAAGTTTAGAGCACAGTTCTGTCGTGCCATGAAAGAAGCTAAATGCCATTCTTGGGTGTCATTTGTTTCCTCCATTAACAGTAGAATACCACCATCATCTGTATGGAGGAAAATAGAGATTGCCGGCAAATTTACCCCAAACCTATCACCAGTGTTGAAAGTGAACGGTCAGTATGTGATAAAGCAAATGATGTTCGCAATGCCCTGGCTGATCATTTTTCAAATGTATCTTGCAAGTGTGTAGCAGCTCCTGGTCACCAATATAGGAGCATTGAAGAAAAGAAAATTTTAAATCTTGCAACAGGAAGGGAAGAGTCATATAATTTTCCTTTTACTGAAAGAAAATATGATTCCGCACTTGCTACTTGTAACGATACAGCAACTGGACCTGATGGAATTCCATATGCAATGATTAAACATGTACATTTTAATACTAAATTATTTATTTTAAGTATTATTAATAGAATATGGCATGATCATAGTTATCCAAGTGTTTGGGAACTAACCATTATTGTAGCCTTTTTAAATTCCGGTAAGGACAAGTTTTTAGCAGCAAATTACCGACCTATTGCATTGACATCTTGTTTATGTAAAATCAAGGGGACGATGGCCAATGGTATTTTATCACCCATTCAATGTGGATTCAGAAAAATGCACTCAACAGATGTGTTGATATGACTTGAATCCTCTATTTGTGAAGCGTTTGCTCACAAACAGCACCATGTGGCAGTCTTTTTTTGACCTTGAAAATGCATATGATACCACATGGAGATATGGTATACTTAAAACAATTCATGAATTGGGATTGAGAGGAGACCTGCCACTATTTATTTATTCAGGGATTTCTTTTATATACAGTTTACAAGTGAGAGTTGGGGAACTATCAGAGAGTAAATGTCAGGAAGGAGTTCCTCATGGTAGTGTGCTGAGTGTAACCCTATTTTCAATAGCAATTAATGGGATATTCTCAACCATTCCCCAGGATGTTCTCTCAACATTATTTGTGGATGATCTCTCCATATCATTTGCTGGAGCTAGAATAGCAATGGTTGAGAGAAAACTACAACTCAATTGACAAAATTATCCAGTGGGCCGATATGATTGGATTTAAGTTCTCGACATGTACAACTAATATTGTGCATTTTTGTCGTATCTGGGGAGCACATCCAGACCCGGATACTGTATATACATTAAATGTCAACGGATCCCATGTGTAGGGTAAGCTAGATTTTTAGGTTTGATATTTTGTTGTAGTCTTACATGGGTTTCTCACCTTGAAGCATTAAAAGCTATATGTGTTGAGGCTCTGAATCTTTTAAAGGTATTGTTCCATACATAATGGGGGGCAGACCGCAAAACTATTTTGAAATTATACGAGGCCTTGATTTTTTTCCAAAATTAGTTATGGATGTGAAATATACTCCTCAGCCACCTCAATCCAATAAAAGCTATTAGATTCAATACATCATGCTGGTATTAGATTGTCCACAGGAGCGTTTAGAACCTTATCTATTCCAATTCTGCTTGTTGATGCAAGAGTTACTTCCAGACCTTTACCGAATGTCTTCTATTATTCGGTTTTGGTTTATGTTGCAAAGACTCCCAAATTCTTTAGCCTTTCAGACTGCAAGCCTTGTAAGGCACTCAGCATACTTTGAGTTGTACTCAAAATCTCGTAAACCTTATGGGTTTCGGGTGAAACAATTATTAAACAGTCTGGATATAATTAGAGGTGAGGTGCTGCCATTGCAGGTATCACCAACTTCTCCGTGGAAATTACCAGAGATATCTTTTTGTAAATACATTATTAGAGTTAAGAAGAATATGACTGATCTAGAAGCCAGGTCTCTTTTTATGGAACATGTTGAAGAACATAGAGGATCAACTTTTATATACACTGATGGCTCCAAATCTGATGCTGGCGTTGGATTTGGAGTACATAGTAATGGTTTTAATTGTAGAGGTGCACTTCCTCTAACAGCTTCCATATTTACTGCCGAACTGTATGGCATATTAACCGCTATTGAGAAAATAGCGTTGGAGAAGGAGGGTGTAATTTTTAGTGATGCAAGGAGTGACCTTCAAGCTTTAAAATTTTTTAATCTTAGTAACCCTCTAGTTTCAAAGATTTTAGACTAGCCTCTTAATATTGGACAGAGAGGTATAATGGTTAATTTTGTTGGGTTCCAGCACATGTACTGTAGGTGTGTCGGGGAATGAGAAGGCAGATTTACTGGCGAAGAATGCTGCATCTGAGTTGCTACCAAGAAGGTATCCCATTCCCTGTGAGGATTTCCTACCTAACATCAAGAAATTGTTTTGTGATAGTTGGCAACGGCGCTGGAATAATCTAGATGGCCATAAAATGAAAGAAGTAAGAAATGTCATATCTTCTTGGAGGTATGACCTGATGCCTCGAAAATGTCTCGGTATTGGTCACACTCAGTTGACACAAGAGTTTCTTCTGAAGGGCCAACACCAACTGTATTGCGACTACTATTTAGTACCTTTAACAGTGAGGCGTTTGTTGACCGAATGCCCCAATTATAATAACTTAAGAAATAGATATCTATTTGAGGCTCGAGGTGAGGGTTGCAGGTTCATCCTTGCCAAGATTCTTGGACATGATGTGTCTTACTATACGAGTGGCATTTTTAGATTTATTTCAGAAGCAGGTCTTCGGAAAACTATTTAACTTCTATGGTGACATTCAACTTGTATGGTTTTAAATGAATATTCTTTCAATTTTTATATAAAATAAATGATATCAGCGTCAATGACCTTAGATGTCAGGATGCCTGAAAACTTAAAATCAATCAATCAATCTAGTCAAAGTCGTCATTAAGTTCATGCCCAAGAGGAGGAGATGGGAGGATAAAAGATATAACCAAAAGTAAGACAGAAAGTGCTGACTAATTTAGTTGGATCAACAATTGGTCACCAAGGTCCAGTGGGAAAGCAGTTCCCACCATTCATCAGAGCCCAGCTGCTAATCCCTAAGCCCCCCATTCCCGTCAAGGCTTCAGCATCTGGGGGGGGGGGGGGTTTACCCCTTGCGCGAAGAAGAATTGTTAAGTGTTGTCAGGTGTTTGACGACAGAGGAGAGCATGTAAAGAATAGGCCAGACTATTCAGTGTATATTTAGGCAAAAGGAAATTAGCCTTAACCAGAGAGAAGGATACAGTGTATTACTGTCTAGCGAGTCAAAGGACTCAATAACTCTCGCGGTAGTATCTCAACAGGTGGTTGGTGCCCTTGCCAACCTAGTATCTATATCAGAAAAGGACATCAACAAAGCCAACACAATACATTATAAAGATCATGATGTTACCAACCAAAGAGATTTAAAAAAAAAAAGACCCTCTTAATGAGAGAATGCCTTGATGAGGTCATTGAGCTTTAGCACAGCGTATCATTCCGTGCTGAAACTTGGTGACGTGCAAGAGGGTTCTCGAACTTGGGGAAATGCTTCCCCAGTTCGAATCTAAATTTCTCTCTCTCATCTTTCTTCTTTCTCTCAATATTACTTCGACCTTCTCCTAATTTTATAAACTTTCTTTCATGTTGCTTTCCCAACACTATGAGGAAAATTTCCCTTATTATATATGTACATATACACATATACATATATATATATATATATATATATATATATATATATATATATATATATATATATATATATATATATATATATATATATATATATAAATACAGTATATATATATATATATATATTTTTTTTGGTCTTGGATGTTTCTACATCCATTATAGCCACTGGCGTAGATGTTTATACATACGTTATTGCTGCCTGCTTCGATGAATTGGAGCAGGTGTCGCAGTTGGGAGGTATTTGCATTCAAAGCTATATGTGAGAGTATTGGATGATCTCAGCCATCCCAAAGTTGGTTTGGGCCTTTTTGGCGGAACTATTTTCCAGTGTTGGGTCTTCGGAATTCAGGGGGATCCAATGGTTTGGCCGGAAGCCCATCATTACAGATATGGAGAGGATGATTCCATAGTTTCTTAGTCTCTGTCCTAACAAGCGGGTTCAGCTTACACCTGTGCCTTTATATCTGATTTGGTGCTATCCTCCAGGTAGGGTATGGAGTGGACCATCTGGGAAGTATTCTCTCATTGTGCCGATAGTGGAGAATGCAAATTTCCTATCTGACGTATAATGCCTCAATATTCTCGAGCAGATAAACCTAAATAATCAACTCCTTCCTCGACTCATGCTTTATGGATTTTACAAATGACGAACCCCCATCCATGGCAATGTTGACGACCTCTGCTATTTTAATTAAGGAAAATTCTGTTGACGACCTTCAAACTAAAAAGGACCACTCTACTGATGTAAAAAATCTAGCAATTTGGGTAACATAAGGAAATTGCGAATTCTCCATATTTCCAAAATTCCATTACAGACAAACTATGGTGATATATAAAGAGCATTTGAGTGCTATGGATTGATAAAGGAAATTAGGATGAAACTCGGAGATAAAAAATGGGACTCTTGGATAGCTTTTGATAGTCATGATGAAGCCTTTAATGCCGTTTGTAATATTAGTAATATTAAGATTAACAATTTGAACATCGTGGGAACTGTGTGTGATAAGGTCCCAAAGGAATTGGATGTGTACAAACCAGCTGATTGGTTTGAAAAAGACATATATGTACCCATGCCTTCAAAGAGAAAGCCAAAACCACCAATGTGGCTTGTAGCTGAACCTAAAGGGATAATAGGGAATTATTTTAAAATATGTAAGTTGATTCAGAAAAACGTAGGAACCATTGCACCTTGAGATATATCGGTTTGGGAAAAATAGCTATCTCATCCATGCCAAATCCTTGACGCAGTCTGCAATATTATCTAACTTACTGACAGGCAATGATGAAATTATATTAGAAATGAAACCTCATCTGAATTTTAGTTATGGAAGGAAAGTGGTCGATAATAAAGACCTGTACGAATTTACAGAGCAGGAGATACTTACCACTTGTCCAGGAAATGTATGGAAAGTGCATAAGGTTCCTGGAACATCAATGATTATACCTACTTTTCAGGGTGCTGGTGTACCTTTCCATATTGTTATTGGAAACTAAAGGATTAAATTTCATCCTTTTAAGCAAAAGCCCCTGCTATGCTTTAATTGTTTTAAATTTGGACACCCATCCAAAGTTTGCAAAAATGAAAAAATGTTTGGTATTTTTTCCAAATCTTATCATGGAGAATGTACACTTTAGGCCAGGTGTTCAAACTGCAATTTGAATCATAAATAAACTGATAGGAAATGCGAACTACAGTGAACCCTCGCTACTTCGCGGTTCGACCATCGCGGATTCACCACTTCGCGGATTTTTTCCATAACCCATATATATACAGTAATATATATATATATATATATATATATATATATATATATATATATATATATATATATATATATATATATATATGTATATATATATATATATATATATATATATATATATATATATATATATATATATATATATATATGTATGCATGTATTTATGTATATATGTATGTATGTATATATGTAGGTATGTATATGTGTATACATATAGATATAGATATATATATATATATATATATATATATATATATATATATATATATATATATATATATATATATATATATATATATATATATATATATATATATATATATAT
>NC_090745.1:49130369-49135369 GCF_036898095.1 Palaemon carinicauda | reverse complement strand
AAGAAGAAGGGGTTCCCCAGGGTAGTGTGCTGAGTGTAACCCTGTTTGCACTAGCAATTAATGGGATATCCTCTGTCATTCCCAAGATATTCTCTCAACACTATTTGTCGATGATCTCTCCATATCATTTGCAAGGACTGGAATGGCAATGACTGAGAGAAAACTACAACTCGCAATTGACAAAATTTTTCAGTGGGCTGATATGAATGGGTTCAAGTTTTTAACAAGCAAAACTACTATTGTCCATTTCTGTCGTATCCGGGGAGTACATCTAGATCCGGATATACATGGAAGGTCAACGGATCCCATGTGTAGGTGAAGCTAAATTTTTAGGATTGATTATCAATTCTTGGCTTACATGGCGTTGTAAGCTAAATGTCTTTAGTCTCTGAATTTTTTGAAAGTATTGTCCCATACATCATGGGGGCCAGACTGTAAAACTTTTAAAATTATACAAGGCCTTAATTTTTTCTAAAATTAGTTATAGTTGGGAAATATACTCCTCAGCCACCCCAAGACGATTAAATATATTAGATTCAATACATCATGCTGGTATTAGATTGTGCAAAGGAGCATGTAGAACCTTACCTTTCCCAAGTCTCCTTGTTAATGTAGGAGAGTTATCTTTAGACCATTACTGATTGTCCTCCATTATTCGGTATTGGTTTCCCCCTAGATGCTGAAGCCTTGATGAGGATGGGGGGCTTAGGAACTAGCTGCTGGGCTCTAATGAACATTGGGAACTACTTTCCCACTGGACCTCGGTGCCCAGCTGTTGATCCAACTAAATCAGTCAGCACTTTCTCTTTTCCTTTTGGTTATTTCTTTTTTTTCCATCTCTTCCTTTTGGGCTTGAACTTGTTGACGGCTTTGGCTTGTTTGATTATACTTTGGCTGCTGCTTTGGATTAGGCACAGTGTGGGATGGATGGCATTCCATCTCAACCTGTACCAATTTAGACGCCATCACCCTCTGGCAGACCCCATTGGGTGCAGACCAAGTCTGTTAAGAGTCGGGCTCTAGTGATACGGTTGTAAGTCACTCATATTTGTGGGTAATGGGTGACGCCAGACATTGGAGTCGCCGGTGGGAGGGACTAACTACCCCCACTGACCAGTGTACGCCCACCTAAAGAGAGGCAGCCCCTCTCTAATAGAGGACTGATCCCCTGTGAAGCCTCTTTCCGTGTTGGACCACATGGGATAGGAGGACTGACATCCTCTGATAAGAGGTGGATAACCTGGCTTACTGCCACTTTAAAAACTAACCCCTCTGTTGACGACCTGGAAACTCTAAGGGACCATTCTACTAAGGCTAAAAAACAGAGTAATTTGGGTGAAATGGAGAATGTGCGAATCCTTCATGTCACACAGATTCCCATAGAAACCAATTATGATGTGCTGTATAAATCATTTCAATGTTATGGTCACATTAGGGAAATTAAAATAAGGCTTGAAGGTGACAAATGGGATTCATGGATATTATTTGATAGCCATGAAGAAGCATTCAATGCAATCACTATTATCATGAATATTAAAATCAATAATTTGAACTTCAAGGGTGCTCTTTGCAATCGGGTACCTAAAGATCTAGATGTATACAAACCTGCAGATTGAATTGATAAACGTATAGAAGTAGTTGTACCTTCCCAGAGAAAGCCAAAACCACCAAAGTGGCTTGTTGCTCAGTCAAAGGGGAGTACTGGAATTGATTTAAAATATGTAAATTTCTTCAAAAGGAAGTAGGTACCATTGCACCAGGAGATATATCTCGGTTTGGGAAGAACTGTTTCCTCATAAGTGTCAAATCAGAAACTCAATCTGTTATACTTTGCAATTTAAATACAGAGAATGATGACATAAAGCTAGATGTGAAACCCCATCTAAACTTCAGTTATGGAGGGGGAGTAGTTTTCAATAGAGACTTATTTGAGTTTACAGAAGAGGAGATATTGGCCATGTGTCCTTTAACTGTGTGGAAAGTGCTTAAAGTCCCTGGAACGTCAATGATTATCCTGACTTTCCAGGATGCAGATGTGCCTTTCCACATTTACATAGAAAATGAACGAATTAAAGTTCGAAATTCAAGAAGCCGCTGCAATGTTTTAATTGCTTTAGATATGGGCATCCATCTAAAGTTTGCAAGAACGATAAAATGTGTAGAGTTTTCCAAGTGAGAGTGGGGGAAATTCTATCAGCGAGTAAATGTCAGGAAAAAGGAGTTCCCCAGGGTAGTGTGCTGAGTGTGACTCTATTTGCACTAGCAATTAATGGGATATCCTCATTCATTCCCCAAGATATCGTTTCTACACTATTAGTTGATGATCTCTCTATATCATTTGCTGGAGCTAGAATGGCAATGATTGAGAGAAAACTACAACTCACAATTGATAAAATTATCCAGTGGGCTGATATGAATGGGTTAAAGTTCTCAACAAGCAAAACTACTATTGTCCATTTTTGTCGTATCCGGGGATTACATCCAGACCTGGATATATACATGAAAGAACAATGCATCCCATGTGAAGGGAAAGCTAAATTTTTAGGATTAATTTTCGGTTGTAGGTTGACATGGGTTCCACACTTGAAGGCATTAAAAGTTAATGTCTTGAGGCACTGAATCTTTTAAAAGCATTGTCCCATACATCGTGGGGGGCAGACCGTAAAACTATTTTGAAATTAAACAAGGCCTTAATTTTTTTCCAAAATTAGTTAATGGTGTGAAATATACTCCTCAGCCACCCCAAGCCAATTAAAGATTTTAGATTCAATACATCATGCTGGCATTAGATTGTCCACAGGAGCATTTAGAACCTCATCTATCCCAAGTCTGCTTGTTAATGCTGGAGAGTCTCCCCTAGAACATTACCGAATGTGTTCCTATATTAGGTATTGGTTTAGGTTACAAAGACTCCCTAACTCTTTAGCCTTTCAGACTGCAAGCCTTTTAAGGCATTCAACATACTTTGAGTTTTACCCAAAATCTCCTCAACCTTTTGGCTTCTGGGTAAAACAAATAATTAACAGGGTTGATATAATTAGAGGTAAGGTACTTCCATTTAAGATATCATCAACCCCCCCCCCCCCGTGGAAATTACCAGAGATATCTTTTTTTAAATATTTTGTTGGTGTTAAGAAAACTATGACTGACTTAGAAGCTAGGTCTCTTTTTATGGATCATTTTGAGGAACATTGACTTAGAAGCTAGGTCTCTTTTTATGGATCATTTTGAGGAACATAAGGAATCCACTTATATATATTCTGATGTTTCAAATCTGATGCTGGCGTTGGATTTGAAGTATATAGTAGTTCTTTTAACTATAGAGGTGCACTTCTCCAATATCTTTCATATTTACTGCCGAATTTTATGGCATACTAACCGCTATTGAGAAAATAGCGTTAAAAGAGGAGGGCAATTTTACCATTTTTTGTTATTCAAGTTTTTGAAGGTTTTAATTCTAGTAACCCTTTAGATTTAAAGATTTTAGAGTGGCTTTTAATTATTGGCCTGAGAGATATAACAGTTCGATTTTGCTGGGTTCCGGCCCATGTAGGTGTGTCTGGAAATGAAGACGCAGATTCTCTGGCAAAGAGTGCTGCAGTAGAGTTGCTACCAAGAAGGTCTCCCATTCTTTGTAATGATTTTTTACCAGCAATTAGGAATTTTATTTATAGAATTGGCAACAGCATTGGGATAGTTTAAGCGAAAATAAGACGAGAGAAATCTCGATTGTTATATTTTCTTGGAGATATAATGGGATGCCCCGAAAATGAGAGACTACTCTATGTCGTCTCCGCATTGTTCACACTCGGATGACACATGAGTTTCTGCTGGCTGGCCAACATCAACCGTATTGTGACAACTGTTTAATACCCTTGACTCTGAGCATGTGTTGACTGAATGCCCCACTTATAGCACAGAAAGAAAAAGATATCTGTTAGAGGCTCGGGGTGAAGATGGCAGGTTCATCCTTGCCAAGATCCTTGGACACAATGTGTCGTAAAATGATAGTGGCATTTTTAAATTTATATCAGAAGCAGGTCCTCTTAATGCTTTTTAACTTTTGTAGCATATTTACTTTTCTGGTTTTAATTGAATATTCTTTTAATCTTTATTTATAATAAACGATAATGGCGTCAATGACCTTCGATATTAGGATGCCAGAGAACTCAAAATCAATCAATCAATCAATCGGTATTGGTTTAGGTTAGAGAGACTCCGTAACTCTTTACCTTTTCAGACTGCAAGTCCTGTAAGGCACTCAACATACTTTGAGTCACCCCCAAAATCTCCTCAACCTTATGGCTTTCGGGTAAAACAATTATGAAACAATTATGATATAATTAGAGGTAAGATGCTTCCATTTAAGATATCATCAACCCCTCCATGGAAATTACCAGAGATATCTTTTTGTAAATATTTTATTTGCGTTAAAAAAAAAAAAACATGACTGAATTAGAAGCTTGGTGTCCTTTTATGGAACATGTTGAAGTACACAGGGAATCAACTTTTATATATACCGATAGCTCCAAGTCTGATGGTGGCGTTGGATTTGGAGTATATAGTAGTTCTTTTAACTGTAGAGGTGCACTTCATTCAATATCTTCCATATATACTGTTGAAATATATGGCATACTAACCGCTATTGTGAAAATAAGCAATTAAAAGAGGAGGGCAATTTTACCATTTATAGTGATTCAAGAAGTGTCCTTCAAACTTTGGAAGGTTTTAATTCTAGTAACCCTTTAGTTTTAAAGATTTTAGAGAGGCTTTTAATTATTGGCCTAAAAGGTATAACACTTCGATTTTGCTGGGTTCCGGCACACGTAGGTGTGTCTGGAAATAAAAAGGAAGATTCACTGGCAAAGAGTGCTGCAGCCAAGTTGCTACCAAGAAGGTATCCCATTCTCTGTAATGAATTTTTTACCAGCAATTAGGAACTCTATAACAATTGGTAACAGCATTAGGATAGTTTAACCGAAAATAAGTGTAATTTCGAT
>NC_090745.1:49065369-49125369 GCF_036898095.1 Palaemon carinicauda | reverse complement strand
TATATATATATATATATATATATATATACATATATATATGTATATATATATATATATATATATATATATATATATATATATATATATATATATATATATATATATATATATATATATATATATATATATATATATATGTATATATATATATATATATATATATATATATATATATATATATATATATATATATATATATATATATATATATATATATATATATATATATATATATATATATATATATATATATATATATATACGCACACACTCACACACACACACAAACACACACAGTCACCTCCCTGTAAACCGAGCTCTGTTAACCCGATTTCGAAGTTTCATGAGTAGTAAAGGTATTGAGATATATCCTGTTGACACAAAATGTCCGATGTTATGCGAGTTGAATTTCCTGCCTCACAGTGTGTGTCATCTTATTGTCCTTTTGACATCTATCGTAAATGTTATTCTATTTAATGGTTTTGGCCCTCCATACTTGATAGCTAGTTTAGGGAGGGCTGTTGATCCTTCCCTAGTGAATATTGCTGTTAGGTTGCATTCATCAGATCGACTTTTTTTCAAATAATTTGTTATAAGATTTCCCTCTGAGTCTCTTAATGGACTAATGTTATTTTTGAGTGGCTTTTTACTGTTTACAAATGCAAAAAAAATCTTTTGGGTTTTCTTTACTAGCTAGTGCCACTCTTCTCTTCATTGATCTAACTATTTTATCTACTTTTTGGCTTAACCGCTTGTGCTCGGAAATTTCATGAATTGAAGGTTGTAGACCCATTGATTTATGTTTCATTTCTCTACCTCTTATTGTATTGGCTATTTTTCTGTTGAACCACTTAGGATATGGAGTTCCATTTTGAAAATTTTTCTTTTCGGTATACATTTAGCCCCTTTTTTCTTTATATATTTCTGCAAAGGAGTCCCATTCCGTATCTATGTTCCCTGTTTCGTCGTATTCTAAATTCTTGGTGTATTCCTCCAATTTTATCTAGTTACTTCGTTTGTAGTCTAGCTTTTTAATAATTTTCCATTTTTTTACATGAGGAATATTTACCAGAAACTTAATTATTCTGTGGTCACTTTTGCCAATATTTTTGCCTATTGAAACACTGGATATATAATTTTCTTCTTCTTCTTCTTCTGAGAGAGAGAGAGAGAGAGAGAGAGAGAGAGAGAGAGAGAGAGAGAGAGAGAGAGAGAGAGAGAGAGAGAGAGAGAGAGTTACCAGGAGTTTGGATGTCTCAAAGACATTTTAGTCCATCTACGGAGATTCCTCTTGCTCTTTGGCTGAGTGATTTACTTTAAGCATTTAGAGAGTTCTTATGATCTCGTCTAACTTATTCTTGAAATCATTTACCGTTTTATTGTTTACGACATCAGCTGGAAGTCTATTTCAAGTATTTGCTATTTTGTATGTAGAGAAATTGCCTTTCAATGAGAGAATGCCTTGATGAAGTCATTGAGCTTCAGCACGGCATATCATTTCCAGGCTGAAGCTTGGCGACGTGTAAAAGGGCTCTCGAACTTGGGGAAATTGCTCCCCCAGTTCGGATCTAAATTTCTCTCTTTCTCATCTTTTTTTTTTCCTCTTGATATTACTCAGATCTTCTAATTTTTTAAACTTACTTTCGTGTTGATATTCCAACCATGAGTAAAACTTCCCTTATTGCATGGATGTATGTGTGTATGTATATACACACACACACATATATATATGTATATATATATATATATATATATATATATATATATATATGCATATATATATATATATATATATTATATATATATATATATATATATATATATATATATATATATATATATATATATATATATATATATATATATATATATATATATATATATATATATATATATATATATATATATATATGCATATATATATATATATATATATATATATATATATATATATATATATACATATATATATATGTATACATATATATATATATATATATATATATATATATATATATATATATATATATATATATATATATATATATATACTTTTTTTATGGCGTGGTTGTTTCGACATCCGTTATTGTTGCCTGATTTGATGAATGGGAAGAGGTTTCATGGGTGGTAGGTGTATGAATTCAAAGCTTTATGTGAGATTATTGGATGATTTCAGCCATCCTGAAGATGGTTTGGACCTTCATGGCGGAACTATTCTCAAGTGTTGGGTCTTTGGAATCTAGGGGGATCCAATGCTTGGGGTGGGACTCATGGGTTTTGCCCCGTAGCCCATTACAGTTATGGGGAGGATGATTCCATAGTTCCTCGGGCTCGGTCCTAACAGGAAGGATTAGCTTACATCTATGCTTTGCTATCCTTTGGGTAGCGTATGGAGTGGACCATCTGGGAAGTATACTTTCATTGTGCTGATTGTGGAGAGTGCAAATTTCTGGGAAGTATACTTTCATTGTGCCGATTGTGGAGAGTGCAAATTTCCTTTCTGACGTGTGATGCCTTAATGTTCTCGAGAGGGTAAATCCAACTAATCACTTTCTCTATCTCAATCCCCTTTTATGGATTCTTCAAGCAACGAACCCCCATCCCCTGGATACGCGGACTCATCCCTGGCATTGTTGACGATCTGTCCTAATTTAATTAAGGAAAATTCTGTTGACGACCTAGGAATAAAAAAGGACCCCTCTCCTAACGTCTTGAAACCCAGTAAGTCGGGTCACAATGGGAAACCTCGAGTTCTTCATGTTACCTAAATTCCAATAGATAATTATTATAATATGCTATATAAAGCATTTAGATGCTATGGAGTGATAAAAGAAATAAGAATGAAACTTGAAAAGGAAAAAGGGCATTCATTGATATCTAATAATAATCATGAAGATGCATTTAATGCAATATGTAACATCAATAATATTAACATTAATAACTTGAATGTAATGGGTGCCCTATGTGATAAGATACCAAACAAATTGGATATGTATAGACCTGCTGATTTGTTTGAGAAAGATGTTGATATAACTATGCCTCCCCAGAGAAAGCCTAAACCACCAATGTGGTTTGTTGCCGAGCCTGAAAGGAGTAATAGGAATTATTTTTGAATTAGCAAACTAATTCAGAAAAAGGTAGGAACCAATGCACCAAGTGATATATCTCGCTTTAAAAAAATATCTTCCTAATCCATTCCAAATCATGCACGTAATCTGTAAAACTGTCTAACCTCAAGAAAAGTAGTGATGATATGTTCGATGTCAAACCCCACCTAATGTTTAGTTAACGATGGGGAGTAGTCTTCAATAAAGACCTGTATGAATTTACAGAAGAGGAAATACTGGTCATGTGTCCATGAACAGTGTGGAAAGTGCATAAGGTTTCTGAGATATCGAGGATTATCCTTACTTTCCAGGATGCTGATGTTCCTTTCCATATCATTTTTAAGAATGAAAGTTTGACCTTTGAAACAGAAGCTCCTACAATGTTTCAAGCGTTAAGAAATTGGACACCTTTACAAAGTTTGTGAAAATGAAAAAATGTGTAGCTTCTGTTCCAGACCTTACCTTGGAGACTCTACACTTAAGGCCGGCTGTTTGAATTAAAACTCGAACCATAAATCCAGTGACAGGAGCTATGAGATTTATAAGTTTGAAGAACACATAAGTGTGGGACATGCCAAAAGTCTACTGAATAAACCAAACAGCTATGCAAAGGCAATAAAATCAATAGAAAATATACCACAGGAGACATCAAACCCACGTAGTGCTGCCAGTAATTCCAAGAATAGAAATACATTATCTAATGATAGTAAGGTTTTGCATGACAAGGTGAGCATAATACCTTTTAAAGGCTTTGTTACGTTATATTAAAACTGGGGCATTGCCCATTTCTGTACAACCTTCATACCCCATTACTAACAATAGTACTAACCCTTTTCAGGCGATGTCTTTGCCTGATTTGATGGAGGGAACTTGGAACCAAGTTACCAGGTGCACCTGTGGTTGGGAAGGTACAAAAACCTGTTAGCTCACCATCTATTAATCGGAAAAGAGAAAGACCTCCATCTCTCTCACCCTCTCTATAAGATATATTAGAGTTATGACATCAAATAAATATGATGTTTTGTTTTTGGATGTTTCTGATCAACCAGAAGACAATTTAAATAAATCAGAAATTCAAAAGAACAAAATGAAAATCATAAGCATCAAACCCAATTTATCAAGACTCTCTCTAATAAAACCCTTCTTAACGAGAGAATGCCTTGATGAAGTCGTAAGGTTTCTTCATATAGAATTGTGACGGGCAAGAGGGCTCTTGGGGAAATTGCTTCCAAGTTCGAATCTAAATTTCTCTCCCTTTCATCTAATTCTTCTGCTCAATATTACATGGATTTTCTCCAAATTATATATATATATATATATATATATATATATATATATATATATATATATATATATATATATATATATATATATATATATATATATATGTATGTATGTATGTATGCATATATATGTATTTATTTTATTCGTTCATTTATTTATGTTTTTATTTTTATGTTATTATTCAAATGGCATGGATATTTCCACATTCATTATTACTGCTTGCTTAGGTGAATAGGAGAAGGGATCACGGTTGGGATGTATTTGCATTCAACGCTATATGTGAGAGTATTGGCCGAAGATGGTTATGCCCTTTTTGGTGGAACTATTCTCAAGGGTTGGGTCATCGGAATCGTGGGGGGGGGGGGGGGGGATCCAATCCTTGAGGTGGGACTCTTGGCTTCTGGCCGGACGCCCATCATTACAGATATGGGGAGGATGATTCCATATTTCCTTGGTCTCAGTCCTAACAGGTGGGTTTAGCTTACACCTGTGCCTCTATACCTGTTTTGATGCTATCCTTCGGGTTGGGTGGGAAGTGGTCCATCTGGGAAGTATACTCTCATTGTGCCGATAGTGGAGAATGCAAATATCCTTTACAGCATATGATACTTTATTAAAATTCTCAAGAAGGTAAACCAACAAAACAAACAACAAAAACCAAAAAGAAAATCCCACCCTTAACAATGGACCTTTCAAACAGTGACTCCCCATCCCCTGGATATGCTGACACCCCCCCCCCTGGCACTGTAGACGACCTTTGCTAATTTGAATAGAGAAAATTCTGTTGATGACCTCGGAACGGGAAAGGACCATTCTACTGATATTCCAAAATTTGGGTAATACAAGGAAACTTCGAATCCTTCATGTTACCCAAATTTTAATAGAGACAAACTATGATTAACATATATATATATATATATATATATATATATATATATATATATATATATATATATATATATATATCATTTGAGTACTATGGATGTATAAAAGAAATAAGGATGAAACTTGAAGATGAAGAATGGGATTCATGAATATCTTACAGTAGTTATGACGAAGCATTTAATGCAATAAGTAACATGAATAATATTAAAATTGACTTGAATGTCATGGCTGCTCTCTTCGATAAGGTATCAAAGGATTTGGATGTATATAGGCCTGCCAATTGGTTGAAAAAAGACGCGGATTTACGTATGCCTTCCTAGAGAAAACCAAAACCCCCAATGTGGCTTGTAGGTGAATCAAAGGGGATTACAGGGAATTATTTCAAAATATGCAAATTCATTTAGAAAAAAGTAGGAACAATTGCACCGAGAGATATATCTCATTTTGGAAAAAAATAGTTTCTTTATCCATGCCAAGTCAAGCACACAATCTGTAATACTGTCCAACATAAAAAGAACTAATGGTGATATTAAGTTAGGTGTTAAACCCCACCTAAATTTTAGCTACAGAAAGGGAGTAGTTTTCAACGGAGATCTGTATAAATTTACAAAGGAGGAGATTTTAGCCATGTGTCCATTAAATGTATGGAAAGTTCGCAAATTCCCAGGTACATCAATGATTATCCTTACGTTCCAGGATGCTGATGTACCTTTCCATATTATTAATAAAAACAAAATTATTAAAGTATGACGATTCAAGCAGAAGCCACAGCAATGCTTTAATTGTTTTAAATTTGGTCACCCGTTTAAAGTTTAAAAAAATGAGAAAATGTTTGGTATTTGCTCCATATACCATGGAGGATGTGCATTTGGAGAGAGGTGTTTAAATTGCAACTCCAATCATAAATACACAGACAAGAGCTGCGAGTTGTTTAAGTTGGAAGAAGCTGCCCTCAACAAATCGAATTCAGAACATAAAAGCGTGGGACATGGCAAAAGATTATTAAATAAATCAAATAGATATGCTAAGGCATTAGAATCAAATCCACTTAGTATTGCCAATAACTCCAGAAAAAGAAATATACCATCTGATAAAATGCTGAAATACAAGGTAAGCATATTACCTCCTGAGGTTTTACTGCTGTGTATTAACACTAGGGCATTGCCCATCTCTGTACAGCTTTCATCCCCCATTACAGAAACTAGTACAAATCTCTCTCAGGCCATATCCTTGTCTGACTTGATGGAGGTTCCACTTAAAAGAAACCTACCTCATGCACCTGTAGTTGGAAAGGTGCAAAAACCTAGAATCTCAGCATTCATTAATCGTAAAAGAGAGAGACCTCCACCTGTCTCACCCCCCCTCCCCCCATTAGAAACATTTAAGGTATGACATCAAAATAATTTGATGTTTTGTTTGTTGATCTTTCTAATGAACCAGAAGATAAATTGAATGAATCACAAATTCAAGTTGAGGTCCACCATTCGCCTCCACAAATAGATCAAAAGGACACAAAGAAAAACACTTAGATAAATCCCAACATATATAGGCCATCTCTAAAGAAACCTACAGGTAATAATGTTCGATTAAAAACTGTTACTGGGAAGACCTTATCTAAGATATCTTCCAGAAATAATCCATAGTTTTCACCTCCATTTTGCAATGGAATTGTCAGGGTATAAGGGCCAAGTATGAATAACTGAAGCTCCTGATTCATGAACATTTCCCCATAATAATATGTCTACAGGAAAGTAAGCTTGATGCTAACACTCCTAGTCCTCGAGAGTATGTTAGTTATCGAACACCTTATAATCAACAAGCAGGGATCCATGGCGGAAGTTTCATGTACGTTCGTCAAGATGTTCCCCATATACCTTTGTCTATTCGTACACCCCTGCAGGCATCGGTTTTACAAATTGATATAGGAAGAAAATATATGTTCGCTGTACTTACCTCTAAATGATATTTTCTATGATAATTTAGTAGAGGTCATTCAAAAACTCCCTCAACCTTTTCTTCTACTGAGAGATATGAATGGTAGACATGCTTTATTGGTTGATGTTTTAGCAAACACAAGGGGCAATATTGTATCATCAATTGTTGCAAATGAGGATGTCGGGCTCCTTAATACAGAAGAGCCCACACACTTTTATGTCCAGACAAGTACGTTGTCATGTATTGACCTATAAATTGCAAGCTCTAGTTGCCTTCTCGACTTCGATTGGAGGACATTAGATGATTGGCATACTTGTGATCATGCACCAATAAACACCAAAAATTGTCCACCTATACAAAGATTGCCACGATGGAATCTTGACAAGGCGGAGTGGGATAGATTTTTCCTGAGCTAAGATAAATTGAATTGAACAAAGAACAGTTTGAAAATATTGATGATGCCATAGACTTACTGAATTGAACCCTTCATACGGCAGAGTTAATTTAATTCCCAAAACAGCAGGGTAATTAAAACGATGACCAGTTCCCTGATGGTCTTCAGAATTGAGTGCCCTTCACAGTGCCACAAGAAGGGTTTTAACTCGATTATGCAGACGCCGTACTGAAGAGAACTTAATTATATACAAGAAATGTAGAGCACAATTCTATCGTGTCATGAAAGAAGCTAGGCGCCAGTCTTTGGTGTCTTTTGTTTCCTCCATGAACAGTAGAACATCACCATCTTCTCTATGGAGGAAAGTAAAAAAGATAGCAGGCAAATTCACCCCTAACCGGCCACCAGTTGTGAGGGTGAATGATCAGTATGTAACAGGAGCAACCATGGTTAGCAATGCCCTGGCTGATCATTTCTTAAATGTATCATGCAAGTGTGAAGCAGCTCCATATTACCATTTATGGAGCATTGAAGAAAAGAAAATTTTAAATTTTGCAACATGAATTCTCTTTTTACTGAAAGAGAATTTAATTCTGCACTTGCTACTTACGATACAGCCCCTGGACCCGATTGAATTCCATATGCAATGATTAAACATGTACCAGTTAATACCAAGTTATTCATTTTAAGCATTATTAATAGAATATGGCATGATCATAGTAATCCAAGTGATTGGGAACTAGCCATTATTTTAACCTTTGTACAACCCGGGAAGAATAAGTTTTTAGCTGCAAAGTATCGACCAATTGCATTGACATCATGTTTATGTAAGATCATGGGGAAGATGGTCAATTCAATCAAGACTGATATGGTACCTGGAAAAGAAGGGTATATTTTATAACCCATCCAGTGTGGATTTAGGAAAATGCACTCAACGACTGATGTGTTAATACGTCTCGAGTCCTCTATTTGTGAAGTATTTGCTTCCAAACAGCACTATGTACCTTGAAAAGGCATATAACAGTGCATGGAGGTATGGTATACTTAAAACCATTCATGAATTGGGATTACGAGTAGAGATACCATTGTTCATTCAATCATTTATTTCACATTGATTTTTCCTATTGAAAGTGGGGGAAACCCTATCTGAGAGGAAATGTCAGGAAGAAAGAATAGTGTTCTAAGTGAAACCTTATTTGTACTAGCCATTAACGGGATATCCTTAGTCATTCCTCAAGATATTCGCTCAACACTATTTTTTGATGATCTCTCCATATCATATGCTGGAGCTAGAATAGCAATGGTTTAAAGTAAACTACAACTCGTAATTGACAGAATTATTCAGTGGGCTGATATGATTGGGTTCAAGTTTTCAACAAGCAAAACTACTATTGTCCTTTTCTGTCGTATTCGGGGAGTACTGCACATGCACACCCTGATATGTACAGCAAAGGTCAACTGATTCCATATGCTATTGAAGCCTGGTTTTTAGGCTTGATAGTTGATTGTAGGTTGGCATGGGTTCCTCACTTGAAATCATTAAATATCTTGATGTCTTGAAGCTTTTAAAAGTGAGATTTATTCCTCAGCCACCCCAAGTTGACTAAAGATTTTAGATTCTATACACCAAGCCACCTTGTTGACGCTGGGGAAATACCATTAGACCATCACCTAAAGTCTTTTATTATTCGGAATTGGTTTAGGTTTAAAGCCTATCAGACTGCAAGCTTTGTAAAGCATTCAACATATTTTGAGATGCACCTAAAATCTCCTCAACCATATGGTTTTCAGGTGAAATAACTGATAGACAGTCTTGATACAATTAGAAGTAAGGTGCTTCCAATTAAGGTATCATCAACGCCTCCATGGAAATTACCAGAGGTATCTTTTTGTAAATATTTTATTGGAGTTAAAAAGAATATGACTGACATAGAAGCCAGGTCTTCTTTTATGGAACATGTAGAACAGAAGGAATCCACTTTTATATATACTGATAGCTCCAAATCCAATGATGGCATTGGATTTGGAGTATATAGTAATGATTTTAATACAGAGGTACATTTCCTCTAACAGTTACCATATTTCCTTATTTTACAATTTTTAGTGATGCAATAAGTGTCCTACAAGCTTTAGAAGTTATTAATTCCAACAATCCTTTAGTTTTAAAGGTTTTAGGTTGGCTTTTAATTATTATTATGAAAAGTATAACAGTTTGATTTTGCTGGGTTCCAGCACATAGGTGTGTCTGGAAATGTGAAGGCAGATTCACTGGCTAAGAATGCAGCAGCGGAGTTTTTACTAAGAAGGTATCCCATTCCCAGTAATGATTTTTTACCTACAATTTAGAATTTTATTAACAATAATTCACAACAGCATTGGGATAGTTTACTTGAAAATAAAATGAGAGAAATAAGTGATGTTATATCCCCTTGGAGGTATAACGGGATGCCCCAAAAGTAGGAGACTACTCTTTGTCATCTCCGCATTGCTCACACTCGGGTGACACATGAGTTTTTTCTTGCTGGCCAACATCAACCATATTGCAACAACTGTTTGTTAACATTGACAGTGAGGCATTTGTTGACCGAATGTCCCACATATAATAGTGGAAGAAATGGATATCTATTTGAGACTCAAAGTGAAGATGGCAGGTTCATCCTTGCCAAGATTCTTGGACTTGATGTGTCTTATCATGCTAGTGTTATTTTTAGCTTTATTTCAGAAGCAGGTCTTCTGAAAGAAAAACTTTTAAAATGACATCTTTGCTTTTATGGTCTTAATTGAATATTCTTTTTTTTTTTCTTTAATTTACAATAAAGGATATTGGCGTCAATGACCTTGGGATGTTAGGATGCCAGAAAACCTCAAATCAATATAATCAACAGCTCCCCTACCTATTCTTTTACCTGAAGATTTGAATAGTAGACATACTTTGTGGGGTGATATTTTAGCAAACACCGGGGGCAATATTTTATCATCAATTTTGGAAAACGAGGATGTTGGACTCATCAATATAGGAGAGCCCACATACTTCCATGTTCAGACAGGTACTTTGTCATGCATTGACGTTTCAATTGCATGCTCTAGCTGCATTCTTGATTTCGATTGGAGGACATTAGATGAATGGCATACTAGTGATTATGCACCACTCATTATAAACACCAACAATGGTACACCTTTAAAAAGATTGCTACTATGGAATCTTGACAAGGCAGTTTGGGTTATATGTTTTGAGCTAAGTGAAATCGAGGGGAGTGCAGAAGTTTGAAAGTATTGATGATGCCGTAGACTTGCTGAATGGAACTCTCTATACAGCAGGAATCAATTCAAATCCCAAAACCACAATATTATTCAACCGACGACCAGTCCTGTGGTGGTCTTCAGATTTAACTGTCTTGCATAGAGCCACCAGAAACTTTTTGAGTAGATTACTTATACACCGTATAGAGGAAAATTTGATAACATACAAAAAATGTAGAGCACAGTTCCTTCATGCCATAAAAGAAGCTAGGCATTAATCTTTGGTATCATTTGTTTCCTCAGTTAACTGTAAAAAACTATCTTGTGTATGGAGGAAAATGAAAAAGATTGCAGGCAAATTTACCACAAACCCACCACCAGTGTTGGAGGTGAATGGTCAGTATGTGACTGAAGCAAATGATGTTAGCAATGCCCTGGCTGATCATTTCTCAAATGTATCATACAAATGTGGAGCAGCTCCTGGTCACCAGTAAGGAGCATTGAATAAAAGAAAATTTAAAATTTTGTAACAGGAAGGGAAGAGTCGTATAAATTTCATTTTACGGAAAGAGAATTTGATTCCGTACTTGCTACTTGTAATGTAGCCCCTGGACCCAATGGAATTCCATATGCAATTATTAAACATGTGCCTATTATTTTAATCATTACTAACAGAATATGGCATGATCATAGTTATTCAAGTGTTTGGGAACCAGCCATTATTTTAGCCTTTTTAAAACCGGGTAAGGATAACTTTTTAGTCTCCTTGTTGATGCTCAAGAATTACCTTACTGAAAGTGTTCTATTGTTCGGTATTGCTTTAGGTTGCAAAGACTTCCTAAATTCTTAGCCTATCAGAGTGCAAGCCTTATAAAGCATAAATCATACTTTTGAGTTGCACCCAAAATCTCCGCAACCTTTTGGCTTTCGGGTTGAACAATTACTATACAGTCTTGATATAATTAGAAGTGAGGTTCTTCCTTTCAAGGTATCATCAACCGTGGCCGGACCGTTTGCCTATGGACAGTCTGCCTATGGACAGTTTGCCTAGCGGACAGTTTGCCTAGCGGACAGTTTGCCTAGCGGACAGTTTGCCTAAAGTTTCTTCATATGAAGTTTACAATTAAATATGTAAAAAACAATGACTACCGGACATCTAGTTTACAGATTTTTTATTTGGAGTTTTAAATTGCCATGTACAAAAATAAATATCAAATTCACGTCTAAAAATTTTTCAATTGTATATGAATAAGAATTATTTGATCAGATCCAATAAAAAAAGGTCTAAAATGAAAAGATAAATTAATTTTTTTTTATAAATTGTGAGCAATGCTACAAAGAAACCTAAGAACTGGGGTGATGTCATGCTTTTCTATCAAGTCATTCAGTCGTTGATTGATATTCTTGTACTTTTTCTTCATCAGTGGCAAAGCAATTCCAGCATTCGCTTGATCAATAATGAGTTCATTGCCAGCTTGCTCTTTAAGCAATCGGTCTACAAGTCGACACAGAGTTGGGTGTGTAATGGTCGCCCGTATGTTGAATGCTCTGTGCTAGCCTTCTATTGAGTTGTTGGTACGAGGTAAATTTTGTAAGACTTTCGTGAACATTCCAAAGTTCTTGAAGAAAAGCGGCCAGTTTTCTTCGTCCTCGCTGCACATTTCCAATCTACGTAGCCTGAAAATAGGTTAGAAAGTCTCCCAGGATGTTGTCCGTTTCCTCTTCCAGTGATGACACAAATTGATCAAACGTGTCGCTAACATCTTGTAAGGGAACAAATGCAAGCGCTTGGAGTGATTTAATCAGCATTGCCTTTTCTGGACTTTCAATATACCAACTGGCAAGTCCTTGGGCTTGAATTTTTCGCCACATACATTGCCCAAAGTGGAACAGACAACCACTGATTTGACTATGTGGAAGTTTCTTTTGACAGAATTCATCGCTGCTTTTTCAAAGTCTAGCATCAGCGAGGCGGGGTTTAAATTTCTTTCGTTCTTGAGGAAAGTCCAAATTGCATCATAGGTTGCTTTGTGCTTATGCTTTGTGACACAAAACACCAATGGCACTGTTCTTGATTCATTTAGCATGGCATGAATAGTGTAAAGTTGGAAACCGTCAGGGGCCGAATCAAATGTTCCATCGCAAAACAAATTTAATTTGCTCTCAAGAACTTCAAGGTTTTTCGGGGTTGTCAAAATTACAATTTCAAGATTCTCGTCTTCGTGTGCCAAAAAATGTTCTCCTCTCGTCGTTACTTTGAGTTCTTCGGTAATTATATTCCCATCTGGAGTACTCCTTTGTCTTCGCACTATTCGTGAAAGAGCCTCTTTATTAGGTAGGGCTCCTGCAGCATCCGGAGGAGAATGCATAATTTCTTTTTGTATAACAGATGATGTGCACTCATCCAACAAACTCTCTCTTTTCTTGATTGAATCAACAGTCTTTATGGCAATAAGTCTGGCTGTTCTTGGGGGATGGCTATGTTCTGTGACAAGTCCTTCTATTATGTCGTTTTTCGTCTTCAAGGATGCATTGCACTGTTTTCTCTTCTCACATATCCAGTATGTGTAGGTTCCACTTGTTCTGTTGATTACATATGCATGGCCTTCGTGGAGTAGTTTTCTGCCTCATCTTGAATTCGTGACAAACTCCATTTCGATGGGCATCTGTAAAAAGAAAATAAAAAAAAGAGAAAAGAAAGAAAATATATCAACTTATCATACAAAATGATTTTTCAGTGATATTTTCAGATAGTTACAACAATAGTAAAAATCTGTGAACAAGGTACATTGTTTTAACACTTTAAAATAAAAGCTTTGTGGAATAATTCCGCATGACACACACTGGGTAGGGTATTGAAGTCCTGCTAGACTGACCGCTGTGTTTGTTGGAGTTTCAAATATACCCAACTTGGCAGTGACGACAGAGAACCGATAAATAATTGAGAAGGTAGGGTAGTGAAGGCCGCGAAGGCAAACAACTGGTAAACTTTTGACAAGCGTAAGAGCAATATATATGTATATATATATATATATATATATATATATATATATATATATATATATATATATAATATATATATATATATATATATATATATATATATATATATATATATATAATATATATATATATATATTATATATGTATTATATATATTATATATATAAATATAAGTATATATATATATATATATGTATATATATGCAGTATATATATATTATATATATATATATATATATATATATATATATATATATATATATATATATATGTATATATATATTTAAATATATATATACATATATATATATATATATATATATATATATATATATATATATATATATATATATATATATGTATATATATATTTAAATATATATATATATATATATATATATATATATATATATATATATATATTTAAATATATATATATATATATATATATATATATGTATATATATATATATATATATATATATGTATATGTATAGATATATATATATATATGTATATATATATATATATATATATATATATATATATATATATATATATATATATATATATATATATACATACATATATATATATATATATATATATATATATATATATATATATATATATATATACATATATACATATATACATATATACATATATGTATATATATATATGTATATATATATATGTATATATATATATGTATATATATATATATGTATATATATATATATGTATATATATATATATGTATATATATATATATATATATATATATATATATATATATATATATATATATATATATATATATATATATATATATATATATATATATATATATATATATATATATATATATATATATATATATACCCGTTTCAACATGTATGTGTTAATCAAAGTTTTAACATTATTAATTGTAAACTTCATAAAAAGAAACTTTAGGCAAACTGTCTGGGTACCTCGTCAACACCTCCATGGAATATTACCAGGGGTTTCTTTTTGTAAATACTTTATTGTAGTAAATAAGAATATTACTGACTTTTAATCCAGAGATCTTTTTTTATGGAACATGTTGCAGAACAAAGTGGATTGACTTATATATATACTGATGGCTCCAAATCTGATGCTGGCATTGGAATTTGAGTGCATAGCAATAGTTTTAATTATAGAGGTGCACATCCTCTAACAGTTTCCAGATTTACTGCCGAACTGTATGGCATAATAACCACTATTGAGGAAATAGCGTTGGAGAAGGAGGGTAATTTTACCATTTTTAGCAATGCAAGGAGTGTCCTTCAAGCATTAGAACTTTTTGATTCTAGTAACCCTTTACTTACCTACTGTGAAGGCTGTTTTTTATTTCGCAGACATCAGGGAAACCGCACTCACTACAGGACCTCCACTGTTGTTTAACCTTCTTCATTCAGAGGAATTTAACTTTTCATATCACGTGTTGCTCATTTACCGTTAAATCGTCACTGTTATACAACTGATGAAATAAGAAAGTGTTGAGTTTCCTCTTGAAAGCCTTAATGTTTTCAGTTATTCGGATGTCTTGTGGGAGCTTATTATATTTAAAGGCTCCGTAGCCTACAGTAGACATATGTTTAGGTTCCAATAGTATGAAACTATTTGTAACTATTCTCGTGTTGACACGATTTGTTGGCTGCACAATATGTAGCAATTCTCTAAAGTATTTTGAACGACCAGTTCTGATAACTTGGTGGGTAATAGTACACATTTTAAATTAAATTCTCGCTTTTATCGGCAGCCAGTGTAAATCAATTAGTTTAGGAGGGATCCGTCCTCTAGGTGGGACACTATATATTAGTCTTGCTCCTCTATTTATTATGTTTTGTAATTTCTTAAGTTGCACTTTTGGTTAATTGTAATAGATGGAGTTGCAGTAGTCAATTCTGGTAATAACACAGTTTATCACAAGTTTCTTTACAGAATTTTCATCCTGGTACTTTTTTATAAACGCAATATCTATTAGATGATAACCAGCAGTTTTTACTACATTATTTATTTTGGCATTGAGAGACAGGTTACAGCCAAGAAATACACATAGATCTCGAACTTTACTAGATATCGGCACTAAGTCATAATTTAAGTTCATTTGAATATCACCCAAGCTTCTCACGCTATTTCTCTTACCGCCACCATGAACTCAGTTTTGTTCTCATTTAATTTTAGTTGTTTAAATGTCATCCATTCTTTAACACTATCAAGGATTCGGTTTAGAGTTTCAGTAGTGTCATCTATATCATTTATGAAGAAGTAAAATTGTGTGTCATTCGCAAATAGTTTGATCTTCACACCATGCCTTTGTAGTATTTTTGATAGACCAATTGTATAGATGCAGAATAAGATTTGGCCAAGTACTCTCCCCTGGGGTACTCCTCTGTTTAAGGGTTCATATGATGAAGAGTTTCCAGTTTGTACACAGTAATTTCTACCAACTAAGTAGTCTTTTAGGTATTCGAAAGCTTGATCTTCAACGCCGATGGACCGTAGATCATTTAATAGCTGTTGATGCACAACTGTATCAGAAGCAGCACTGAGATCGAGTAATATTAAAATACCACATTTATTTTCTTCATCATTGCCAGCATATCATTTACAATAGAGCAGATAGGCGTCTCCGTAGTGTATAGTTTTCTGTAAGCAGATTAGTTGTCAGGCAAAACTTCTTTTACTAAAAGCACTTTTGAAACAAAGGAAAGATTCAAGATAGGTCTATATGAGCTTAATTCCTGGTAGTCCGGGGCATTTTTTGAAACTAGTGTGACTAGGCTATAGCCATTTTCTCAGATTTGGGAAACTTACATTCACCAATGCTTGCATTTGCTATTCTCATTATTATTTTGGCTAGACAAGAAAAGTTTCTCTTTCCAATTACTTCAGATATTGGCACAGTATCAATAGCGCAGTTTGTTTTCTTTGCTCTCTTGATAATCCTGGTGATGTCATCTTGTGTTATGGTGTTAAAACTTAATAATTTTGTCTGTGTGCCTGGTGTATTATTAATCTGATGTTGAGCATTTACAAATGACCTAGTTATATTTTCAATCTTGTTTTTAAAGAGTACTAGAAAATTATTTGCTAGTTCCTGATCACTGTATCCATCAGGTAGCTTCTTTTCTTTTACATTTCCCATTATACCATTTAGGAGACGATATAACTTACTTATGTCTGTTGCTGCTTCGAGGATCTTTTTCTTATAGTATTCCTTTTTCCCCCTTTGACACGTAGCAGTTTTGTATTCTACCCAAGTACTTTCAGTTTTTAACCTATTCCACTTTCTTTCTTTACGTCTTTTGTTCTCTTTTTTTTTTTTCACCAAAGTCTCTCCATCAAACCATGGAAATTGATCTTTTACAGTTATAATCTTTTCCATTGGTGGGCACATGGTATCATATTCACTTTCACTCACTTTATTATAATTGGTCGAACAGTTAACACGCTTAGCTCCCAACAGACGTTGGTCGTCATGACCACAGGGAATGTTGATATCATTATATTTTTTTTTTTGGTAGGAGATAAATTTGATTTATGTATAAAATTTATTTTCTTTACTAATGCATGTTTCTGTCGAGGTAGACTAAACGTAATAAGTTTGTGCACTGGGGAGATTTCTCTTCAACATTTATATCAGTTACAATATTATTCATGCCATCACTTAAAACTAGGTCCAAAGCTTGTTACACTAGTTCTTTTTAACATTTTGAGATTTGAGTAACTTTTATGAATAAAGAGTAACACAACCACCAGACCTACCTTCTCTCAGTATGTGAAAGAAGGAGTGTGGGGGGGGGGTGTCATTTCAGTGAACTTTGCCTTGTCCAAGTTATATTAACCATGTTTCAGATAATGCTAGTATGTCCAAATATTTCTCGTTTATCAATTCTCGAATTTGATTAGTCTTATAACCTACAGATTGTATATTTAGTGTATATTTACATAGCCACAGTTTATGACATCCTTAGTAACCATGATCAGTATTTTCTGCAAGTCTTTTCAATTCCAAGTCATAAGCTTTGCAGTTTCTAGAATTTACTATGTGGTCTCTTGGTTTGTTTAACGTTTTGCAGTTAATACACTTTGACACTTGCGAATTACACTCCTTGGTGGAATGTTTTCCTAACCATTTCCCACAGACTTTATCATCATTCTTAGACTTGCAATCTTCTTCAAGATATCCATAAATCTGACAGTGGTAGCAGGTGATCATGTGGTACCTATCACATATGTTATAAGTACCCTTTCGTAACGAAACTTTGTCCTCATTATCATGAATATACTTCCGAACTTCAGGATCACATTTCTGCACATAGTGGGAGGTCCCCCCCCCCCCAGGCATTTTTCTTCAGGACTACACTTATCTTCTCTTCTATATTTTGGATTTGGTCCAGGCAGCAATTTCTTTGAATCAAAGCATTTACTACATCATCTTCATCATTGTCCACATTGTACATCATTATTTTTGGTTTTAGTTTTACGATTTTTCTCGTTTCAGTGTCAGCAACCAATGTCTGAATTTTGTTTGCAGCCTCTTCTCTGATAATTTTATTTGCAAAGTTTACAACATTTCCATTCGTAGTTGACCTCGTGTTAAGTATAGGAATGTCTTTTAAGTACCTATTCAACCTCGTGTTTTCTTTCAGTAATTTTAGTTGTTGTATTTGTTGATTTAATTACCAACAGATTTTTTCCTTAACTTTGTCAGGAGATGCGGTTTCTCCGGTTTTGGGTCCATCAATGTTTGAAGTGTTGCCTTAATTGATTCCATATCAACTTTCTCAGTGAGGTCAGTAGTCTGGGTGAAATTTGCTGCGTGTGTGCTAAGGTCGACAAGTTTGTTTTTCAAGTCGGCTATTTTCGCGACTTGTTCGTTCAGGGCCTCTTCTCTCATATTCACTTCTTCCTTTAATTTTAATATATATAAATTGGCTTTTCTGGCTCCACCTAGGCAGTGTGGGCATAACCAATTTAGGTTCTTCCATTCATTATCACTGATGCCTGTCACTACATACACACATTTCTTATGGTAGAATCTATTGTATTCACATCCTATCCATTTTTCCTGTTCTCCGTCCATGTTTTCACATATGAGGCAGAAATAGCCAGGGACAGACACATTGTACTTTTTCTTATCACTTAGGTTTCTCCATAAGATTAACTAATAACTTTTCAGTGATATTCTAAACGAGAAACAGAAAGCTAAAACACGACTCAGGGTGAGTATTGAACAGAGCTCCGCTCAAAACACGTCCTTACTCTAGCGGCTGCACTACTTTAAAGATTTTAGAATGGCTTTTTATTATTGGACTGAGAGGTTTAATGGTTCGATTTTTGGGGTTCCAGCACATATAGGTGTGTCTGGGAATGAGAAGGCAGATTTACTGGCGAAGAATGCTGCATCCGAATTGCTACCAAGAAGGTATCCCATTCCCTGCAATGATTTCCTACCTAACATCAAGAAATTGTTTTATAGTAACAGGCAACAGCACTGGGACAGTCTAGGTGGCACTAAAATTAGAGAAATAACAAATGTCATATCTCCTTTGAGGTATAACATGATGCCCCGAAAGTGGGAGACGTTTCTTTGTCGTCACCGCATTGGTCACACTCGGTTGACACACGAGTTTCTGCTGAAGGGCCAACACTAACTGTATTGCGACAACTCTGTGGTATCTTTAACAGTGAGGTATTTGTTGACCGAATGCCCCAATTATAGCAACTTAAGAAATAGATATCTGTTTGAGGCTCGAGGTGAGGATGGCAGGTTCATCCTTTGCCAAGATTCTTGAACATGATGTGTCCTACTATGCCAGCGGCATTTTTAGATTTATTTCAGAAGCAGGTCCTCTGAAAACTATTTAACTTCTATAATGACAAATTACCTTTTATGGTTTTAATTGAATATTCTTTTATTTTTTATATATGATAAATGATAACGGCATCAATGACCATAGATGTCAGAATGCCAGAAACTTTAAATCAATAATCAATTAGCCACCCTAAGTTGATTATAGAGATAAATTTAAATACATCATGCTGGTATTAGATTGTCCACTGGAGGTTTTAGAACTTCACTTATCACAAGTCTCCTTGTTGATGCTGGAGAATTACCTTTAGACCTTTACCGAAAGTTTTCTGTTGTTCGGTATTGGTTTAGATTGCAGACATCCTAATTCTTTAGCCTATCAGACTGCAAGCCTTTTAAAGCACACATCATACTTTGAGTTGCACCCAAAATCTCCATAACTTTATGGTTTTCTGGGGAAACAATTAATATAGTCTTGGTATAATTAGAAATAAGGTGCTTCCATTTAAGGTATCATCAATGCCACCATAGAAATTACCAGAGGTATCTTTTTTTCAAATATTTTATCGGAATTAAGAAGAATATGATTGACTTAGAAGGCAGGTCACTTGATGGAACATGTTGCAGAACATAAGGAATCGACTTTTATATATGCTGATGGCTCCAAATCTGATGCTGGCGTTGGATTTGGCGTATATAGTAATGGTTTTAATTGTATAGGTGCACTTCCTCTAACAGCTTTCATATTTACTGCCGAACTATATGTCTTATTAACTGATCTGCTTTTGAGAAAATAGCGTTGTAGAAGGGTGTTAATTTTACCATTTTAAGGATGCATGGAATATCCTTCAAGCTTTAGAAAATTTTAATTCCAATAACCCTGTAGTTTTAAAGATTTTAGAAGGTTTTGTTGTCAGTGGACTGAGAGGTATAACATTTCAATTTTGCTGGGTTCCAGTACACGTAGGTGTGTCTGGAAACGAGAATGCAAATTTATTGGCTAAGAATGCTGCATCTGAGTAGCTACCAAGAAGATATCCCATTCTTGGTGATGATTGTTTACCCAATATTAAGAATTTGATTTCCAGTAATTGGCAAGAGCATTGGGGTAAGTTAGTTAGGAATAATATGCGAGAAATAATGAATGCTACATCCCCTTGGAAGTATAATATGATTCCCCGAAAGTGGGAGACTACTCTTTATCGTCTTCGCATTGGTCACTCTCAGTTGCCACATGAATTTCTGCTTACTGGGCAATACCAGGCATATTGTGACAACTATTTGGTACCCTTGACAGTGAGGCATTTGTTGACCGAATGCCCCTCTTATAGTAGTGACAGAAATAGATATCTGTTTGAGGCTCAAGGTGAGGATGGCAGGTTCATTCTTGCCAAGATTCTTGGACATGATGTGTCCTACCATGCAAGTGGTATTTTTAACTTTATTTCAGAAGCAGGTCTTCTGAAAGCTATTTAGCTATTAAAATGACATCTTTGCTGTTAATGTTTTAAATATTCGGCATCAATGACCTTAGATGTCAGGATGCCAGAAAACTTCAAATCAATCAATCAATTGCCTTAATGTTAGAACTAGTTTGGTGCCCCTAGCTTGTTACGCTCCCAGTCTATCTATAGGCCCAGAATTGTACTCCTTATTCTAGATGGGGTCTTACTAGTGACGTGTACAGCTGTAGTGCAGTGTCTTTGTTTCTGTATTTGAATTGTCTCTTCATGTAACCCATGAGTTGTTGTGCTCTCTTTTCAGCTTTTATGTACTGTTTGGTGAACTTCAAATCCTTGCTGATAATACTTCCGAGATCTTCCTCCTGGTTCACAATTTCTATTTTATTACCTAGCAGTGAGTAACCTGATTGTGGGTTACTATTACGTAAGTACACGACTTTGTATTTCCCACAGTTGAAAGAAATTTACCATTTTCTAGACCATTCTCCTAGCTTCATTAAATCCTCCCTTAAGGCTTCTACGTCTTCTGAGTTCGCAGCATTTATGCCTAGTTTAGTATTGTTAGCAAATTTTGCTATTCTACTAGTTAACCCTGAATCTATGTCGTTAATGTAGATCAGAAATAGCAATGGTACAAGGACGGATACTTGAGGTACTCCTCTTTTAACAGCTGCCCGCTCAGAAGCTTCTCCATTGATAAAAACTCTCTGCGGAGTCATCAGCAGCCATTGTTTGGCCCTCCATGGTCCTAGCTTAGAAGAAGAGCGGCTTGGTTGCTGAACATATATATATATATATATATATATATATATATATATATATATATATATATATATATATTTATATATATATATATATATATATATGTATATATGTATATATATATATATATATATATATATATATATATATATATATATATATATATATATATATATATATATCGTTAGTCTCTAGGGCATTGTCCTGCTTGATAGGGAAATGTATATATATATATATATATATATATATATATATATATATATATATATATATATATGTGTGTATATATATATATATATATATATATATATATATATATATATATATATATATATATATCGTTAGTCTCTAGGGCATTGTCCTGCTTGATAGGGCAATGTCACTCTCCCTTGCCTCTGTCATTCATGAGCCGCCTTTAAGCCTTTAAACCTTTAATGCCTAGTGCTCTAATTTTGACCATTAATTTTTTATGAGGAATTTTGTCAAAACCATTGTGAAAGTCTAGGTACAGTATATGATGTCTATTGCCTTCCTTTTGTCATAAATGCTCAACATGTGGAAAAATTTTAAAAGATTTGTCACACATGATCTCTTGTCTAAATCCATGTTGGCTGTCTATCAGAAGATTGTTTTTCTCTATTTGTTGTACTATTGAATCTATTATACTTGATTAAAAAAATTTTGAAGGCACTGAAGTTAGACAGAAAGGTCTGTAGTTGCCAGGTTCTTCTTTTGGTCCCTTTTTATAGATTTGAGGAACATTGCCTAGTTTCCATCCTTGTGGTGCATTTCTTTCATTGGGTGTCTTTCGGAACATTTTGTAAAAACGTTGGGTTATCTCTTCTTGTAGTTCTATAATCTCTCTTGGATGAATATCATTTGGACCTTTTGCCTCGAGACTTACTGAGTCCTTTTATTTTCATTTTGACAGCATCCATCGTAAATTTCATTTTATTTAATAGTTGTGGGCCTATATTCTTGATAGCTGGTTTGGGGAGGGTCGTTGATTCTTCCCTAGTGAATACGGTGGTGAAATATGCATACAACAGTTCGGCTTTTTCCAAATTATGTGTTGAAATATTTCTATCTGAGTCTCTTAATAGGCTAATGTTGATTTTGACTGGCTTTCTAGTATTTAAATATGCAAAAAAAAAGAATATTGGGGTTTTTTCACTAGCTGATGCCATTTTTCATTGATCTTGGCATTTCAAACTATTTTATCTACTATATGGCTTAACTTCTTGTGCTCGGAAATTTCATGAATTGAAGGTTGTGATTTATGTTTCCTGTCTCTGTTTCTATTTGCATTGGCCATTTCTCTGTTGATCCACTTAAGTTGTGGAGTTCCATTTGGTAAAACTTTTCTATGCTGAATACATTTAGTCCTTTTCTCTTTATATATCTTTACAAAGGAGTCCCATTGAGTATCTTAAGTTCCATGTTTTGTCGTATTTTAAATTCTTGGTGTATTCCTTCTATGTTATCCAGTTATTCTGTCTCTAGTCCAACTTATATAATTTTCCTTTCTTTTAGATGAGGAATATTTAACTGACCCCTAACTATTTTGTGGCAACTTTTGCCTAAATTTTCGCCTACTGAAACATTGGATACTAAATTTTCTTCTGTTGTTAGTACAATATCTATTATGTTGTTTCCCCTGGTTGGTTTAACGACTCACTGATGGATGAATTCATTGTTGACAAATTTTAGTAGCCTATGCCCCTCTGTGTTTGATGTAGAATTCATTGTGTCCCAGTTTACTGGTGTATCGAAGTCTCCCACTACGACAGCAAGCTCATTGTTAACTTTTTGTCCAAGTTGTGTATACAGCTCTTTGTCCTGTTCTTGTGTTTGATTTGGTGGTGTGTATATTACTAGTATGGACATGTGTTTTCCTATGTTGTTGATATTTGCACATGTAACTTCACATTTGGTTTCTAATTTAATTTCTAGGGGGTTTAAGAAATTTTCAACATAGAGCATTACCCCTCCACCTTTTTTGATAAGGTGATCCTTCTTGAAAAGCTTGAAACCTGAGATTTCGTATTCTCCAATAAAATCCTTTGGTTTTCTTTGAATCCAGCTTTTTTATGGTTTTCTCTTCTTTTAGATGAGGAATATTTACATGAAACATAACTATTGTGTGGTCACTTTTTCCAATATTTTCGCCTACTGAAACACAGGATACAAAATGATCTTCTTTTGAGAGAGAGAGAGAGAGAGAGAGAGAGAGAGAGAGAGAGAGAGAGAGAGAGAGAGAGAGAGAGAGAGAGAGAGAGAGAGGGTGGGTGAGAGAGAGAGAGAGGGGGGGGGGTTAATAGGAATATTTAAGCTTTCAAACAAATAAATTAGTTTTTAATGTACCAAAAAAAGTAATCTAATTTTACGAATTAATGTACATCTATTATTTTAGATGTACATGTTTACACTACATCGCGGCTCTTTATTTGTGAATGTGGTTGTAATTGATAGTATAGAATGGAAAGATTTTGTAGGGTTGAATAACAAATTAAGTTATAAAAATTATATTGCTCTAGTATAAAATAAACTTAATTGTTACATTCTCCAATATTTATAGTCAATATCTTTGTTTACATCGCGTATGTAGATGGCTGTGGATCTTCAGCGTCAATATCTGATTCGTCTGCTGTTGTTGTTGTTGTTGTTGTTCGATACGCATTTTAATTAGAAACTTGTCGGAGTTTGTTGAACAGTGTACTTTTTTTTTTCAAGGATTACGTGATAGAGAGCAAAATCATATCAGCAATACTCTGTTTACTATATGTGAACATAATCGTGATACTGACGGGACCTTGAAAACACTGACAACAAAACCAAAGTAAAAACAATCTGAAATTGCTGTTTGTTAAAATACATCATGAATTGATAATAGGGATGTACAAAAATGATTAAGCTAAGTTCAGATAACATCGAAAGGCAGGATTATTTCAGACACCTTCCAGTTCATATACGTTATGTTGTCGAAATCGAATGACGTCTTTATCCCTGCCTACGATTGAACATAGATTTAAGGAAAGTAAAAGTTTATATTGTATGTAGTATATAACTGGCACTTTCTATAGAAACTAAGATTTCTGTTAAATCTGTTCTGTATGTGCATAGTAATGCACCTCTGAGAGAGAGAGAGAGAGAGAGAGAGAGAGAGAGAGAGAGAGAGAGAGAGAGGGGGGGGGGTTGAGGTTGGGGAAGGAAGCGAGGCAGCAAAGGCCGACAGTGGGAACGAGTCATGCGTCATATTGTGTATATGCATGCTTAATGATTTATTTTACTATAAAATAAATACAAGTAGATTAAGAAAGTGTTTTTATTGCTTCTGTGACCTCAAATATATTAACAGTGTGTTTGTTCAAGTTTCATAGTAAAAAAAATTTCAAAATAGACAGACTTTCCCAATGTCCAGAAACGTAAACCACTTATTACCAAGAACACAACCCTTGTGTTAATGGAGGGTTGACTATATATATATATATATATATATATATATATATATATATATATATATATATATATATATATATATATATATATATATATATATATATATATATATATATATATATATATATATATATATATATATATATATATATATATATATATATATATATATATATATATTATATAATACACACAGGAAGATATCTCTGAAAAATATAATATTCAATTTACATTTATCTAGGGTGATTTGAATGCTAAAGTATATCAAAACAAGAGAGGAGAATCAGCAGTAGGTAAATTTGGAGTAGGCTCAGGAAATGACAGAGGAGACATTCTTGTAGACTATGCGGAAAGAAACAATCATGAACACTTTTTTTTTTTATTAAAATACACGGAAAATAGACATGAAGGAAACCAAATGGTGTAATGAAAAATAAAAAAAGTTAATTTAGTTGAAGATGTAACAGTGCTAAACAAGTTGAAAGTCAAACGACCATAGAATATGCATTGGAAACTGGAAGCCTTAATAAAGCCTTAGAACATAAGCTAGTTACAACTCAAAGAGCTATGGACAGAATAATGATGAGAATAACACTTGAGATACAGAAAAAAGAGCAATATGGATACAAGAGCAAACTAGAGTAGAGGATATTTTAACAACGTGTAAGAAAAAGAAATGGACATGGGCAGATCATATAATGAGAACGACATAATAGATGGGCAATAATAATAACAGAATGGGTCTCTAGAGATTACAAAAGAAGCAGGGGAAGGAAGAGAAGGCGATAGATTGACAAGCTAAGAATATTTGTAGGTATAGACTAGTATAGAAAGACAAAGGTGGCTCTGCACTATCACATAAAACTGACATATTTCGGGAATATCTAAAGACTTCACTATAATGTTTCAGACCTCGAGTATGCGTTGGATCTAAAGACTAGTGCTTTATAGATCATCAGTAAAGATGACCTCCTTGCACCCCATTTTGTGTGAGGTAACTTCTTCATTAGGTTTATAGCACTGTTACGTTTAGATTTCATGTAAGATATACTGGATGTGCTTTCCAATTGAGGTGAATAATTGTTACCTTCTCTTGAAATTGTATTTGTTAGTTGCCCAAGGTGAGATATGTATCTTGAGTTTGCTATTTAATATTCTTTTAAAAAATCATTGCCTATATTTATCTGCAGAATGTCTAAAACTGACTGACGCAGACACAACTTACTTTTCTAATGAGATATTTAGAATTTTTTGCAAGTGGTGAAGATTGTTTGAAGGGCAGTGTATTGCAATGTCGTGTACACAAAGGCTACTTTGCTATCCCTGTGACATTTTAGCTACTATGAGATTAATTGCGAATGCAAACAAGTCCCACAGTCAAGGTTGTGCAATTCAAAATAAATATTTTCTAAATGAGACTGGAATGTTCTTCCACCAATGAAATTCAAAATAAAAATAAGAGGGTATCCTAAAAAACTATTATGATTTAATGATTACAGTATAGTATTTAATGCTTCCAAGTCGTATCTTGTGCCACCTGAATGTTAAAGAAAACTATTACTGATTATGAGCCAGATGGCAAAACTAATAAAATCTGACCATGATGCAAACAACAGTTTAGCCTATAATTGTTCCCATACTAACAAACCTTTCATTATTTATTGTGGATTATCTTTCTGCAAAGCTGGAATGTAGCCATTAGGGTAAAAGTGCGAGGTGGCAACCCTGCCTAGCCACTTGAGTGGATGGTCAGGGGGTGGCTGGGGGTTACCCAGCCGCCTATATATACTCTCAAAAGCTTTGAGCTACACTATCCGTGACATGATGGCTCCCTTCCACTACCACCATCATCCTTCCTCTGTTCACATCTGTCTCTACAACTAAAAACGTGTCAAATTTCCATTTCTAACAATTGACCTTCTGAATTTTTCAGATCACCTACGTGCGAACAAGGGAAAGCCCTGTGCCAACAGGAATTGTTGCCTTTAATACCACAACAACAATAACAACAGAGCTATGTCACTTTTTCTTGTAGAGAGCGAACATCTTTCTCCCCTCAAAAGGCTGCCATTGGACTTTGTAATTTTTTGCTTTCTCTTTTCAGGAGTGTTTGTACTTCTTGATGCCATCATGTGGACGTGTCATGGTCACAAGGGTGCCTTGTGTGATACCTTCATGTCTTTGGTGGATACAGACCCGCATTCCTTGTGTCCAACTTGTAGAGGGCATTGCTGCGAGCAGGGTTTGCCCTGTGATGATTGCAGGGAATGGTCTGCCTCCCAATGGGAGAAGTTTGGAAGACGCAGGAAGATAGCCAAACGCGATCTCTCTCCCTCACAAGAACAAAAAAAGCGCGTTCTTCACGCATGCCCAACCCCTTTCTAGACCTCCTCACTCGCTTTTCTCCAGGGGGGCGATCAAGCAGGAGGGCAGACCGAATAACACCTTGGCAGCTTCGGGGTCCTTGGGAGGTTAGTTGCTTCCCCTAGAGAAGCAACTTCACCTCCAGCTGCCATGGAGCCATTTTCACTTGCAGATGTGTTGCAGGCATGGCCATCCTTAGGGGGTTTGCTCCCCCTACAAAGGAAGCGTTACTTCTTCTCCTTCAGCGAGGTGCTAGGAACGATCCATCTCCAGAATCTTCAACGTGTTACACTCTGAAAGTCTGCGAAGTCCAACTGGACCATCCATGAGTGGACGTAGCGATTGCTCGCGTTCTCCCTTCCAACGGCCTCCTGCTGACGACGGTTCCGGTCACCATCCTGGGACCTCTTTGTCTCTTAATCTTCAGCCTTCTTTTTCTCCCCACAGAAATCCTTCTACTAGCTGTGTGCAAGAACGCAACTCTCCATCTTCTCGTCCATCGGGATACTCGTCTTCCGATTGTCGTTCGCGACAATCCTTAGATCATCATTGAGATCGTCGGTCATCGTTATCTCAATGCTCTTCTTCTCGAAGGTGTTCTTGTTTTAGAGCTTCACGCTCACGAGACCAATGGTCTCAATGTTCTCGAATGAGCCTTTCCTCTTCTAGAGGTAAAGTATCGCGATCATCACGATCGCGAGCAAAACAGTCTAGATTTACCTCTGGATGCTCCTGTTCTAGATCACACGGATCTTGATCACAAGGACGACGCTTACGTTTGCGAGGTCGAAGCTCCTGTTCACTAGGGCTATGTTCACGAGGACGACGTTCACGCCGTTCACGATCGCGGGTTAGACGCTCACGCTCACAAACAGTTCACAAATGATCAAGGTCTAGACGTTACTCTAAAAGATGAAGAAGTAAGCGCACGCGCAGTCCATCCGCACGTCGCTCCTCAGCTCGTCCCTCACCTCAACAACCTCGAACCAAACCTGATCTTGCTACGGAACACCCTATAAACAGGTGTCCAGCTATGCTACCCCCAGTGCCCTTTGCTGCCTTGGGTATTTTAGTGAAGTATTCGCCTATGTGACGATCTCTAACGCATTTCTCTGTGACGCACTCCGCAATGGTTTGGGTTGCCCCTGTTCACGTTGCCCCTGTTCAGAAGTCCTCACTGCCTACTACGTATGGCATAGGCGATCCACTGGAGCAACAAGAATCCTCACAGCTTCCACCTTCCAGTTCGTCTCCTGGTGCTTGTGAAAAGAGCACATCTGCTCATGAATCGCGCTTATTGTCATGCGAAACTCGTGGTTTAGCGCATGATTCTGGCGATTTACACGCAAATTGGCGAATTCCACAAGCGATTCGCGAGTAGAAGTACCGGAATAGCCAGCAAGTGCAGTCTCAGCACCTCTACCTCCAGCTTCTTCCACCTTTAGCACCCTCTTAATAAGAGAATGCCTTGATGTAGTCATATGATTTCTTCATATTGTTGAAGAATTGTGATGGGCAAGAGGGCTCTCGAACTTGGAGAAATTGCTCCCCAAGTTTGAACCTAAATTTCTCTCCATTTCCTCTATTTCATCTGCTCAATATTTCTTCGACCTTCTCCTAATTTTATCAACTTTCTTTTGACTTGCTATTCTAACTCTATGTGTATTATTTCTCTCAAGTTTATATATATATATATATATATATATATATATATATATATATATATATATATATATACATATATATATATATATATATATATATATATATATATATGTATATATGTATATATATATATATATATATATATAATATTTATTTTATTTGTTCATTTATTTATTTATTTATTTTTTTAATTTTTCTTTAAATAGCGTGGATATTGCCACATTCATTATTACTGCCTGCTCAGATGAATGGGAGAAGGGATCACGGTTGGGAGGTATTTGCATTCAAAGCTATACGTGAGAGTATTGGATGAACTCAGCCTTCACGAAAAAGGTTTGGACCCTTTTTGGCGGAACTACTCTCAAGGGTTTGGTTATCAGATTCCGGGGATGATCCAGTCCTTGAGATGGGACTATTGGCTTCTGGCCGGAAGCCCATCATTACAGATATGGGGAGGATGATTCCATATTTCCTTGGTCTCAGTCCTAACAGGCGGGTTTAGCTTACACCTGTGCTTCTTTATCTGTTTTGGTGCTATCCTCCGGGTAGGGTATGGAGTGGACCATCTGGGAAGTATACTCTCATTGTGCCGATAGTGGAGAATGCAAATTCTCCTTCCAACATATGATACTTTCTTAAAATTTTCAAGCAGGTAAACCAACAAAAAATTTAAAGAAAATCCCACCTTTAGCCATGGACCCTTCAAACACTAACTCCCCATCCCCAGGATATGCTGACTCCCCCTGGCACTGTTGTCGACCTCTGATAATTTGAATAGGGAAAGTTCTGTTGACCTCGGAACGGGAAAGGACTATTCTACTAATATTCCAAAATCGAGTAGTTTGAGTAACACGATGAAACTTTGAATCTATCATGTTTGCCAAGTTCCAATAGAGGCAAACTATGATGATCTATATAAAGCATTTGAGTGCTATGGATGTATAAAAGAAATAAGGATGAAACTTGAACATGAAAAATGGGATTCATGGATATCTTACAGTAGTTATGACGAAGCATTTAGTGCAATTAGAAACATGAATAATATTAAACTTATTAACTTGAATGTCGCGTCTGTTCTCTTCGATAAGGTACCAAAGGATTTGGATGTATATAGGCCTGCCGATTGGTTGAAAAACTTGCGGATTTACATATGCCTTCCCAGAGAAAGCCAAAACCACCAATGTGGCTTATAGCTGAATCAAAGGTGGTTACAGGGAAATATTTCAAAATATGCAAATTAATTTAGAAAAAAACTAGGACCTATTTCACCAGGCGATATATCTCGTTAATGAAATAATAGTTTCCTTATCCATGCCAAATCAAATGCACAGTCTGTAATACTGTCCAAACATAAAAACAACTAATGATGATATTAAGTTAAATTTTAAACCCCACCTAAATTTTAGCTACGGAAGGGGAGTAGTTTTTAACAGTGATCTGTATGAATTTACAGAGGAGGAGATACTGGCCATGTGTCCAGTAAATGTTCACAAAGTTTCAGGTACATCAATGATAATCCTTACATTCCAGGATGCAGATGCACCTTTTCATTTTAACGAAATGATTAAAGTAAGAACATTCAAGCAGAAGCCACTGCAATGCTTTAACTTTTTAAAATTTGGGCACCCGTATAAAGTTTGCAAAAAATGAGAAAATGTGTGCTATTTACTCCGAATCTTACCATGGAGAATGTGCACTTGCAGCCAGGTGTTTAAATTGCAACTCGAATCATAAATCTACAGACAAAAGCGGCGAGCTGTACAAGTTGGTGGAAGCTGCCCTCAACAAATCGAATTCAGAACATATAAGTGTGGGACATGCCAAAAGACTTAAATAAATCAAATACCTATGTTAAGGCAATAAAATTAAACCAACTTTTTACTGCCAATAGCTCTAGAAAAAGAAATATACCATCTGAAAAAATGTCAAATGACCAGGTAAGAATATTACCTCCTGAGGCTTTACCACGGTGTATTAACATTAGGGCATTGCCCATTTCTGTACAACCTTCATCGCCCATTACAAAAACTAGTACAAACCTCTCTGAGGCCATGTCCTTGCCTGATTTGATGGAGGTTCCACTTAAAAGCAACTTACCTGATGCACCTGTCATGGGAAAGGTGCAAAAACCTAGAATCCCACCATCTATTAAGTGTAAAAGAGAGAGACCTCCATCTCTCTCTCTCCCCCCTCCATTAGAAATATTAAAGTTATGACATCAAATAAATTTGATGTTTTGTCTGTTGATGTTTCTAATGAACCAGAAAATGAACTGGATAAATCAGAAATTCAAGTTGAGGTCCACCATCCGCCTCAACAAATAGATTAAAACGACACTAAGAAAAACACAAACGTAATACCCAACATATCAAGACCATCTCTGAAGAAACCTACAGGTAATAATGTTAGATTAAAAACTGCTAATGGGAAGACCTCCAAGATGTCTCCCAGAAATAATTCATAGTTTTTTCTTCCATTTTGCAATGGAATTGTCAGGGTTTAAGGGCAAAATATGAAAAACATAAGCTCCTAATTCATGATTATTCCCCCATAATTGTATGTCTACAGGAAAGTAAGCTTGATGCTAACTCTCCTAGTCCTCGAAAGTATGTTAGCCATAGAACATCATATAATCAACAAGCAGGTAGCCATGGTGGAAGTCTCGTACGTTTGTCGAGATGTTCCCCAAATACCTTTGTCTATTCGTACACTCCTGCAGTCAGTGGTTGTACAAATTGATATTGGGAGAAAATATACAATATGCTCTCTACTTACCTCCAAATGATAACATTTCCTATGATGATTTAGTAGAGGTCAATCAACAACTCCCTCAACCTTTTCTCTTACTGGGAAATATGAATGGTAGAAATCTTTTATGGGGTGATGCTTTGGCGAACACAAGGGGCTATATTACATCATCAATTGTGGAGAATGATGAAGTCGGACTCCTTAATACAGGAGAGCCCACACACTTCCATGTTCAGACCGGTACCTTGTCATGCATTGACCTTTCAATTGCAAGCTCTAACTGCCTTCTTGATTTCGACTGGAGGACATTAAATTATTGGCATACTACTATGAGATTCAGGGCCTCTGTAACACGGTTTTTTCGCAATAACTTTTTTTCTATGAATTTCATAAATATAACGCTTATTCAGAATGCACATTATATCTACACATAAATTTTGACTATATTCTACTTTACGTAGGTTGAATAAATTTAGTACTTTATTAAGTAAAAGTGACGATTTTTGAAGACGGGCCAACTTATTCAGAGAAAAGGTTTCGAACGCACTCGTTACGTAACTTATGACGGCATTTCTTCTCTCTTTCTCGATCGATGATTGGTTATACGTAACGAAGGCTATACCTCTGCCAACAATAACACAAAAGTGTAAATAAAAGCAAAGCAGTACACCTTTATGAACTCTGAAACCTCTCCACTGAGAATTGTCATAATGAACAAACGAACAAAATATGTTAATAAATAGAAAAACACTTCGATTATTAGTCTAACTCCCAGAATAAGTTTCCTAAGAAATTACAGTCTACTTTATAGGTCACAATCAGATTGACAAGGTGTATGGATTAGTTGGTAATTTTCAAAAACGTAGTAGACCAGCTTGATTTGATAACTGCTATATCCAATGTCCAGTAATTTTTATTTATTGTCTAGCTACCTACGTATTTACTGTAAAAAAGAAAAAAATAAATAAATAACTGGTACCATATTTTGGCTTTAAACCTTCACCAGTAATTATCGTCAGAATGATGACTTCACGAGGCTCCACCCACTTTGGCCTCGTTGTAAATTCAGGATAACACTGAAGGCTATCATGGGCACTGTTGGATCAGAAAATTTAAATTCTGGCTATAAAAACTAATTTTTCGAGTAGTTGTAAGAAGTGGTAAATGATCCTCAAGGGTCCCAGCAGTTGGCCTAAACGTTTAATTCATGTATAGTACTGTTACGGCACTACTGCTACAGTACAGTAGTATTACTACGCTAGCACAAATACCCCACCCACATTTATGTATCGTTCCGCCATTCATAAAGTCTTTGTCATATTCTTTCACTGTGCAATAAGCCATGGCCTCCTCAGAAATTAAGTTTAACTTTAGATGATAGGTTATTTCATTAAGCTGACAAATTATGGCAACTGGGTATGTTATTGCCGATGTTGAAGCTAAAGATAAAGTATGGTATCATTCCTTCATTGCATTATCATCTTTACTACTATTTGTTTTGCTACATGTAGTAATTATTTTAAAGGATAAATGAATTATGTTCACTTCACTTCTATAAATTCCCATTAGATGTACAAATAAAACTCCTAAAACTATTCAGGATTTATTTATAAAATGCAGTCATGCCCAAAACATAGCTAACACGGTTGGTCTGATGGAGATTTTAGCACAAAAATCTTATTTTAACAAAAATAGCTATATAAAGACTGTTTACATACAATCCCTCTCTTTCTCTCTCTTTTGGTGGCATAGTGAATAGTTAATAGAAATGTTCAAAAGCCTGAATAACATTACAAGTATTATAATCCTGTTACGGTAAATACAAATCAGACTATAAACATTGGATTTAAACTAGAAACTGAATAATTACCTATTCAGGCTATAGTAAATATGGCCACGGGCTTTCTCTTGACTGTATAAAGTTGCAAGTCGTAAGACAAATGCAGTTTTGCAACCACGGGGGCAATTCCAAATCCTGTTAGCCATTCTTGACTGTTATGGGTTTCAGAGCCGATGGAAGAAGTTGAATGGGTGTCTGGTGGATGGGCGGGGCAAAATTTTGTCAAAAGGTGTTTACATTGCTTACGTAGTGAATGTTTTCGACTCTTGGCTCGTTATCACTGGCCATGGCGTCGGCTAGATCATTTTTACTCTATAAAAATTAAAACTATTGTGTTTAGGTTATTGATAATGCTGACAAAATTTGTGTGTGGTTGTAAAATATACATATGTCAACTTTCAGCTACATCCGATGCTTTGATAAGGAGCAAAGTCCAAAAAACCGTGTTACAGAGGCCCTGAATCTCATAGTAGTGACCATGTACCAATCATTATTAACACCAACAAGGGTCCACCTTTACAAAGATCGCTACGATGGAATCCTGACAAGGCGGACTGTGTTAAATTTCGTAAGCCAAGTGAAATCAAGGGAGTGCTGAACAGTTTGAAAGTACTGTTGATGCCATAGACCTACTGAATGGAATTCTCAATACAGCATGAATCAATTCGATTCCCAAAACCACAGGATTATTCAAATGACAACCAGTTCCGTGGTGGTCTTCAGAATAATCTGTCTTGCACAGAGCAACTAGACAATCAATCTCTGACTAGATTGTGTAGATGATGTAATCAGAAAAATTTGATAGCATACAAAAAGTGTACAGCACAGTTCTGTTGTGCCATGAAAGAAGCTAGACGCAAATCTTGGGTGTGTTTTGTTTCCTCCATTAACAGTAGAACACAGCCATCTTCTGTATGGAGGAAAATAAAGAAGATTGCAGGCATATTTACCCCAAACCCACCACCAGTTTTGAAGGTGAACGGTCAGTATTTGACTGAAGCAAAGGATTTTAGCAATGCCATGGGTGATCATTTTTCAAATGTATCATGCAAGTGTGAAGCAGCCTCTGGTTACCATTTCAGGAGCATTGAAGAATGGAAAATTTTAAATTTTGCAACAGGAATGGAAGAATCGTATAATTCTCCTTTTACTGAAAGAGAATTTGGTTCCGTACATGCTAAATATAACGATACAGCTCCTGGACATGATGGAATTCCATAAACGAAGATTAAACATCTACATTTTAATATAAAGTTATTTATTTTAAGCATTTTTAATAAAATATGGCATAATCATAGTTATCCAAGTATTTTGGAACTAGCCATTATTTTTGCATTTTTAAAACCCGGTAAGGTCAAGTTTTTAGCAGCAAATTATCGGCCAATTACATTGACATCTTGTATATGTATAATCATGGAGAAGATGCTCAATGCAAGACCGATATGGTACCTTAAAAAGAAGGGTATTTTATCACCTATTCAGTGTGGATTCAGAAAAATGCACTCAACGACTGATGTGTTGATACGACTTAGTCCTTTATATGTGAAGCCTTTGCTTCCGAACAGCACCTTGTGGCAGTCTTTTTTTACCTTGAAAAGGCATATGATACTACATGGAGATATGGTATACTCAAAACAATTCATGAAATGGGATTAAGAGGAGAGCTACCACTACTTATTCGGTCATTTCTTTCACATAGAGTTTTTCAAGTGAGAGTGGGGGAAACTCTATCAGAGAGTAAATGTCAGGAAGAAGGAGTTCCTCGGGGTAGTGTGCTGAGTGTAACCCTGTTTGGATTAGCATTTAATGGGATATCCTCAATCATTCCTCGGGATGTTCTCTCAACAATATTTATTGATGATCTCTCCATATCATTTGCTGAAGCTAGAGTGGCAATGGTAGAGAGAAAACTACAACTCTCAATTGACAAAATTATCCAGTGGGCCGAAATGAATCAATTTAAGTTCACGACAAGTAAAACTGCTATTGTAATTTCTGTCATATCCGGGGAGTACATCCAGACCAGGATATATACATTAAAGGTCAACTGATCCCATGTGTAAGTGAAGCTAAAATTTTAGGTTTGATAATTGATTGTAGGCTTACTTGGGTTTCTCACTTGAAAGCGTTAAAAGCTAAATGTCTTGAGGACTGATTATTTTAAAAGTATTGACCCATACATCATGGGGGCAGACTGCAATACTATTTTAAATTTATACAAGGTCTTGATTTTTCCCAAAATTAGTTATGGATGTGAAATCTACTCCTACATCATGCTGGTATTAGATTGGTCACAGGAGCGTTTAGAACCTCACCTATCCCAAGTCTCCTTGTGGATGCTGGAGAGTTACCTCTAGACCTTTACCTAATGTATTCTATTATTCGGTATTGGTTTAGATTGCAAAGACTCCGTAATTCTTTAACATTTCAGACTGCAAGCCTTGTAAGGCATTCAATATACTTTGAGTTGCACCCAAAATCTCCTCAACCTTATGGCTTTCCGGTGAAACAATTATCAGGTGCTTCCATCTAAGGTATCATCAAAGCTTCCATGGAAATTACCAGAGGTATCTTTTTGTAAATACTTTATTGGAGTCAAGAAGAATATTACTGACTTAGAATCCAGGTCTCTTTTTATGGTACATGTTGCAGAACATAGGGGATCGACTTTTATATATACTGATGGCTCCAAATCTGATGCTGGCATTGGATTTGGAGTACATAGTGATGGTTTTAATTAGAGAGGTGCACATCCTCTTAGAGCTTACATATATACTGCCGAACTTTATGGCATACTAACCGCTATTGAGAAAATAGCGTTGGAAAAGGAGGGTAATTTTACTATTTTTAGTGATGCAAGGAGTGTCCTTGAAGCTTTAGAAGGTTTTAATTCTAGTAACCTTCTAGTTTTAAAGATTTTAGAGTGGTTTTTTATTATTGGACGGAGAGGTATAATGGTTCGATTTTGTTGAGTTCCAGCACATGTAGATGTGCCTGGGAATGAGAAGTCAGATTTGCTAGCAAAGAATGCTGCATTCGAGTTGCTACCAAGAAGGTATCCCATTCCCTGTTTCGATTTCCTACCTAACTTCAAGAAATTGTTTTGTAATAAATGGCAACAACACAGGGATAGTCTAGATGACAATAAAATGAGAGAAGTAACAAATGTCATATTTCCTTGGAGGTATAACATGATGCCCCGAAAATGGGATACGTCTTTATCGTCTCCGTATTGGTCACACTCGGTTGACACACGAGTTTCTGCTGAAGAGCCATCACCATCTGTATTGCGACGACTGTTTAGTTCCTTCAACAGTAAGGCATTTGTTGGCCGAATGTTCCAATTATAATAACTTGAGAAATAGATATCTTTTTGAGGCTCTAGATGAGGATGGCAGGTTCATCCTTGCCAAGATTCTTTGACATGATGTGTCCTATGCAGGTGTCATTTTTAGATTTATTTCAGAAGCAGGTCTTCTGAAAACTATTCAACGTCTATTAGGACATTCAACTTTTAAGGTTTTAATTAAATATTCTTTTATTTTTTTATGTAAAATAAATGATATCTTCGTCAATGACCTTAGATGAAAACTTCAAATCAATCAATCCACCTCTAGTGGTGGGCAGATACACTTCCCAGGAGGGTTCAAGGAGCCTCCTAATAAGTATGCTCATGTGGGTTTTAGTTCTGGGCACCATCTTCATTTGTTGAAAAAGCATCTCCTATTGCCCGAGAGGCTATCTCCTCTGTCATATCGGTCTCCTTCTAAGATTAATCTTAGATGACATTCTCTAAGGAAACCCAGGAGATCTTGAAGGTTAATGAACGCCCCTTTTTGGGTTAGTAAGTTTTTGTCAACCCTGCGGAAGACCTTGGGTGGGGCTCCTCCACCGACACAGGTCGCCCCGCCATCTCCGACTGTCCCAGTCAGGGCTATTGCACAGATTCCTCTAGAGTTTGATTCAAGTTTGTCACATAAGAGTTCACATCCTAGAAAGAGAACTTCGTCAGTCAATGCACAACAATCCTCCCCATCTTGATCTATTGCCGAGGTGCCTCCAGTTGTAGATCGTTCTCTCGAGAGTCTTCCTTATACTCCGATTAAGGGTAAGGATGTTTTGATGAAACAACAGAAGAGGAATCTGAGAGGGCTCACTCCACCTAACGCCAATTTCGTCCACCCTCTGATGAATAGGGATTGGGCTCATCCAGGGAGATCCCTGTCCATCTCTTTAACCCTGAGGAAATTGATGTGGTTCCTGTGAACCAACATTTAGTATCCTTATCACCCTCAGATGAAGAGCTTTTGGTCCCCATAGCTAAGGCTTCTACAACTAGCGTTTTGAAACCTTAGCAAGTTCCTCCAGCCAACATCTTGGAGGAACACTATCCTGTGGGAAAGGAGTCCAAGGACACTAAGACGAGGCCCAAGAACACCAAGGCAAGGGAAGCCCTTTTGGTAGAGGCGGACAGGAGGTCCCCTGTGGCAGGTTCCTCTCACAACCTAGTTAATGACCTAGACCTTCACCCAAGGGGTTAACTATTGTACTGTAACTGTACAGTGGCTACTTTCCTCTTGGTAAGGGTAGAAGAGACTCTTTAGCTATGGTAAGCAGCTCTTTTAGGAGAAGGACACTCCAAAATCAAACCATTGTTCTCTATTCTTGGGTAGTGCCATATCCTCTGTACCATGGTCTTACACTGCTTTGGGTTAGAGTTCTCTTGCTTGAGGGTACACTCGGGCACACTTTTCTATCTAGTTTCTCTTCTTCTTGTTTTGTTAAAGTTTTTATAGTTTAAATAGGAAATATTTATTTTAATATTGTTACTGTTCTTGAAATATTTTATTTTTCCTTATTTCCTTTCCTCACTGGGCTATTTTCCCAGTTGGGGCCCCTGGGCTTATAGCATCCTGCTTTTCCAATTAGGGTTGTAGCTTAGCATTTAATAATAATAATAATAATGTGAGCCTGGGGGTAGATGATACCATGGACACTGATGACGAGTATTTCCCGAGGGAAGCTAGTCCGAACTTTCACTCGGAACAAGAGAGGAAAAAATCTGAGCATACATTTTGGCAGGTCTTCTCTTTCATGAGGGCCATCAATAAGCTGTCTAATCCAGGTACCACCACCTAGGAGGGGAAAAAGATGGTTCTTGATGAGAATTCGGAACTCTGAGACTTCTAAGACCAGGACAGCTTTGCCCTGGTCTAAGAGCCTGACAGCTGCCAGAGGGAAAGCTATCTCCCAGATAACTGGAACGTCTAGTTCTTTGAGGGCAGGTAGCTCCTCGGAATATTTACCACTTCCTTTTGTTACAAAGTATTGCGAGATGGAGAAGAACCACATTTCACCATGTCCCTTGATCCTTCGTTGGGAGTTTCTGATGAAGGGTCTTCCGACTCAAACCCTCTCTGCTTTGAGAGCCTCCCTTCCGGCAGTTGAGCTCCTCAACATAGAACGAAGTGTAAATTAAACCATGCATGCTACTTCATGGCTCAACCTATGGTTGGGTTCCTTGGGCTACATTGTATGGTCCAACGATCTTTCAAAGGAATCCACAAGGAAGTCCTTGAAATCCTTCCTATTGTCAGGTTTTCGAACCCTTAGTTTTTGTCGCACCACGTACTCAACTTGTGGGCGAATGCTATACTCAAGAGGAGGGACACCATTATAGGGAAGTTCCACAGGCAAGTGCCCAAAGTGGAAGTGTCATACTCAAAGAATTCCACTCTCTAGGGTTCCTCTCTCTTTGTTCCTGAGGAGATTAAGAGGGCTGCTGAAAGATGGAGGAAATTATTGAATGATTCTAGCCTGCAGAGGGCTATGACATCCAGGTCCTATGGAAGACCGTCCCAGTCTTCCCGTAATCAGCAGGCTACCTCCAACTCATCAAATTCTAGGTCCTCCGGACCTTCAAATGTGTCTGAGCGGCCTTTTCAGTCCAAAGACCTGAAAGTGAGCAAGTCCTTCAGTGGAAAGAATGGAGCTAGAGGGAGTGGCCAAGGTGGTCGCTCCCTGTAGGAACGGCAATCCTGATGACTGACCACCTGTGGGGGGATGCCTGCAGCACCTCTGGTAGAGGTGGCAGCAACACGGGGCAGATCCCTGGACAATCGAGGTGATCGGCGTAAGGTATCGCGTCCCATTCATTCGATCTCTCCCTCTTCTGACTCGGGATCCAGTCCCGTTAAGCTTCTCTGTGAAGGCATCCGCAAAGGAGCTGGCCTGCGGACCAAAGTCCAGGCCATGCTGCTGAAGGACACTCTCCAAGAGGTTGTGGGCGGGCCTCCAGGCTTTCACTGTTGACTCTTTCTTGTGAAAAAGGTGTCTGGAAACTGGAGACCAGTCGTCGATCTCTGACCCTTGAACAAGTTTGTTCCGCAGACGCTGTTTAGGATGGAGACAGCAGACATGGTCATCCCGACAGTTCGACCAAGGGACTTCACGTGCACACTGGATCTCAAGGATGCATAATTCCAGATCCCAATCCATCCGTCTTCCAGGAAGTATCTCAGATTCATACTTGAGGACAAGATATATCAGTTCAAGATTCTCTATTTCGATCTTGCAACAGCACCACAGGTCTTTACCAGGGTTTACCCCAGTGTCATCTTGGGCTCACAAGAATGGCATTTGTCTCCTCGGATATCTCAACGATTGGCTGGTTCTAGCAGACTCAGAGATAACCCTTCTTCATTACCAAGACCCCCTAGATGCTGAAGCCTTGATGAGGATGGGGGGCTTAGGGATTAGCAGCTGGGCTCTAATGAACAGTGGGAACTACTTTCCCACTGGACCTCGGTGCGCAGTTGTTGATCCAACTAAATCAGTCAGCACTTTCTCTTTTGCTTTTGGTTATTTCTTTTTTTCTCCCATCTCTTCCTTTTGGGCTCAATATTGTTGACGACTTAGGCATGCTCGATTATACTTTGGCTGCTGCTTTGGATTTGGCACAGTGTGGGATGGACGGCATTCCATCTCAACCTGTGCCAATTTAGATGCCATCACCCTCTGGCAGACCCCATTGGGTGCAGACCAAGTCTGTTAATTGTCGGGCTCCAGTGATCCGGTTTTAAGTCACCAATATTTACGGGTAATGGGTGACGCCAGGCATTGGAGTCGACGGTGGGAGGGGCTAACTACCCCCACTGACCAGTGTACGGCCACCTAAAGAGAGGCAGCCCCTCTCTAATAGAGTACTGGTCCCCGCTGAAGCCTCTTCTCGTGTTGGGCCACATGGGATAGGAGGACTGACATCCTCCGATGAGAGGTGGATAACCCAGCTTGCTCATATCAAAAAAACCCACCCCACTGTTGATGACCTGGAAAATACAAACATGGACGTCGGTACAGACAGCTCCAACTCGGGTTCTAATATTATTACATTAGAACCTTATTCACGTCCTTTGAATAATAAAACACTAGAGAAGAAGATAGAGAGAGTGAGAAATGATGACGGTATAGAAAGATACAGAAAGTAGAAGTATTACTTGGTCACTATGAAGTAGTGAATTATGAAAAATGTTTTTAAAGCTAATAGGGAAATAGTTACTTTATGTGGAGGGCCGGTAAAAATTCTACCCCAGGGAAATGGAAGTCACTTGATAGAGAAACTATCCCCATTACAAAGTGAAAGGTTAAAAACACTTACAACGTTGAATGGTCATAGTGTAAAATGCATTTCGCACCCTACCTTCAACGAGAGTAGAGGTGTGATATATGCTCCAGAATTGCTGGATATAGAGGAAAAAGAAATTGAGGATGAACTGAAAAATCAAGTAATTAAAGTAGTCAAAATGAGGAAGAGAGTTGGAGAACAACGTATTCCTCTTGCTACTTTAATTATAACATTTGATCAATGCAGGTTACCAAATGTTATAAAAGCTGGTTGGCTATCTTTGAAGGTAAAACCATATTTCTCTTCACCATTGTGATACTATCATTGGCAAATGTATGACAATTTAAGCCAGAAATGTAAGGAAAAACTTAACAATAAGCCAGCTGTTTGTGCCAACTCCGGAAAAAATAGTCATGGAGTATGCATAGAAAACCCTAATTGCATACAGTGGGGAAGCACACCCAGCTACGTCTAAAAGCTGTGTTAAGTTTATTTTTGAAAAAGAAATTCAGGCCATTAGGACCATGGAAAGGGTTACTTTTAAAGAGGCTCGTAAAAGAGCTCTTGAAAAGCAGATAAGACCAGGGCAACCTTTCTCAAAGGTTCTGAAGAAAAACTTGCCAAACCACACAGATGAAAATTATATCTCTACTTCTAAGATAAAGAAACAAATGAAAGTAGTTAGAGGTTGAAAGTCCCTTCGAAAATCTATATTGATCTGAAAATTATTCAAAAGCCAACTACTCAGATTCTAAACAATAGTACATTTATCTCACAGGCCGTGTCCTTGCCTGATCTGATGGAGGTTCCACTTGAAACCAATTTACCTGGTGAACCTGTAGTGGGGAAGGTGCAAAAACCTGACAGATCAGAACCTTTCAATCGAAAAAGAGAGAGACACCCATCTCCCTCTTTTAAAGAGGCTCGTAAAAGAGCTCTTGAAAAGCAGATAAGACCAGGGCAACCTTTCTCAAAGGTTCTGAAGAAAAACTTGCCAAACCACACAGATGAAAATTATATCTCTACTTCTAAGATAAAGAAACAAATGAAAGTAGTTAAAGAGGTTGAAAGTCCCTTCGAAAATCTATATTGATCTGAAAATTATTCAAAAGCCAACTACTCAGATTCTAAACAATAGTACATTTATCTCACAGGCCGTGTCCTTGCCTGATCTGATGGAGGTTCCACTTGAAACCAATTTACCTGGTGAACCTGTAGTGGGGAAGGTGCAAAAACCTGACAGATCAGAACCTTTCAATCGAAAAAGAGAGAGACACCCATCTCCCTCGCCTCCTATCATAATAAACATCAAAGTCATGACTTCAAATTAATATATCTTGTCTGCTGATGTTTCTGATGAACTAGAAGGTAAATTGAACTAATCAGAAATTCAAGTTGAGGTCCACCATCCTCCTCAACAATTAGATCAAAAGGACTCAAAGAAAAAGAACACAAAATCCACTATATCAAGATCTTCTCTAGAGATACCACTGGGAAATATTGTTAGATCAAGTATTGCCAGTGGGAAGACTTCATCTAAGGTGTCTTCCAAAAAATAAACCATAGTTTTTTCCTCCATTCTGCAATGGAATTGCCAGGGTTTAAGGGCGAAATATGAACAACTTAAGCTCCTCGTACGTAAGCACTCCCCTATAACAGTATGTCTACAAGAAAGCAAGCTCGATGCTAATACTCATTGTCCTCGAGAGTATGTTAGCTATAGGAAACTAAATGATCAACAAGCAGGGAGCCATGGGGGAAGTCTTATATACATTCGTCAAGATGTTCCCCAAATATCTTTGTCTATCTGTACCCCTCTACAGGCAGTGGTTGTACAGATTGATATAGGGAGAAAATACACAATCTGTTCTCTTGCCTCCAAATGATAACATCTCGTATGATAATATAGGAGAAGTGATTAAACAACTCCCACAACCTTTTCTCTTACTAGGAGATCTTAATAGAATAGTAGATATCCTTTATGGGGTGATGTTTTGGCAAATGCAAGGGGTAATATATCAATTTTGGAGAATGAAGATGTCTGACTCCTTAATACAGGAGAGCCTACACATTTTCATGTACAGACAGGTAGCTTGTCCTGCATTGACCTATCAGTTGCAAGCTCTAACTGTGTTCTCGATTTTAATTGGAGAACATTAGATGATTGACATACTAGTGATCATGCACCAATCATTATAACACCAACAATGGTCGACCTTTACAGAGATCGCCTCGATGGAATCTTGATAAGGCGGACTTGGATATATTTCGGGAGCTAAGTGAAATTGAAGGAAATGCAGAACTGTTTGAAAGTGTCGATGATGCCATAGACTTACTTAATGGAACTCTTCACACAGCAGGAGTTAATTCCTTTCCCAAAACAACAGGGATATTCAGATGACGACCAGTCCCCTGTTGGTCATCTGAACTAACCGCCCTGCACAGAGCCACAAGAAAGTCTTTTAAGTTGATTGCGCTTGTGCCGTACTGAAGAGAATTTAGTCATATACAAGAAATGTAGAGCACAGTTCCGTTGTGCCATGAAAGAAGCTAGGCGTCAGTCTTTGATGTCATTTGTTTCCTCCATTAACAGTAGAGCACCAACTTCATCTGTGTGGAGGAAAGTCAAAAAGATACCAGGCAAATTCACCCCAAACCACCACTGGTGTTAAAGGTAAATGGCCAGTATATGTCCAGTCTCTTCGATTTCATGCCAGGAGACGATCCAGTATCTCCTCTCTCAGAGGTTTTTCGCAACAAGTTGCTGAGAGAATGTCCAGATAATTGCGAAAGTCCTCAGCCTCAGTGTACCAGGCTAAGTGGACGGTCTTTTGTGGTTGGTGCTGTAGAAGGAATACCTCTCCACTCGATGCCACTGTCTGTGTTATAGGGGAGTTTCTCTTCGTGGGAACTTTCTTTACTCATATGGAGTTATGAGATCACTTACCCTCAGTCAGAGATCAGGCCGCCTCCCTGGAACGTGGTTTTCTATATGAGATCTTTGACCTCCTAACGAACCATTACGCCATGCAACTGATTGAAACCTCACTTTGAAGATGGTATTACTGCTCGCTTTAGCATCGGCAAGAGATTTAGTGAACTTCGTGGCCTCATATGATGTCACCCATTCAAAGGGATGGTGGGAAGTGACACTTTGCTTCATCCTTAAGTTTGTTGCTAAGACTCAAAATCCCGGTATACTGGATCCTAGATTTTTGCCCTTTCAGATTATGAGTCTACTTCTGTAACCAAGGACTCAGATTGACTGTTACTATGCCCAGTTAGGAGTTTGAGATATCTTAAACGCACTGCAGCAACATGGCCCTGACTAACATCTCTTTTTGTTAGTTCTGGAAGGGTTAAGAAGAGTATCACTAAAAATACCATTTCATCTTGGATATGACAAGTCATTGAAAGGGCTTTGAATCCCGATCCTCCACCGGCTCGAAGACCTAGATCCCATGATGTCAGTGGCATCAGTACGTCCCTAGGATTCAAGCGCAACTTTTCCCTGTTACAGGTTTTACAAGCAGGAGTGTGGAAATTTCAGACTATGTTCACGGCTTGCTATCTAAAAGACGTGACCCACAGGAAGCTCGATACGTTTACTATCGGTCCTGTAGTGGCTGCTCAACAAGTGGTTTAAGAGTACCTTGTGCTCTTTATTGGACAAGTAGCAGAGGGTTGAGGGCATTGGTTACCTGGGTTATGTCTTGGATGAATGAGTGTCTGGCATTTTCCTTTTTTTATCTTCCTCTCCCTTGGGGTACAGCTCCATAGGTCCCTCTGCAAGCTGGCCCTCTTAATGAAAGAATGCCTCGATGAAGTCATTAAGCTTCAGCACGGCATATCATTCCTGTGCTGAAGCTTGTTGACGGGCAAGAGGGCTCTCGAACTTGGGGAAATTGCTCCCCCAGTTCGAATCTAAATTTCTAGCCTTCATCTTTTTCTTTCTCTCAATATTACTTCGACCTTCTCCTAATTTTATAAACTTTCTCTCGTGTTGCTTTCCAAACTCTATGAGAAAAATTTCCCTTATTATATATATGCATATATTATGTTCATCTATATATATTTTTTTTTTTCCTATGGCTTGGATGTTTCTACATCCATTGTACCCTTGGCAGGGATGTTTATACATACTTTATTGCTGCCTGCTTTGATGAATGGGAGGAGGTGTGACAGTTGGGAAGTGTTTGCATTCAAAGCTATATGTGAGAGTATTGGATGATCTCAATCATCCCGAAGATGGTTTGGAGCTTTTTGGCGGAACTATTCTCAAGTGTTGGGTCTTCAGAAGCTTGTTGACGGGCAAGAGGGCTCTCGAACTTGGGGAAATTGCTCCCCCAGTTCGAATCTAAATTTCTAGCCTTCATCTTTTTCTTTCTCTCAATATTACTTGAACCTTCTCCTAATTTTATAAACTTTCATGTTGCTTTCCAAACTCTATGAGAAAAATTTCCCTCATTATATATATGAATATATTATGTACATCTCTATATTTATTTTTTTTTCCTATGGCTTGGTTGTTTCTACATCCATTGTAGCCCCGGCGGGGATGTTTATATACATACTTTATTGCTGCCTGCTTTGATGAGTGGGAGGAGGTGTGACGGTTGGGAGGTGTTTGCATTCAAAGCTATATGTGAGAGTATTGGATGATCTCAGCCATCCCGAAGATGGTTTGGACCTTTTTGGTGGAACTATTATCAAGTGTTGGGTCTTCGGAATCCAGGGGGATCCAATGCTTGGGGTAAGACTCTCGGCTTTTGGCCGGAAGCCTGTCATTACAGATATGGGGAGGATGATTCCATAGTTTCTTAGTCTCAGTACTAATAGGTGTGTTCAGCTTACACCTGTGCCTCTATATATGTTTTGATGCTATCCTTCGGGTAGGGTATGGAGTGGACCATCTGGAAAATATACTCTTATTGTGCCAGTAGTGGAGAGTGCAATTTTCCTTTCTGACGTGTGATGGCCTAATATTCCCAACCAGGTACATCAAACTAACCCTTTTCTCTCTCTCTCTTTCTCGTCTAATGGATTCATTATGTAACGAACACCCCATCCCCTGGATACGCTGACTCTCCCCCGGCACTGTTGACGACCTCTGCTATTTCAATTAAGGAAAACTCTGTTGACAAACTAGGAACAAAAAAGGACCCCACTACTAATGTTTTAAAACCAATTAAGTCGGGTCCCAAAGGGAAATTCCAATAAATACTGATTATGATATGCTATGTAAAACTTTTAGATGCTATGGAGTGATAAAAGAAATAAGAATGAAGAAAAGGAAAAATGGCATTCATGGATATCTTATAATAATCATGAAGAAGCATTTAATGCAATATGTAACATCAATAATATCAAAATTAATAACTTGAATGTCATGGGTGCCCTATGTGATAAGATACCAAACAATTTAGATGTATATAGACCTGCTGACTGGTTTGAGAAAGATGTCGATATAACTATGCTCCCCCCAAAGAAAGCCAAAACCACCAATGGGGCTTGTTGCCGAGCCTAAAGGGAGAAATGGGAATTATTTTAAAATTAGAAAACTATTTCAGAAAAAGGTAGGAACCATTGCACCAGGTGATATATTTCGCTTTGGGAAAAATAGCTTCCTAATCCATACAAAATCATACACGCAATCAGTAATACTGTCTAACCTCAAGACAAGTAGTGATGAGGATTTGTTAGATGTCAAATCCCATCTAACTTTTAGTTACGGAAGGGGAGTAGTCTTCAGTAAAGATCTGTATGAATTTACAGAAGAGGAAATACTAGCCATGTGCCCATTAACAGTGTGGAAAGTGCATAAGATTCCTGGGACATCAATGATTATCCTTACTGTCCAGGATGCCGATGTGCCTTTCCACATCAATATTGAAAATGATAGAATTAAAGTTCGACCTTTCAAACAAAAGCCCTTACAATGTTTCAAGTGTTTCAAATTTGGACATCCTTCTAAAGTTTGTAAAAATTAAAAAATGTGTAGCATCTGTCCAGACCTTATCATAGATACTGTACACTTGAGCCCAGCTGTTTGAACTGCAATTCAAACCATTAATTCACTGACAGGAGCTGCGAGATTTATAAGTTTGAAGAAGCAGCCCTCAACAAATCCAGTGTAGAACACATACTTGTGGGACATGCCAAAAGACTACTGAAAAAACCAAACAGTTATGCAAAGGCACTGAAATCAGGAGAAAATATACCACAGGAGACACCAAACCCACGTAGTGCTGCCAGTAATTCCAAGAAAAGATATACATCATCTAATGATAGTAAAGTTTTTCGTGACAAGGTAAGCATATTGCCTTCCAAGGCTTTGCCTCTGTGTATTAAAACTGCGGCACTACCCACTCCTATACAAACTTTATCCCCCCATTACCAGCAATAGTACTAACCTCTCTCAGGCCATATCCTTGCCTGATTTGATGGAGGTTTCACCCGAAACAAAGTTACCAGGTGCAACTGTGGTAGGAGAGGTGCAACATCCTGGTAGATCCTCACCACCTATAAATCGGAGAAAAGAGAGAGACCTCCATCTCTCTTACCCCCTTCCATAAGAAATATTAGAGTTATGACGTCAAATAAATATGATGTTTTCTATGTTGTTTCTGATCAACCAGAAGACAATTTAGATAAATCAGAAATTTAAGTTGAGGTTCACCATCCCCCTCAATAAGTGGATCAAAAGGACAACAAGAAAAGCACAAACAAAAAACCATATTTATCAAGACCCTCTCTAATAAAACCACCGGGAAATAGCATTAGATAAAAATTTGCTAATGGGGAGACTTCATCTAAAAGTTCTTCCAAAAAATAAACCATAGTTTTTTCCTCCATTTTGCAGTGGAATTATCAGGGTTTGAGTGCCAAATATGAAGAATTTGAGCCCTTAGTTCACGAGCATTCCCCCATAATCGAAAGTCTGTAGAGAAAGCTTGATGCTAATAACCCTCGTCCTCGCGAATATATTAGCTTAGGACACCTTATGATCACGGAGTAGGGAGCCATGGCAGAACTCTAATATACGTTCATCGAGATGTTCCCCAAATACCTTTATCTTTCCGTACACCTCTGCAGGCAGTGGTTGTACAGATTGATATAGGGAGAAAATATACAATCTGTTTGCTGTACTTGCCTCCAAATGATAACATACTGTATGATGATTTAGTAGAGGTGATTCAACAGCTCCCTCAACTTTTTCTTTTACTTGGAGATTTGAATGGTAGACATCTTTTTTGTGGTGATATTTTAGCAAACACCAGGGGCGATATTATATTATCAATTGTGGAAAACGAGGATGTTGGACTGCTTTATACAGGAGTGCCCACATACCTCCATGTTCAGACGGGTATCGACATTTCAATTGCAAGCTTTAACTGCCTCCTTGATTTCGATTGGAGGACATTAGATGATTGGCATACTAGTGATCATGCACCAATCATTATAAACACCAACAATGGTCCACCTTTACAAAGATCTCCACGATGGAATCTTGAGAAGGCAGACTGGTATAGATTTCGTGAGCTAAGTGAAATTGAAGGCAGTGCAGAACAGTTTAAAAGTATTGATGATGCCATAGACTTACTAAATGGAACCCTTCATACAGCAGAGGTTAATTCAATTCCCAAAACAAAAGGGATATTCAAACGACGACCAGTCCCCTGGTGGTCTTCAGAACTAACTGCCATGCACAGAGCCACAAGAAGGTCTTTAACTCGACTGCGCAGACACCGCACTGAGGGCAATTTGATTATATACAAGAAATGTAGAGCACAGTTCCGTCGTTCCATGAAGGAAGCTAGGCGCCAGTCATGGGTGTCTTTTGTTTCCTCCATTAACAGTAGAACACCACCATCTGCTGTTTGGAGGGAAATAAAAAAGATTCCCGGCAAAGTTACCCTGAACCCACCACCAGTGTTGAAGGTGAACGGTCAGTATGTGACTGAAGCAAATGATGTCAGCAGTGCCTTGGCTGAACATTTTTCAGATGTATCCAACAAGTGTGAAGGAGCTACTGGTCACCAGTTTTGGAGCAACGAGGAAAAGAAAGTTTTAAATTTTTTAACAGGAAAGGAAGAGACATATAATTATTCTCCTTTTACTGAAAGAGAATTTCATTCCGCTCTTACTAATTGTAACAATACAGCCCCTGGACTCGATGGAATTCCATATGCAATTATTAAAAATGTACATTGTAATACAAAGTTATTTATTGTAAGCAATATTAATAAAATATGGCATGATCTTAGTTATCCAATTGTTAGGAAACTAGCCATTATTTTAGCCTTTTTAAAACCCGGCAAGGACAAGTTTTTAGCAGCAAATTACCGACCTATTGTATTGATATCTTGTTTATGTAAAATCATGGAGAAGACGGTCAATGCAAGACTTATTTGGTACCTTGAAAAGAAGGGTATTTTATCACCGATTCAAGTTGGATTCAGAAAAATGCACTCAACGACTGATGTGTTGATACGACTTGAGTCCTCTATTTGTGAAGCGTTTGCTTCCAAACAGCACCATGTGACAGTCTTTTTGTACCTTGAAAAGGCATATGATACCACTTGGAGATATGGTATACTTAAAACAATCATGAATTGGGATTGACAGGAGAGCTTCCACTTTTTATTCAGGCATTTCTTTTACATAGAGTTTTTCAAGTGAGAGTTGGGGAAACTATCAGAGAGTAAATGCCAGGAAGAAGGAGTTCCTCAGGGTAGTGTGCTGAGTGTAACCCTCTTTGCACTAGCAATTAATGGGATATCCTCAGCCATTCCCCGGGATGTTCTCTCAACATTATTTGTGGATGATCTCTCCATATCATTTGCGGGAGCTAGAATGGCAGTGGTTAAGAGAAAACTACAACTCTCAATTGACAAAATTATCCAGTGGGCCGATATGAATGTATTAAAGTTCTTGACAAGTAAAACTACTATTGTCCATTTTTGTCGTATCTGGGGAGCACGCCCAGGGGCGGATACATACATTAAAGGTCAACGTATCCCATGTGTAGGAGAAGCTAAATTTTTAGGTTTGATATTTGATTGTAGACTTACATGGGTTTCTCACCTAAAAGCATTAAAAGCTAAATGTGTTGAGGCTCTGAAGCTTTTAAAAGTATTGTCCCATACATCATGGGGGCAGACTGCAATACTATTTTAAAATTACAGTGAACCCTCGCTACTTCGCGGTTCGACCATCGCGGATTCACCACTTCGCGGGTTTTTTCCATAACCCATATATATATACATATCGGGGATTTTCCGGAAATTTCGAAAATACCGCGAAATCTGAAGACCCCCAAATACGATATTTTGTTACCTGTAATTCCATTAATACTGTAATTAGTAATATCTGCTCTTACTGATTGTACATTGCATTACATATGATATATAATTCAGCACAGAAAGAAATAAAACACGAAAAGAGAATGTGATCATACGATAATACAGTACAGTTAACCCTCGCTACTTCGCGGTTCGACCATCGCGGATTCACCACTTCGCGGATTTTTTTCATAACCCATGTATATACATATACAGTGGTACCTCTACATACGAATTTAATTCGTTCCACAACCAACTTCGGATGTAGAAAATGATCGGATGTAGAAACGAATTTTCCCATAAGAATACATGGTAATTCATTTAATTCGTTCCTCAGCCTAAAAACCCATAATAAATCCTTAATAAATGGCTACACATAATTACACATAACAATAACATAACTGCATAATATGAAAGAAGCATGTAAAAAAGATAATTATAAAGAAATAATGAATAAAAAATTTGTTTTATTGCCACTTTACCTTAGAGACAGGCCAACGCAGGTGTAGGATTTGCTACGCCAGGAGACGGACGATTGGCGAGAAGGTAGACATGGTGTTAACATTTTCTTTAAATAAATACTCTCTCTCTCTCTCTCTCTCTCTCTCTCTCTCTCTCTCTCTCTCTCTCTCAGAAAAAATTAATAGACGTCTCTAACACTAACAGTGAAGAAGAACAAGAGTCTCTCTCTCTCTCTCTCTCTCTCTCTCTCTCTCTCTCTCTCTCTTGTTCTTCTTCACTGTTAGTGTTAGAGAGAGAGAGAGAGAGAGAGAGAGAGAGAGAGAGAGATATTAAACAAAAATGAGAGATTAAACAAAAATGTGTTGTGTACATATGATTTTTAACAGCGTTAACGAGTTGAAAGACAGTTAAATGTAACTTAACAAACAATATCAGCAAAGCCGAATTCCTTTATTAACTAAAACAAATATTGATACAAACACACTCGTGTGCGTATGCACAAACACACACACACACGCACGAGGAGACACGATCGGCGAGGAGGTAGAGATGGTGGTGACTGCGATAACATACCGTAACTTACACTACGGAAATTTTAATCTAACTTAGCTTATTTATTTTTTTATTTTTATTTTCATATTTCATATTTTTTACATCTTTTTTCTTTTGATTTTTTATTTTCATCACTTTCAGTGACGAGTTACGGTATGTTATCGCAGTCACCATCTCTACCTCCTCCCCGACCGTCTCTCTTGCTGCGTAGCAATTTTTGCACATGTGTGTGTGTTTGTGCATACGCACACGAGTGTGTTTGTATCAATATTTGTTTTAGTTAATAAAGGAATTCAGATTAGCTGTTATTACTATCTTAGTTACATTTAATTGTTTTTCAACTCGTTGACGCTGTTAAAAATCATATGTAGGCTACTCTAAACACATTTTTGTAAAATCTCTCTCTCTCTCTCTCTCTCTCTCTCTCTCTCTCTCTCTCGGAAAAAAATAATAGACGTATCTAACACTATAACAGCGAAGAAGAACGAGAGAGAGAGAGAGAGAGAGAGAGAGAGAGAGAGAGAGAGATTTTATTTAAAGAACATGTTAATGCTATGTTTAGAGAGAAACAGAAAAAGAGAGAAGTCTTATTTAAAAGAGCTTGTTAATGCTATCATGGTTTTCTTTGCTTCACTTTTTTTCTTTCTTTCTGTTCATCACGCTGGCCCTTCTCACAAATGATCGTTGCCAACAATCTCTTTGTCCTTTATCCCTATCAACAAAAGGCGTTCTATCTCTTCCAGGGTATTGCTACAATGTCTTGTAATAATGGTGAACCCCTTTGATGGTTATTTGCTTTAATGGCTGCCTTCAGCTTGATGATCCTCAAGATCATAGGCCTATTCCGGCCATATTGTTTAGCCATACAGTATCACTCACATTCACATGCACACTGCTCTCATGTTTTTCTATAATTTCTTGCTTCAATTCTAATGAAAGAATTGCCTTCTTCCTGTACTGAAACTTGGCTTCTTAGGCACCATGATTATAGGTAAAATCAAAAAGGAAATGTGAGAAAAGGAAGAAAATAAGCACTGTTAATAACAGACCAAACAGAAGACAACCACACATACACACAGGAATAGAGAACTGAGCACTCGACGCTCAATGGCGTAATGTTTACTTCGTGTGTCGAAATAAAATTCGGGTGTAGAGTCAAAAATTTGCTCGAATTTTACTTCGGATGTTGGAAAATTCGGATGTAGATACGTTCGTGTGTAGAGGTTCCACTGTATCGCGGATTTTCCAGAAATATCGAAAATACCGCGATGTGACCGATGGTGCGAGATTGGAGAAAGTAAGGAAAATTGAATCGTGATTGATTTTCAATATAAATGAAACTTTCAGGAGCAACAAAGATATCATTTGTTAGAGAGATAGAGAGAGGTAAGGAATGGGAGGTAGTGAAAAGTAGCCCACAGAGAGAGAGAGAGAGAGAGAGAGAGAGAGAGAGATAGGTAGAGAGAGAGAGAGAGAGAGAGAGAGAGAGAGGGGGGGGGTTTAAATGTAGGCTAATAAACAAAAAAAATTGATAGGTTATAACACATTGGTGCTTATGAAATATCAACTGTATACTGTAGACGGTTTGAATAAGTTAAGAAATGGTATAAATGATACTTTGTTAGTGTATTCGTACACACTCAAGAGCGGCAGCTAGATGACAGCTGGTCTAATCTCAGCCAAAAGTAAAAAAAAAAAGAAGTCAACAATACTCGATTTTTAAAACAAACCCGAAATTTAAAAACAAAAGTACACGCTTTCTTAATGTGCAATTAACTATTTAAAGAGTGGCAATTTTCTAGAATAAAATTATATTTCCCAAAAAATAGTGGTTTGCTGATGAAATCGGATGCCGTATTTTTAGCTATGATTGAAATGGATGTAGACTCGGCCTAATTATTTCGTTTCGTATTTAATTGACACTAAGAAAACTAATTTTGGTTTCTTCATCTAAATGTAAGTAATGTATAACACGAAGAGAGAGAGAGAGAGAGAGAGAGAGAGAGAGAGAGAGAATCAGCTGTTGTACTCAAATGGCGTGTTTTTGTTTCGTGAGAACTTCATCGCCACGACTTTAACAACAACATACTGTACTGAACTTTACAGTATTATACAGACTACTGTAATATGATAAAGTAAAATATTTGTAATCTATTTTATATGAAATGGGGCTATTTTTTTTTGTTTAAAATTTACATTTACGTATGTAAAACAACTCTCTCTCTCTCTCTCTCTCTCTCTCTCTCTCTCTCTCTCGTAGATTGTTTTCCTGCTTTGCTACGTATGTATGATTTTATATAGGTACGGTAAATAATATTTGTAATAACATATTTTATTAAAGCTTTTACTGTAATATCATTATTTATCACTTTCATCATGCGCGTTAAATTCCTTAGTTTGTTTACTGAGCGTACTTTATGACGCCGTCGTTTCAGGCGGCGTCATAAAGAAAAACATTTCATTTGGAAGTCCTAAGAAAAATTAAGTAAAACATTAGTAATAACCAAATCAACATACTGTACTGAATAATCAATATAATCGATGCAGAAACTAACCTATACACAGATGTGTAAATGCGTTTGTTTCTTCATTATAATCAGAGATAAACGTAAACAAAACATTGGTTGCCATTTTTTATCGTGCTTTTTGGCGTGTTTAGGAAACGCATGATATAAAGTCGCCCTTAATATTTGTGCCTGTTTTAGTTTAGGGTACGTTAGTACATGCATTAAGTGTTCTGTACATTAAAGGGTAGTTTGTTAACAGTACTACGTACAAGGGAAGGTTTTAAAAGTCTGAATATACATGTTAAATAAATAGGTAAATATGATGTCACTTCGCGGATTTTCACCTATCGCGGCCGGGTCTGGAACCTATCTACCGCGATAAACGAGGGTTCACTGTACTGTATACAGTACGTAGTAAAATTAAATCGAACATGAAACGCAAATCAGATGCAGTCATACCATATTAGAATGGTGTAAGGCTGCTGATGGCTACTATACTACAAATGTAATGGATGTGCATCTTTTCCATGATTCTTTTGTATGTATACGTACGTAGTACTGCATCCAATAATATTCTTTGTTGCAAAAATCACATTTCGAATAAGCGTACGAGAGAGAGAGAGAGAGAGAGAGAGAGAGAGGAGAGAGAGAGAGAGAGAGAGAGAGAGAGAGAGAGAGAGACACATCCTACAAAAGAATAAAATAGCCTACGTAAAGCTATTACGTGTATTATTATTGTTATTATTATTATTATTGTTGTTGTTGTTAATAAAATTATTATTGTTATTATTATTATCATTATTATTATTATTATTACTGTATTATTATCATACGATAATTCAGTACTGTATACAGTACGTAGTAAAATTAAATCGAACATGAAACGCAAATCAGATGCAGTCATACAATATTAGAATGGTGTAAGGCTGCTGATGGCTACTACTGTACGTACTACAAATGTAATGGATGTGCTTCTTTTCCATGAATCTTTTGTATGTATACGTACGTAGTACTGCATCCAATAATATTCTTTGTTGCAAAAATCACATTTCGAATAAGCGTACGAGAGAGAGAGAGAGAGAGAGAGAGAGAGAGAGAGAGAGAGAGAGAGACATCCTTCAAAAGAATAAAATAGCATACGTAAAGCTATTATTATTATTGTTATTATTATTATTATTGTTGTTGTTAATAAAATTATGATTGTTATTATTATTATCATTATTATTATTATTATTACAGTACTATACTGTATTATTATCATTATTTATTATTATTATTATTAATACTGTACGTACGGTATGCGCGGGGTATCTTGTATGAGTTGGTAACCTACGCATCATATACTGTAAGACGGGTTGTGATTGGTTGAAGCGCTGATAGATGACGAATCAGAACTCAAGTTTTGTTATCTAGCCTGTGATTGGTGTTTTGCCCTCATCTCCAGCTTCCAGCATCTAGGTTCTCGCGGGCCCGGGTCGTCCACTCTCTGTTCCCGCGTATCGCTGAGTAGACGTTCTTAAGTTTGTGAAGTTTAATCTGTGCTGTGTGCGACCTTTTTAAGTTGAACTTTTTGTCAAATCCTACTGTACAATGCCTCCCAAGCGTTCTGCTTCTACTAAGGCTGGTAGTGAGCCTAAACGCCACCAAAGGATGATGACGATTGCTGAGAAGGTTACGCTTCTCGATATGTTAAAAGATGGTAGAAGTTACGCGTCCGCGGCGCGCCATTTTGGGATCAACGAATCTACTGTTCGCTATATCAAGAAGGACGAGGCGAACATTAGAAAGACGGCTGCAATCACCTTTAGCAGATCAGCGAAGCGAGTCGTTACAACGCGTAATAAAACGATCGTACGCATGGAAGGTGCTTTAGCTGTGTGGATTGCCGACTGCCGGAAGAACAACATAGCCTTGGATACAAACACCATCCGAACAAAGGCTTTGAGCTTGTATCAGAATTTTGCTGCAAAGGAACCTCAAGACGACAATGGCAACCATGCTGAAGAAGATGATGATGCAGATGATCCTCAACCAGGGACATTCACTGATTCCCAGCCTCAGAAACAACGTTTTTCCGCCAGCAAAGGATGGTTCGCGAAGTTTCAGAAACGCTTCGGCCTGAAAAGCGTTTCCCTGCATGGCGAGGCTGCTTCAGCTGACACTGCCGCTGCTGAAACTTACGTGAACCAGACGTTCAAGAATATTATTGCTGAAGGTGGATACAAGCCGGAACAAGTCTTTAATATGGATGAGACCGGCTTGTTTTGGAAGAGAATGCCGTCGCGAACTTTCCTGTTCAAAGAGGAAGCCAAAGCCTCTGGCTTTAAAGCATTCAAGGATCGCGTTACGCTCGTGATGTGTGGCAATGCTGCTGGATTTATGCTAAAGCCGGGGCTTATTTATAAGTCGAAAAATCCTCGCGCTTTGAAAAATAAGAATAAGAATCTCCTTCCCGTGTACTGGATGCATAATCCAAAAGCATGGATTACGAAGATGCTGACCTCCAACTGGTTCCACCAGTGTTTCATCCCGCAAGTCAATGAATATCTCGTAGAGAAGGGCTTGCCATTCAAGATCCTTCTCCTTATGGATAACGCTGGTGGACACGCAACTGACCTGTCGCGTGAGGGCGTTCAGGTTGAGTTCCTGCCACCCAACACCACGTCATTAATTCAACCGATGGACCAGGGGGTTATCAGGGCGTTCAAGGCCCTCTACACGAAGAATACCTTGGCGGACCTCGTTGCATGTGTGGATGCTGCCCAAGAGGATGAGGATGAAGATTTTAACTTGAAGGCGTACTGGCGGCAGTACACCATAGCCACGTCCCTGAAGAATATTGAGAAGGCACTTCAAGAGATGAAACCTGCAACTGTGAATGCGAGCTGGAAGAAGTTGTGGCCCGAGATTGTTTACGACGACGAGGGATTTACACCTGCTGAAATCCAACACTCTGCAGTACGCAAATCTGTGCAGTTGGCTGCCATAATTGGAGGTGACGGGTTTGGCGACATGACGACTGAAGACGTCGACGAGTTGTTGGACTGCCATTCCCAGCCCCTAACTGACGCAGACCTCGAAGACCTGACGAAATCGGCAAGCGAAGAAGAGAGTGAAACCCAGGAAGAGACCCAAGAAAATGTCGAAGAAACGGGCTTAACACTAGAACGGCTTGCCAAGGTCTGCAACCATATAAAGGAGGTGAAAGAAATGTTGCAAGAGTGGGACGAGGATATGGTTCGGTCGATGCAATTCTGCAACAAGGTTGATGACATAATGACTCCCTACAAGATGCTCTTAGATCGAAAAAAGAAGCAGCGGCAACAACTTCCGATCACAATGTTCTTCCAGCTTCGCAAAAAAGAGCCAGTTCCTCCTGCTACTACGCCTTCGGAAGAAATTGAAGAAGTTGAAGAGGTGTCCCAGGAAAAGACACCTCCGTCTGAAGAGACGTAAAATACTATTATTGGCTGCACAGTAGAACACATCATCAGCTTCATCATCATCATTTCTACTGTGCAGCAAATCCATCGCCATCATCATTCAAGTTTTTCTTGAACTTCTTTCGTGGTGAGTACAGTAACAATCTTTATTTTTTACTTTAATATTCTCACATTCTAATACTGTATTTGTGCCTGTTTTATAGTTTAGTACTGTACTGTATGCATTAAGTTAAAGGGAAGGTTTTAAAAGTCTACATGTTGTAACCTATCATATTTTTTTTGTTTAAAATTTACATTTACGTACGTAAAACAATCTCTCTCCTCTCTCTCTCTCTCTCTCTCTCTCTCTCTCTCTCTCTCTCTCTCTCTCTCTCTCTCTCTCTCTCGTAAATTGATTTATTTTTGTTTAAAATTTACATTTACAGTACGTACGTAAAACAATTCTCTCTCTCTCTCTCTCTCTCTCTCTCTCTCTCTCTCTCTCTCTCTCTCTCTCTCTCTCTCTCTCTCGTAAATTGTTTTCCTGCTTTGCTACGTACAATATGTACTGTACAGTACTGTATGATTTTATATAGATACAGTAAATTATATTTGTAAGGTAACATATTTTGTAAATGCTTTTACTGTAAATACTGTACTGTATCATTATTTATCACTATCATCATGCGCGTTAAATGCCTTGTTTGTTCTGAGCGTGGTTGTTTACTGAGCGTACAGTACTTTATGACGCCATCGTTTCAGGCGGCGTCATAAAGAAAAACATTTCATTTGGAAGTCCTAAGAAAAATAAAGTAAAACATTGGTAATAAAAAAATCAACATACTGTATAATCAATATAATCGATGCAAAAACTAACCTATACATGTATGTGTACACTAAATGAGTTTGTTTCTTCATTATGATCAGAGATGAACGTAAACAAAACATTGGTTGCCATTTTTTATCGTGCTTTTTAGGTGTTTAGGAAACGCATGATATAAAATCGGGTTTAATATTTGTGCCTGTTTTAGTTTAGGGTGCTGTAGTACATGCATTAAGTGTTCTGTACATTAAAGGGTAGTTTGTTAACAGTACTACGTACAAGGGAAGGTTTTAAAAGTCCGAATATACATGTTAAATAAATAGGTAAATATGATGTCACTTCGCGGAATTTCACCTATCGCGGCCGGGTCTGGAACCTATCTACCGCGATAAACGAGGGTTCACTGTATACAAGGAATTGATTTTTTCCAAAATTAGTTATGGGTGTGAAATATACTCCTCAGCCACCCCAAGTTGAATAAAGATATTAGATTCAATACATCATGCTGGTATTAGATTGTCCACAGGAGAGTTTAGAACCTCACCTATCTCAAGTCTCCTTGTTGATGCTGGAGAACACCTCTGGACCTTTACCGAATGCCTTCCATTATTCGATATTGGTTTAGATTGCAAAGACTCCCTAATTTTTTAGCCTTTCAGACTGCAAGCCTTGTAAGGCACCCAACATACTTTGAGTTGCACCCAAAATCTCGTCAACATTGTAGCTTTCGGGTGAAACAACTATTAAACAGTCTGGATATAGTTAGAAGTAAGGTACTTCCATTCAAGGTATCATCAAGGCCTCCATGGAAATTACCTGAGATATCTTTCTGCAAATACTTTATTGGAGTTAAGAAGAATATAACAGACCTAGAAGCCACGTCTCTTTTTATAGAACATGTTGAAGAACATAGATCGACTTTTATATATACTGATGGCTCGAAATCTAATGCTGGCGTTGGATTTGGAGTACATAGTAATTGTTTTAATTATAGAGGTTCACTTCCTCTAACTGCTTCCATATTTAGTACCGAACTGTATGGCATATTAACCGCTATTGAGAAAACAGCGGTGGAGAAGGTGGGTAATCTTACAATTTTTAGTGATGCAAGGAGTATCCTTCAAGCTTTAGAAGTTTTTTATTCTAGTAACCCTCTAGTTTTAAAGATTTTAGAAGGGCTTTTTATTATTAGATGGAGAGGTATAACCATTCGATTTTGTTTGGTTCCAGCACATGTATCTGGGAATGAGATGGCAGATTCACTGGCAAAGA
>NC_090745.1:49052869-49060369 GCF_036898095.1 Palaemon carinicauda | reverse complement strand
CCAAATTTTACCATGGAGAATATGCACCTGAGGCCAGGTGATTAAATTGCAACTCAAATCATAAATCCACCGGCGTGCAACAAATCATATTTAGAACATGTAAGTGTGGGACATGCCTGAAGACTATTAAATAAATCATATAGCTATGCTAAGGCATTAAAATCAAACCCAGCTAGTACTGCCAATAATTAAAAAAAAAAGAACTATACCATCTGATACAAAGCCTCCTGAGGCTTTACCACTGTGTATTAACACTGGGCCACTGCCCATATCTGTACAACTTTCATCACCCAATTCAAAAAATAGTACAAACCTCTCTCAGGCCTTGTCCTTGCCTGATTTGATGGAGGTTCTATTTAAAAACAACTTACCTTATGTACCTATAGTGGGAAAGAGGCAAAAACCTAGGACTTCACTATCTATTAATCGTAAAAGAGAGAGAGACCTCCATCTCTCTCACCCCCCCCCTCCATTAGAAATATTATAGTTATATCAAATAAATTTGATGTTTTTTCTGGTGATGTTTCGGATGAACCAGAAGATAACGTGAATAAATCAGAAGTTCAAATGGAGGTCCACCATCTTCCTCAAAAAATAGATCAAAAGGACACAAAGAAAAAGACAAACATAAAACCCAATATGTGTAGGCCATCTTTGAAAAAACCTACAAGAAATAATGTTAGATTAAAGACTGCCAATGGGATGACCACATCCAAGATGTCTCCCAGAAATAATCAACAGTTTTCTCCATTTTGCAATGGAATTGTCATTGTTTAAGGGCCAAATATGAAGAACTTAAGCTTCTAATCAATGAGCATTCCCTCACAATTGTATGTCTACAGGAAAGGAATCTTGATGCTGACACTCCTTGTCCTCGAGAGTATGTTAGTTATAGAACACCACATAATCAACAAGCAGGGAGGCATGGTGAAAGTCTCATGTACGTTCATCGAGATATTCCTCGAATCCCCTCATCTATTCCCACACCCCTGCATGTAGTGTTTGTACACATTGATATAGGGAGAAAATATACATTATGCTCTCTGTACTTGCCTCCAAATGATAACATATCGTATGATAACATTTCCTATGATTATTTAGTAGAGGTTATTCAACAACTCCTCAACAATTTCTCTTACTGGTAGTTATGAATGGTAGAAATCCTTTATGGATTGATGTTTTAGCAAACACAAGGAGATATTTTATATCATCAATTGTGGAAAATGAGGATGTCGGGCTCTACAAGAGAGCCCCACACTTTCATGTCCAGACAGGCACGTTGTCGTGCATTGACGTATCAATCGCAAGCTCTAATTGCATTCAACTTCAATTGGAGGGCATTAGATGATTGGCATACTACTGATCATGCACCAATAAACACCAAAAAGGGTCCACCTTTACAGAAATCACCATGATGGAATCTTGACAAGGCAGACTGGGATAGATTTCCTGAGCTAAGCCAAATTGAAGGGAATGCAATACAGTTTGCAAATATTGATGATGCCATAGAATTACGAAATGGAACCCATCCAACATCAGGAGTTAATTTAATTCCCAAAACAATATGGTTACTCAAACGACGACCACTCCCCTGATGGTCTTGAGAACTAGCTGCCCTGCACAAAGCCACAAGAAGGTTATTAACTAGATTGTGCAGATGCTGTACTGAACATAATTTGATTATATATAAGAAATTTAGAGCACAGTTCTGTCGTGCCATGAAACAATCTAGGTGCTAGTCTTAACTATCTTATTTTTCTCTATTAACAGTAGAACACAACCATCACTTGTGTGAAGGAATATAAAACAGCCGGCAATTTCACTTCCAACCCACCACCAGTGTTGAAGTTAAATGGTTAGTATGTGACTGAAGCAAATGAGGTTAGCAATGCCCTGGCTGATAATTTCTCAAATGTATCATGCAAGTGTGAATCTGCCCCTGGTCACCAGTATAAGAGCATTGAAGAAAAAAAAATTGCAACAGGAAGGGAAGAGTCCTACAATTCTCTTTTTACTGAAAGAGAATTTGATTCTGCACTTGCTACGTGTAATGATATAGCCCCTGAACCCGATGGAATTCCTTATACAATGATTGAACATGTACCTGTTGATACTAAGTTATTCATTTTAATTATTATTAACAGAATATGGTATGATCTTAGTTATCCAAGTGTTTGGGAACTAGCCATTATTTTAGCCTTTTTAAAACCCAGAAAGAATGCTTTTAGCAGCAAACTATCGACTAATTGCATTGACATGTTTATATAAGATCATGGAGAAGATGGTCAATGCAAGACTGATGTGGTACCTGGAAAAGAAGGGTATTTCATCACTCATCCAGTGTGGATTTAGGAAAATGCACTTGACGACCGATGTGTTGATACGACTTGAGTCCTCTCTTTGTGAAGCCTTTGCTTCCAAATAGCATCATCTGACAGTCTTTTTTGAACCTTGAATAGGCATATGACACTGCATGGAGATATGTTATGGGATTATGAGTAGAGCTACGATTGTTCATTCAATAATTTATTTCGCATAGATTTTTTTCAAGTGAGAGGGGGAAACCCTATCAGAGGAAATGTCAGGAAGAAGGAGTTCCCCAGGTTAATGTGCTAAGTGTAACCTTATTTGCAGTAACCATTAAAGTGATATCCGCAGTCATTCTTCAAGATTTTCTCCCAACACTATTTGTAGATGGTATCTCAATATAATTTGCTGGAGTGAGAATGGCGATGGTTGAGAGAGAACTACAAACCACATATGATAAAATTACTCAGTGGGCTGATTTGATTGGGTTCAAGTTTTCGACAAGCAAAACTACTGTTCATTTTTGTCGTATGAGAGGATTACATCCAAACCCAGATATACACATCAAAGGTCAACGGATCTCATGTGTAAGTGAAGCTAGATATCTAGGGTGGATATTTGATTGTAGACTTACATGAGTTCCTCACTTGAAAGTCATAAAAGTAAAATGTCTTGAGGCTCTGAATCTTTTAAAAGTTTTATTCCATACATCATGGGTGGCAGACCTCAAAACTCTCTTAAAGTCATACAAGTCCTTAATTTTTTCAATAATTAGTTATGGATGTGAAATATATTCCTCAGCCACCCCAAGCCGACTAAAGATTTTAGAAACTATTCCCCTTGCTGGTATCAGATTGTACACCGGAGTCTTTAGAAATTTGTATATTCCCAAGCCTCCTTGTTGATGCTGGAGAATTACCCTTAGACCATTACCGGAGTTCATCTATTGTTTGGTATTGGTTTAGGTTGCAAAGACGCCATAATTCTCTAGCCTGTCAGACTGCAAACCTTGTAAGGCATCGTAGATATTTTGCGTTGCACCCAAAATCTCCTCAACCACTTGGAAGCCACTAGAGGTGCTGTCCCTTTGAAAGGCCGCGGTTTTTTTTAGGATTTCCATGAAGAGGCTGAACGGTTGAAAGAGGTAAATGTGACACCAATGGTTCCATTCCAGTGATATCGCATCTGTTCCTGCTTCTTCTGGATATAAGTATGGGGCTATATACCGGGGAAGCTTCTTGTTGAAACATGTAGCAAAGAGATCTATTTGCAGTTCTGGGACATGTTCTAGGATGAAACAGAATGATTTTGCTCCGAGAGACCATTCTGTTTCCAGAATCTTCGATCTTGATAGGGTGTCTGCTGTCACATTGCAAACCCTTCGAAGTGAACTACTGACAGATGCAAATTTCTCAGCTTTACCAAGGCAAGAATTACTAAAATCACATGGTTGATCTGAGGAGACCTGGAGCCCCTTCCGTTTATGCAATGGACTATTGTCTTGCAGTCAAGAACTAATTTTATGTTTGATATTTTCTTTTGGATCACTTTCCTCAGAGTTAGGAACACTGCCATTGCTTCCAGAATGTTGATATGTAATCTCTGAAATGTGGCTGACCACTGATCCTGAATATTCTTGAAAAAACGGAAAGTCCCCCTCAACCCAGTTACCCAGGGTGTGAATTGTCATGGAAGGAGGAGGATCCTGTAGAGGGACATGAGTCGATAAGCTTTTGGCAGTGGGCCACGGCTTGAGATGTCAGAGCAGCAATGCCAGGGTTTTGTGGCGAAGATCTCTCCGAACATTTGAGGCCTTTTTTCTCCAGACTCTGTTGGCATCCTTGAGTCTTGCTTTTAGGATTGGATTTATGACGGCGGCAAACTGCCTAGATCCTAAGACTCTTTCCTGTTGATATCTAGTGATTACGTTCGAGCGAAGGAAGCACCTTACAGATTTTGCAATTTCCTTTCTCTTGCCGTGTGGTGGAGAAAGGGCGTGTGACTATTAGATTCCAGTAAAGCCTTAGCTGCTGGAATCTTGAGCTTGAGATAGCCCAGACTTTTCAAGGTTGATTTGAAAGTCCAGAGACTAGGAACTTCATAACTTCCTGAGCTGCTAATAAACATTCTGACTTCATTGCAGCCAAGGCTAGTCAGTTATTAAGGTAAATCATCACCTTAAGGCCTTTGTTCCTTAGTTGTTGAGCAACGGCCTTGACTAGCTTTGTGAAAATCCTTGGGGCTATACTGAGCCCGAAGAGTATATCTCTGAAAACGTACGCCTTTCTTGCCCTTCTGAAACCAAGGTAGTGTGAGAAGCGCTGACCTAACAGAATATGCCAATAGGCATCGGTATCTAAGGAGATGGTGTAGACCCCCTGGGGTAGTCGGGTCCGTATTTGCGAGGTAGTCAGTATCTGAAACTTGTCGTTCAGAAGGAATTTGTTTGGTGGGCACGCAGAATAGCCGTCCTTGAAAGTGTAAGGATTTTGTGCAATGGATGACTCCCTTCCGGAAAAGATCCTGCATGTAAACCTCCAAAAAGGGGTTGTGAGTTGAAAGAAGCTCTTGAACTGAGGTTTTTTTCTGTTTCCATTTTCAGCCTAGTCCCTTTGAGGCTATGCTGGGAGCCTAAGGATCAAACTCCCATTGATCCCTGACAAGATTAAGAGTTCCCCCTACCGCTAACTCCTCATTGTTGTTGTGAAGGACTTGCCTTTCTAAACGCCTTGCCTCTACTTTCTCGGCCCCTAGGTCGACCGCCCTTTCCAGACCTTTCTCTGCTGCTAGCACTTTTCTTTTGTAGTGGCTAAGGTTGGAGACTCTGACACATATTGCTGGGGAATTTTGTACACAGTCCGGGGGATCATCACTCTTAACGGGAGAATGCTGTGATGAAGTCATTGAGCCTCAGAACGGCATATTATTCCCATGCTGAAGCTTAGGGATGTGCAAGAGGGCTCTTGAACTGGGGAATTTTTTTTTCCCAGTTTGATTCAGAATTTTCTCTCATCATATTCCTATTACTTATAATAGTTTCTTTTGTCTTCATATTTATCAACTGTCTCCAACCTCGCTGTCAAACTTATCTTACCCATTTCACTGTCCAGATTTTCTTTTAGAAGACATCATATCTGGAATTGGAGCTGTGGTAGTCTTGCCAACTACCCGATAATGTTTGGACCCCTAGGAGTGTCAGTATTTCCATACTGCCCCACGGGACTATTCTCGAACAAAAAACTTTGCCTTCAGATTCCAGGTGTTGGCCTGTTTAATAGAAATAGGACTCGGCATTCTGTCCGGTTGGCCTGACACTATAATTAAAGTGGGTTTGATTGTATTTTTGTAATGTTCTCAGTCCCATCAAATGTGTTTGGCATACACTTGAGCCTCTCTAATCATAGTGGTACCATCCTCTTGTGGTAGGGTAGGAAGTGGAAATTAGGGAAGCAGCTCTTGCAGGTGCCATTGGTGGGAAAATTAATTCCGTGAAAGGTTAATGGGATCTTCTTTGGGATTTGAGACAGTCTTATTATTTTTTTTCCATTGTTTTTTCTTTCATTATTATTACCCCTTCTCTCCCCCAAAAAATTACTAAGTAAACTTAATGTTCCCCTGTACCCCTGGATCAGATGGCGAACCCCAGACACCATTGACGACCTCTGCTGATGTATTTAAAGAAAATTCTGTTGACGACCTAGGAACAAAAAAATACCCCTCTACTAATGTTTCACAAATAAATAAGTCGGGAACACCGGAAAACTTTGATTCCTTCATATTACTCAGATTCCAATAGATACTGATTATAAGCTATATAAATCATTTAAATGCTATGGTGAGGTAAAAGAAATAAGAATGAAACTTGAAAATGAATAATGTCATTCATGGATATCTTATAATAATCATGAAGAAGTATTTAATGTGATATGTAACATCAATTATATTGAAATTGATAATTTAAATGTCATGGATGCCCTTTGCGATAAGATACCAAAGGATTTGGATGTGTACAGACCCGCTGACTGGTTTGAAAAAGATGTTGATTTAATTATGGCTTCCCAGAGAAAGCCAAAACTACCAATGTGGCTTGTTGCAGAGCCTAAAGGGAGTACTGAGAATTATTTTAAAATTTGCAAACTAATTCAGAAAAAGGTAGAAACCATAGCACTAGGTTATATATCTCCCTTTGGAATAAATAGCTTCCTCGTGTGCCAAATCATGCACGCTATCGGTAATACTGTCTAAACTGAAGACAGGTAGTAATGATATGTTAGAGGTCAGACCCCACCTAGATTTTAGTTACGGAAGGGTAGTAGTCTTTAATAAAGACCTGCATGAATTTACTGAAGAGGAAATACTGGACATGTGTCCATTAACAGTGTGGAAAGTTCATAAGGTTCCTGGGACGTCAATGATTATACTTACTTTCCAGGATGCCAATATACCTTTCCGCATCGTTATTAAAAATGAAAGAATTAAAGTTCGACCTTTCAAACAGAAGCCACTTCAATGTTTCAATTGTTTCAAATTTGGACACCCTTCTAAAGTTTGCAAAAATAAAAAAAATGTGGAGCATTTGTTCCACATCTCGCCATGTAGAGTGTGCACTTGAGGCCAAGTGTTTGAACTGCAACTCAAACCATACATCCACTGATAGGAGCTACGAGCTTTATAAGTTGGGATAAGCTGCCCTCATCAAATCCAGTGTAGAACACATAAGTGTGGGACATGCCAAAGGACTACTGAATAAACCAAACAGCTATGTAAAGGCATTAAAATCAGGAGAAAATATACCACAGGAGACATCAAACCCGCCTAGTACTACAAGCATTTCTAAGAAAAAAAATACATCATTTAATGATAAAGTGTTGCATGTCAAGGTAAGCATATTGCCCTCCGATGCTTTACTACGGTTTATTAAAACTAGGGCATTGTCCATCTCTGTGCAACCTTTATCCCCATCACTAACAATAGTACTAAACTCTCTCAGTCCATGTACTTGCTTGAGTTGATAGATGTTCCACTTTAAACTCAGTTACCAGGTGCACCAGTAGTGGGGAAGGTGCAAAAATCTGGTCGCTCACCACCATTTAATCGGAAAAGAGAGAGACCTTTATCTCTTGCGCCCCTTCCATAAGAAACATCAGAGTTATGACGTCAAATAAATAGGATGGTTTGTCTGTTAATGTTTCT
>NC_090745.1:49027869-49047869 GCF_036898095.1 Palaemon carinicauda | reverse complement strand
ACAAAGAGATGACTCAAGTCGTATTAATGCAATAGGTCGGTAGTTTGCTGCTAAAAACTTGTCCTTACTGGGTTTCTAAAATGCTAAAATAATTGTTAGTTCCCAAACTCTTGGATAACTATGATAATGCCATATTCTATGAATAATGCTTAAAATCTATAACTTTGTATTAACATGTACATGTTTAATCATTGCATATGGAATTCCATCAGGTTCAGGGGCTGTATCATTACAAGTGGCAAGTGCCGAATCATATTCTCTTTCAGTAAAAGAAGAATTATTTGACTCTTCCCTTCTTGTTGCAAAATTTAGAATTTTCATTCCTTCAATGCTCATATTGGTAACCAGGAGCTGCTACACTCTTGCAAGATACATTTGAAAAATGATCATCCAGGGCATTACTAACGTCATTTGCTTTAGTCACATACTGACCGTTCACTTTCAGCACTGGAGGTGGAATCGGGGTAAATTTGCCGGCAATCTTCTTTATTTTCCTCCATACAGAAGAAGGTGGTGTTCTACTATTAATGGAGGAAACAAAAGACACCCATGACTGGCGCCTAGCTTCTTTCATGGCACGACGGAATTGTGCTCCACATTTCTTGTATATAATTAAATTCTCATCTGTACGGTGTCTACGAAATCGTGTTAGGGATCTTCTTGTGGCCCCTAGCAGGGCAGTTAGTTCTGAAGACCACCAAGGGACTAGTCGTCGTTTGAATAACCCTGTTGTTTTGGGAATTGAATTGACTCCTGCAGTATGGAGAGTTTCATTCAGTAAATCTATGGCATCATCAATATTTTCAACCTGTTCTGCATCCTTATCAATTTTGCTTTGCTTACGAAATTTATCCCAGTCCGCCTTGTCAAGATTTCATCGTGGCGATCTGTGTATAGGTGGACCATTGTTGGTGTTTATAATGATTGGTGCATGATCACTAGTATGCCAATCATCTAATGTCCTCCAATCGAAATCAAGGAGGCAGTTAAAGCTTGCAATTGAAATGTCGATACATGACAAGGTACCCGTCTGAACATGGAGGTATGTGGGCACTCCTGTATAAAGCAGTCCAACATCCTCGTTTTCCACAATTGATAATATAATATCGCCCCTGGTGTTTGCTAAAATATCACCACAAAAAAGATGTCTACCATTCAAATCTCCAAGTAAAAGAAAAAGTTGAGGGAGCTGTTGAATCACCTCTACTAAATCATCATACAATATGTTATCATTTGGAGGCAAGTACAGCAAACAGATTGTATATTTTCTCCCTATATCAATCTGTACAACCACTGCCTGCAGAGTTGTACGGAAAGATAAAGGTATTTGGGGAACATCTCGATGAACGTATATGAGACTTCCGCCATGGCTCCCTGCTTGTTCATTATATGGTGTTCTATAGTTAACATACTATCGAGGACTCGGAGTGTTAGCATCAAGCTTACTTTCCTGTAGACATATAATTATGGGGGAATGTTCATGAATTAGAAGCTTAAGTTCTTCATATTTTGCCCCCCCAGATGCTGAAGCCTTGATGAGGATGGGGGGCTTAGGGATTAGCAGCTGGGCTCTAATGAACAGTGGGAACTACTTCCCATTGGACCTCGGTGCCCAGCTGTTGATTCAACTAAATCAGTCAGCACTTTCTCTTTTACTTTTGATTATTTCTTTTTTTCTCCCATCTCTTCCTTTTGGGCTCGATATTGTTGACGACTTTGGCATGTTCGATTTTACTTTGGATGCTGCTTTGTATTTGGCAGAGTGTGGGATGGACTGCATTCCATCTCAACCTGTGCCAATTTAGACGCCATCACCCTCTGGCAGACCCCATTGGGTGCAGACCAAGTCTGTTAAGAGTCGGGCTCCAGTGATCCGGTCTTAAGTCACCCATATTTGCGGGTAATGGGTGACGCCAGGCATTGGAGTCGACGGTGGGAGGGGCTAACTACCCCCACTGACCAGTGTACGCCCACCTTAAGAGAGGCAGCCCCTCTCTAATAGAGGACTGGTCCCCGCTGAAGCCTCTTCTCGTGTTGGGCCACATGGGATAGGAGGACTGACATCCTCCGATAAGAGGTGGATAACCCGGCTTGCTTTTTCAAAAAAAACCAACACCTCTGTTGACGACCTGGAAAATACAAACATGGACCTCGGTACAGACAGCTCCAACTCATGTTCTAACATTGTAACGTTAGAACCTTATTCACGTCATGTGAATAATAAAACGCTAGAGAAGAAGAGAGAGAGAGTGAAAAATGATGACAGTACAGAAAGATATAGAAAAGTAGAAATATTACCTGGTCACTATGAAGTAGTGAATTATGAAAAAATTTTTATCTTGGAATTTGAAAACGGAAGAAATGAGCGTATAAATGTTTTTAAAGCTAACAGAGAAATAGTTACTTTATGTGGAGGGCAGCCAAAAATTTTACCCCAGGGAAATGGAAGTCTCTTGATAGAGACACTGTCCCCATTACAAGGTGAAAGGTTAAAAACACTTACAACATTGAATGGTCATAGCGTAAAATGCGTTTCACACCCTACTTTCAACCAGAGTAGAGGTGTGATATATGCTCCAGAATTGTTGGATATAGAGGAGAAAGAAATAGAGGATGAACTGAAAAGTCAAGGAGTAGTTAAAGTAGTCAGAATGAGAAAGAGAGTTGGAGAACAACGTATCCCTCTTGCTACTCTGATTATAACATTTGATCAATGCCGATTACCAAATGTTATAAAAGCTGGATGGCTATCTTTGAAGGTAAAACCATATATCCCGTCACCATTGCGATGTTATCATTGCCAAATGTATGGCCATTTAAGCCAGAAATGTAAAGAAAAACTAAACAATAAGCCAGCTGTTTGTGCCAACTGTGGAAAAAGTAGTCATGGAGTATGCATAGAAAACCCTAATTGCATACATTGTGGGGAAGCACACCCAGCTACATCTAAAAGCTGTGTAAAGTTTATTTTTGAAAAAGAAATCCAGGCCATTAGGACCATGGAAAGGGTTACTTTTAAAGAGGCTCGTAAAAGAGCTCTTGAAAAGCAAATAAGACCTGAGCAACCTTTTTCAATGGTTCTGAAGAAAAACTTGTCAAACCACACAGACGAAAATTATATCTCTACTTCTAAGATAAAGAAACAAATGAAAGTAGTTAAAGAGGTTGAAAGTCCCATCGAAAATCTATATCCAGAAATTGTGGAAAAATCAAAACGGACACTTAAAGATCTGAAAATTATTCAAAAGCCAACTACTCCGATTTTAAACAATAGTACAAACCTCTCACAGGCCGTGTCCTTGCCTGATCTGATGGAGGTTGCACTCGAAACCAATTTACCTGGTGAACCCGTAGTGGGGAAGGTGCAAAAACCTGACAGATCACAACCTTCTAATCGAAAAAGAGAGAGACCTCCCTCCCTCTCTCCTCCTACCATAAGAAACATTAAAGTCACGACTTCCAATAAATATGATATCTTGTCTGCTGATGTTTCTGAACAACTAGAAGGTAAATTGAACCAATCAGAAATTCAAGTTGAGGTCCACCATCCTCCTCAACAATTAGATCAAAAGGACACAAAGAAAAAGAGAAACACAAAACCCACTATATCAAGATCCTCTCTAGAGTTACCTCCGAGAAACATTGTTAGATCAAATAGTGCCATTGGGAAGACTTCATCTAAGGTGTCTTCCAAAAAATAAAACATAGTTTTTTCCTCCATTCTGCAATGGAATTGCCAGGGTTTAAGGGCGAAATATGAACAACTTAAGCTCCTCATACGTGAGCACTCCCCTATAACAGTATGTCTACAAGCAAGCAAGCTCGATGCTAATACTCCTTGTCCTCGAGAGTATGTTAGCTATAGGACACCATATGATCAACGAGCAGGGAGCCATGGGGGAAGTCTTATATACATTCGTCGAGATGTTCCCCAAATATCTTTGTCTATCTGTACCCCTCTGCAGGCAGTGGCTGTACAGATTGATATAGGGAGAAAATACACAATCTGTTCTCTTTACTTGCCTCCAAATGATAACATCTCATATGATAATATAGTAGAGGTGATTAAACAACTCCCACAACCCTTTCTCTTACTAGGAGACCTTAATAGTAGACATCCTTTATGGGGTGATGTTTTAGCAAATGCAAGGGGTAATATTATATCGTCAATTTTGGAGAATGAAGATGTCGGACTCCTCAATACAGGAGAGCCCACACATTTTCATGTACAGACAGGTACCTTGTCCTGCATTGACCTATCAGTTGCAAGCTCTAACTGTCTTCTCGATTTTAATTGGAGAACATTAGATGATTGGCATACTAGTGATCATGTACCAATCATTATAAACACCAACAATGGTCCACCTTTACAAAGATCACCTCGATGGAATCTTGATAAGGCGGACTGGAATAGATTTCGGGAGTTAAGTGAAATTGAAGGAAATGCAGAACAGTTTGAAAGTGTTGATGATGCCATAGACTTACTTAATGGAACTCTTCACACAGCAGGAGTGAATTCCATTCCCAAAACAACTGGGATATTCAGACGACGACCAGTCCCCTGGTGGTCGTCAGAACTAACTGCCCTGCACAGAGCCACAAGAAAGTCTTTAACTCGATTGCGCATGCACCGTAATGAGGAGAATTTAGTCATATACAAGAAATGTAGAGCACAGTTCCGCCGTGCCATGAAAGAAGCTAGGCGCCAGTCTTGGATGTCCTTTGTTTCCTCCATTAACAGTAGAACACCAACATCATCTGTGTGGAGGAAAGTAAAAAAGATAGCAGGAAAATTCACCCCAAACCCACCACCAGTGTTAAAGATAAATGGCCAGTATATGACTGGAGCAACCGAAGTTAGCAATGCCCTGGCTGACCATTTCTCAAATGTATCATGCAAGTGTCAAGCAGCTCCTGGTCACCAGTATAGGAGCAATGAAGAAAAGAAAGTTTTAAACTTCGCAACAAGAAAGCAAGAGTCATACAATTTTCCTTTTACTGAAAGAGAATTTGATTCTGCTCTTGCTACTTGTAACGATACAGCCCCTGGACCCGATGGAATTCCATATGCAATGATTAAACATGTACCTTTTAATACAAAGTTATTTATTTTAAGCATTTTTAATAGAATATGGCATGATCATAGTTATCCAAGTGTTTGGGAACTAGCCATTATTTTAGCCTTTTTAAAACCCGGTAAGGACAAGTTTTTAGCAGCAAACTACCGACCTATTGCATTGACATCTTGTTTATGTAAAATCATGGAGAAGATGGTCAATGCAAGACTGATTTGGTACCTTGAAAAGAAGAATATTTTATCACCCATACAATGTGGATTCAGGAAAATGCACTCAACGACTGATGTGCTGATACAACTTGAGTCCTCCATTTTTGAAGCCTTTGCTTCCAAACAGCACCATGTGACAGTTTTTTTTTTATCTTGAAAAGGCATATGATACCACATGGAGATACGGTATACTTAAAAGAATCCATGAGTGCGGATTGAGAGGTGAGCTACCACTATTCATCCAGTCATTTCTTTCACATAGAGTTTTCCAAGTGAGAGTTGGGGAAGCTCTATCACAGAGTAGATGCCAGGAAGAAGGAGTTCCTCAGGGGAGTGTGCTGAGTGTAACCCTTTTTGCACTAGCAATTAATGGGATATCCTCAGTCATTCCCCGGGATGTTCTTGCAACATTATTTGTGGATGATTTCTCCATATTTGCTGGAGCCAGAATGGCAATGGTTGAGAGAAAAATCCAACTCTCTATTGATAAAATTATCCATTGGGCCGATATGAATGGATTTAAGTTCTCAACAAGTAAAACTACAATTGTCCATTTCTGTCGTATACGGGGAGTACATCCAGACCCGGATATATACATCAAAGGTCAACGGATCCCATGTGCAAGTGAAGCAAAATTTTTAGGGTTGATATTTGATTGTAGGCTTACATGGGTTTCTCACTTAAAAACATTAAAAGCTAAATGTGTTGAAGCTATGAATCTTTTAAAAGTCTTGTCCCATACATCATGGGGGGCAGACCGCAATACAATTTTAAAATTATACAAGGCCTTGATATTTTCCAAAATTAGTTATGGATGCGAAATATACTCCTCAGCACCCCCAAGCCGGTTAAAAATACTAGATTCAATACATCATGCTAGCATTAGATTGTCCACAGGAGCCTTTAGAACCTCCCCTATCACAAGTCTCCTTGTTGATGCTGGGGAGTTGCCTCATGACCTTTTCCGAATGTCCTCTATTATTCGGTATTGGTTTAGATTGCAAAGACTCCCCAATTCTTCAGCCTTTCAAACTGCAAGCCTTGTAAGGCACTCAACCTACTTTGAGTTGCACCCAAAATCTCCTCAACCTTTTGGGTTTCGGGTTAACCAATTATTAAACAATCTGGATATAATTAGAAATAAGGTGCTTCCATTCAAGGTATCATCAACGCCTCCATGGAAATTACCTGACATATCTTTTTGTAGATACTTTATTGGAGTTAAGAAGAATTTGACTGACTTAGAATCCAGGTCTCTTTTTATGGAACATGTTGAAGAACATAGAGGATCGACTTTTATATATACTGATGGCTCCAAATCTGATGCTGGCGTTGGATTTGGAGTACATAGTAATGATTTTAATTGTAGAGGTGCACTTCCTCTAACAGCTTCCATATTTACTGCCGAACTGTATGGCATATTAACCGCTATTGTGAAAATAGCTTTGAAAAAGGAGGGTAATTTTACAATTTTTAGTGATGCAAGGAGTGTTCTTCAAGCTTTAGAAGTTTTTAATTCTAGTAACCCCCTAGTTTTAAAGTTTTTAGAATGGCTTTTTATTATTGGACGGAAAGGTATAACTGTTCGATTTTGTTGGGTTCCAGCACATGTAGGTGTGTCTGGGAATGAGAAGGCAGATTTACTGGCAAAGAATGCGGCATCCGAGTTGCTACCAAGGAGGTATCCCATTCCATGTAACGATTTCCTACCTTACATCAAGAAATTGGTTTGTGATAAATGGCAACAGCACTGGGATAGTCAAAATGGCAATAAAATGAGGGAAGTAACAAATATCATATCACCTTGGAGGTATAACATGATTCCCCGAAAATGGGAGACGACTCTTTGTCGTCTCCGTATTGGTCACACACGGTTGACACACGAGTTTCTGCTGAAGGGCCAACACCAACCGTATTGCGAGGACTGCTTAGTACCTTTAACAGTGAGGCATTTGTTGACCGAATGCCCTAATTTTACTAACTTAAGAAATAGATATCTGTTTGAGGCTCGAGGTGAGGATGGCAGGTTTATCCTTGCCAAGATTCTTGGACATGATGTGTCTTACTATGCGAGCGGAATTTTTAGATTTCTTTCAGAAGCAGGTCTTCTGAAAACTATTTAACTATTGTAATGACTTCTTAATTTTTATGGTTTTAATTGAATTTTCTTTTAATTTTCTTATACAGTAAATGGTATCGGCGTCAATGACCTTAGATGTCAGGATGCCAGAAAACTTTCAATCAATCAATCAATCATATTTTGCCCTTAAACCCTGACAATTCCATTGCAAAATGGAGGAAAAAACTATGGTTTATTTCTTGGAAGAACTTTTGGATGAAGTTTTCCCATTAGTAATATTGGACTTAACACTATTTCCCGGTGGTTGTATTAGAGAGGGTCTTGCTAAATTGGGTTTTGTGTTTATTATTTTCATTTTGTCTTTTTGATCTAATTGTTGAGGGGGATGGTGGACCTCAACTTGAATTTCTTATTTATTTAAATTGTCTTCTGGTTGATCAGATACATCAACAGACAAAACATCATTTGTTCCGTAACTGAAATACAAACCACGCTATTTAATATGGGTTATTACTTTCACGTAGCCGAAATGACGAGCTATTAGAAACTTAACGAGGGTTTACTACCCCCATCGCTAGCTAACGGGGGGTAGGGAGGGGTAGCTTGCTACCCCCCTCCCCCCCCCCCCACACACACACACACACCTGTGTGACGAGCTTATTTTTACTTTGGCTCGGGCGGTGAGCGGATGTGTCCGCTCTCACCCTCACTTTTTGACAGCCATTTAAGCTTTTTGTCTTTTTACTTGTCTTCTGGTTGATCAGATACATCAACAGACAAAACATCATTTGTTCCGTAACTGAAATACAAACCAGGCTATTTAATATGGGTTATTACTTTCGCGTAGCCGAAATGACGAGCCATTAGAATTTTAACGAGGGTTTACTACCCCCACCGCTATTTAGCGGGAGGTAGGGAGGGGTAGCTATCTACCCCCCCCCCCCCACACACACACACACCTGTGTGACGAGCTCACTTTTACTTTGGCTCGGGCGGTGAGCGGACGTGTCCGCTCTCACCCTCACTTTTTGACAGCCATTAATGCTTTTTGTCTTTTTACTTACTTTTTCTTATACTTGTAATATATATATAAACATTCTTTGTGTTTATGTATTTATTTTTGTGTATAGAAATGTAGTAAGTTTTCTTTTCAGTGTTTGTGCTGTGTGGTAGTGACCGACAACGACACCGGTAGTGCTAGGCCACCGTGGTTTCTCGTCATGGGGCGCGCCCTCTCCCCCTTGGTCCTTCGGTCGTTTCCTTCGGCTTTCCGTTAATTCGTCCACCGTGGGGAATCGTCATCACTGGACTTTCTTCATTCATCTTCTATCTTCGCTGTTCCTCCTTTCCTACCGGGAACTTGGATTCTCAGCGAAGGGAATGTGGGAATTTAGTTTGAATACGTTCCCTCTCTCTACTCGAGGTCGTTTACCCTTTACTACTATTACGTACTACTAAGGAAACTTCTTTCCCGTTGCGGGCTGAGTTGCTTTTCCGTTTTTATTTGCCTCAATTATTTTTATGAAATCTAATTGTATTTTTAACTTTTCAGCTTCTGGGGAACACTTCCCTTCGGGTTCAGTGGTTCTTACTATTTGTGAACATTCAAAAATCAGTTACATAATTGTTATAATTCTGTTTTTTTTTCAGTTTTCCGCCCTCCCCCTTCTCTCGTGAATGTCAGTGGGGGAGGAGGGCGCTTACTTAATTTTTAATTCTTATGCTTTGCTATTCCCTCGGGGTTACTCTGCGGAATTCCTCCCGGGAGAATTTCTGTTAAATAATTATTCAACTTTATTTTCCCAGTTAACTATGCAGATTTTCTTCGTTTGACTGAAGTGTGCCAACGAAGCAGAGCTGTCCTGTTTATGCCTGGGGAGTCTGCTGTCGCTGCCGTCTCTCTAGGACATCGTCATGGGCATTATCCCTTCTCTTAGAAGTTCTCTTGTGACAACTGTCAGCTCTTCAGTTCATCTTAGGATGATAAGGAGGTTCGCCTCCAGTGGTAGGTAACTTCTCTTTCGAGGCAGTTTCCCTTCCCAGGTGTGAGATCTTCCTCCTGCTGGGGGAACTTCTCATACCTTAATTTTCCTGGGAGCGGTTGCAAGGCCGGTCCATGGAACTTCCTGTGACCATGCTCTTGGGGCTGAGCGGTCTCTTCTGTAGCTACGCTCAAGGGGCTGAGCAGCTGCAGGTTCAGTCTTTACCTCTCTCGTTCGCGAGGGAGGCCTCTCATTAGGGCTCCCCTTTGGAGGATTGCTCCTTATAGGTCAGCTTGCTGACCCTACGGCTATTGGGGCAACATCACCAGTGTCTTCAAGTCTCTTCTACGAAATGTTCACCTCTCTCGTTCGCGAGAGAGGCCACTCATAGAGACTCCTCTTCGGAGGATTGTTCCTGATTAGACCAGCTTGCTGTTCAGTCACTAACACTTCGGTGTTTAGTGACAGGGAGACTTCGGTTTCTCATTACGCTGACCCTTCGGGGTCTCGTAACATTAGTTACGCAGAACCCTTGGGCTCTCGTAACTTTAGTCACTAACACTTCGGTGTTTAGTTACAAGGAAACTTCGGTTTCCCGTTGCGCTGACCCTTCGGGGTCTCGTAACATTAGTTACGCAGAACCCTTGGGCTCTCGTAACTTTAGTCACTCCTACACTTCGGTGTTTAGTGACAGGGAAACTTCGGTTCCTCGTTTGCGCTGATCCTTCGGGGTCTCGCAACTCAGGCTACCTTAGGCCTTTGGTCTCTCGGATCCTTCGGGGTCTCGTTCTCCTAGACCTGCTGACCTGCCGTCTCCGTTCCTGGCTGCCGACGCGCTGTGGGCGCCCACGCCCCCCGTTATCCAACGGACACTGATCCCTTCGGGGCAAAGGGGCTTTTCTCACATTGTGAGTAAGTCCCTTAAGCGCCAACGTTCTCCTGTGCGCTCGCCTGCTGGTCCTGCTGTTCCTGAGACTGCTATTCAGAGACACCCTGTTCCAGGTACTGCTAGCCAACGTTCCCTGCGCATTGGCGCTCATCGTTGGAGTTCCTGAGATAGCGCACAGGCGCTCACCAATGGTTCAGCCTGCAGTGTCTCCAAGTCTCTTCTACGAAGGGCACCTCTCCCGTTCGCGGGAGAGGTCTCTCATAGAGACCACTCCTCGGAGTATCAAGCAGTACTTCCAGTGTGGATCGTCGGCTCTGGACTCTGAAGCAGACCTGCCTGGTCCTCTTCAGGGGATGCCCTCCCTCTTCAGGACACATCCCAGTTCCTGATCGTCCTGTCAGCTGATCCTTCATCGCGCACGAGCTACCGCCAACGATCTTCTTATGCGAGCAAGCACCGACGATCTTCTTTCAAGGGCTAGCGCTGACGTTCTTCATACGCGCGTAAGCGCCGACGATCATCCATTTTATTGGCGCGCAAGCGCCGACGATCTTCTTTCGAGCGTTAGCGCTGACGATCTTCATACGCGCGTATGCGCCGACGATCGTCTGCGCGCGGGCACCAATGGTTTCCCGCGCGCACTCGCCGACCTTCTAACGCTCGCAAGCGCCGACGATCTTCTTATGCGCTCAGCGCCGACGATCTTCTTACGCGCGCGAGCGCCGACGATCTTCAAGCGCCTACGATCTTCTTGCGTGCGCAAGCGCCGACGATCTTCTTACGCTCGCAAGCGCCGACGATCTCTTCCGCGCGCAAGCGCGCGGATGGTCTTCTGCGTGCTCGCGCGCACCAACAAACTCGTACGCGCGCGCACTGATAGCAGCACGAGCGTGCCAACATTCTGGTCCACACGGGCTCTTCATTCTGTTCCTGCTCGTCAATCTGATTCCTGCGCACCCTATGAAGTCTCGCCCGTGCGCCTGCGCGCACGCACCAGCATTTCAACAGTCTCTCGTGCGCGACCCCCGGGTATTTCCCATCGTGCGAGCGCCAGCGTTCTCCCTAGCGCAAGCTCCAATACCCTCCCTCGCGCGAGGCTGCCGGACAACGCGCTGTAAGGTCGCCATTGCCACTTTTCTCCCCCCCACAGCACAGAACTGTGTGCTTGCCGGAGGGGGGAAGGTTCCAGAAAAGTCCAGGGACATGCCGTCCTTATCTTTTTACAGGCGACTTCCCCTCCAAAGGGAGTGTCTGACAGCGCAACCGTCGGCCGGAAGCCTGGTTTGGGACTCTAATCAGTCTTTCAAGCTGTTCTCTCTGAATGGAGCCTCAAATCCTTGGCTGCAACCACTTCCCCGAGGAGGAAAAGAGGAGTTCGGACGAGGTAACTTCTCCAAGGACGTAGCTGTCCCCTCGTAAGTCTTCGAGACAGGTACTCTCCCCCATCAGACTTTTCTCCTTCACCTTTGGACGAAGTTTTCCCGCCCTCAGGAGAGTCACGGGAGGTGAGACGTTCCCCAATCACACCATTGAGGGAAACCCCACCTCGCGCGATATGTTTTCTCGAATAAAGATGGAGAAGAGCCTGCCTCCGTCGTTGTTGGAGTCCTGCATCCCTCCCGGGAGGGAGTCAAGGACTCCAAAGAAATACCGTGAGTCCCCTAACACCAAATCTTCAGGCTCAGACATTCTTCGTTATGAGAATGAACCTGTTTGAGCCTAAGGACGTGAAGCAGGCAGCTGAGAGGCATAGGAAGTCTCCGAGACTCCCTCCTATATAGGGCTTTGTCATTCAAGCCCTATAAACCAGCACCTCAGCAGCCACGTCCTACCAAATCAACGGCAGCTAAGACAGTGTGATCTAAGCCCTTTCCGGTCAAGGACAAGAAAGGCAAAAAGTTCCCCAGGGGAGGGAAGAATCCTAGAAGGGGCAACCGAGGCCGCAACGCTACGCTAGGATTGGCAGTCCCCCTGCATGTCCGCCAGCGGCGGGATACCTACAAGGTTGCGCAGACAGGTTGCAGCAACTCGGCCGTTTCCTGGACGATTTCTGTAAGCAGTCAGGGATATCGCGTCCTGTTCACAACATCTCTACCTCCCCTGAGGACGAATCCGGTGTCATTTAGCACCCTTGCCTTGGGATCAGCAAGGGGGCTAACTCTGTGGGCAGAGTTCCAGATTATAGAATACTTCAGTCAGCATGGAGACCGCAGACACAGTCAGTCTGGCAGTAAATTGCAAGATTTCTTGTGTTTACTGGACCTGAAGGCCATGTACTTCCAGATCCCAGTCCATCCATCTTCAAGGAAGTACTTAGGATTTAGCATAGACAACAAGGAGTACCAGTTCAAGGTGCTGTGTTTCGGCCTCTCTACAGCACCACAGGGTTTCACCGGACTGTTCACCCTAATTTCATCATGGACACTCAGGATCGGCTTCCGTCTCCTCCGTTATCTGGATGACTGCTGGATCCTAGCAGACGCGGAGTCATTCCCTCTTTGACACCGAGACAAACTTCTACGACTCTGCCTGGATCTAAGGATCATGGTAAGTCTCGAGAGGTCCGCTCTGCTGCCCAATCAATGACTGGTTCACCTAGGCATGATTATAGACACCAATCTCCATAAAGCCTTTCCATCAGACGACAGGATAGCAAGACTGAGAAGTCGCAAGCCCTTTCCTCAGACGAGAAGAGCTTCCAACCCAATCGTGGTTACGTCTCCTCGGTCACCTTTCACCCTTGGCTCGTTTAGTCCTCAACAGTCGCCTCAGGATGAGGTCTCTCCAGGGGCGACTCAGGTCCGAGTGGAATCAAGGCTGGGATTCCCCGGACATCATGATCCCTATGGATCCTTCGGAACGGACGAACCCCCAGTGGTGGGCGACAGGCGAGAACCTACAGGAAAGAATGGATCTTCTCGTTTCTTCCCCCGGTTTGGAGGCTGTTTTCGGACACCTCAAGGGAACGGGGGGAGGGGGGGGAACCACGTTCTGTACCACAGGACCTCTGGCCTGTGGTCAGAATCGGAAAAGTGCCTCCATATAAATCTGCTAGAGATGAAGGCTGTTCTTCATGGCCCTTCAACAGTGCCAACAAAGACCTAGCGGATCACTCTGTGGTGTGATGAGCGACAACACCACAGTAGTGGCTTACATCAACAAGCAAGGAGGTGCCTTTTCAAAGCAGCTATCCCATCTCTCAGTAGAGATACTGAGATAGACCGAAGTCCACTCGATGCCTCGATCGGCTCGCTTCATTCCAGACAAAGGGAATGTGCTCCTCGACTGTCGGAGCAGAGCATCTCAGATAATGAGTACCGAGTGGTCCTTGGATCATCCAGTGGCCAACAAAGTCCTGACTTTGTGGGGTTACCCGACTGTGGATCGGTTCGCTACAGCGCTGAACTTCAAGCTCCCGCTGTATTGCCCCTAGCCCCAGATCCCAAAGCACTCTGGCAAGATGCCTTCCAACAACGGTGGGACAGCACTGACATGTGCGGTTTTCCCCTGTTCTGTCTGATGAGGAGCGTGCTCAACAAGACTAGAATATCAGCCAATCGCTCGATGACCCTTTATAGCTACGCTATGGCATCACGCAGAATGGTTTCCGGACCTTCCGCAACTCCTAACGGAACTTCCGGGAGAACTCCCTCTGCGGCACAAGCTACTCGAACAACCATATGCAGCATCTTTCACAAAGCCGTAGCTTCGCTTCGACTTCACGCCTGGAGACTATCCAGCATCTCCTCACTAAGAGAGGATTGTCGCAACAAGTTGCGAACGGGATGTCTGGACACCTGCGCAGGTCATCCGCAGGGGCCTACCAGGCAAAGTGGCGAGTTTTCTGTGGTTGGAATCGTGAAGGGGCATCTCTCCACTCAATACCACTATTCCAGCAAGAGCGGAGTTCTTTGTTCATTTGCGGGAAGAATGCACCTTTCAGTCTCGGCAATGAAAGGCTATCACTCAGCCTTAAGTCTAGCCTTCAGGCCCAAAAGAGCGTACTTTTCTTCCTCGCTGGTACTTTCCCTACTCATACGAAGATACGATCTTACCTGCCCTCAGTCGGAAGTGAGACCTCCTCCTGGGAACATGGTTCGAATTCTCAGGCCTCTTAGGAGGCCTCCCTACGATCCATTTCGCCAGGCTTCAAATCGCCAACTAACTTGGAAGGCGGTGTTCCTACTAGCTTTGGCCTCGGCCAAGCGAGTCAGTGAACTTCATGGTCTCTCGTATGACATGGCCCATGCAAGGGGATGAAGGGAGGTAACGTTCAGATTCGTCTCTGAGTTTGTGGCTAAGACACAGAATCCGGGAGTGCCGGATCCTTGATTCGACTCTTTCTGGATTTCGAGTCTTCGTTCTGTAACAGATGACCCAGACCATCTCCTACTGTGTCCAGTAAGGAGTCTGAGGTTATATCTCAAAGAACGGCTGCATTCATCCCCAAGTGCAAGCTTTGTTTGTGAGCACTGGGAGAACAAAGAGGAGGGTCACCAAGAATACCATCTCTGCATGGATTCGTAGGGTGATCCATCTGTCCCTGAATCTTGACCCTCCTCCGTCATGTCGCCTTAGAGCGCATGATGTCAGGGTTGTAGCTACGTCCCTGACCTTCAAGAAGAACTTCTCAGTGACGCAGGTTCTACAAGCAGGGGCGTGGAAGCGTCAGACGACCTTCACAGCCCACTACCTGCAAGACGTGACACAGGAGGCTCGATACATTCTTTATCGGCACTGTGTTGGCTGCACAACAGCTGGTCTAACCTCAGGCTCCTTAATGGACAGGTAGCAGAGGGTTGAGGGCATTGTTACCCGGTCTTAGTCTGCATGAATGAAAAGATTTGTCTGGCCCTTATTCTTTTCTTCATCCTATCCTTCCTTGGAGAAAGCAGCATCCTTGGTTCTCCGCATAGCTGACCTCAAACCACTGCAGGTAAACCATGCTTCCTTGTGTTCCTAGTATTAAGTTAATACTGTCACGTCCCCATACCCTGACGAGGTGGTATTGGGTAAGTCCTAGCCTAATGTTTTCCATCTAAAGAGCTTCAGGTCAACTTCCTAGGACGAGTCACACAATTTTTCACACACAGCTTATGTAGGCCGCAGCCCTTGCGTAGCAAGGTGCGAGCGAGGTGCAGGGACTCTTTATTGTTGAGTACTGACACACTCAGATAATGAGTCCCCGGGCAAACCCAAAAGCCAGTATGGCTGGGACTTTTCCACCCTTCCTAAGGGTTGAGTCACCCATATTAAATAGCGTGGTTTGAATTTCAGTTACGGAACAAATGACAAATTCGGAGATAATTTGTATTTTTCCTAACTATACAAACCTTAGCTATTTAATCAAACTTGCCCGCCAGCCCTATCCCCCGTGAAGTCCTACCTCTAAGCAAAGTGAGCTCATCACACAGGTGTGTGGGGGGGGGTAGCAAGTTACCCCTCCCTACCCCTCGCTAACTAAATTCTAATGGCTCGTCATTTCGGCTACGCGAAAGTAATAACCCATATTAAATCCCCCGTGAAGTCCTACCTCTAAGCAAAGTGAGCTCATCACACAGGTGTGTGGGGGGGGGGGTAGCAAGTTACCCCTCCCTACCCCTCGCTAACTAAATTCTAATGGCTCGTCATTTCGGCTACGCGAAAGTAATAACCCATATTAAATAGCTAAGGTTTGTATAGTTAGGAAAAATACAAATTATCTCCGAATTTGTCATATTTATTTTGATGTCATAACTCTAATATTTACTATGGAAGGGGGTGAGAGAGATGGGGGTCTCTCTCTTCTGATTAATAGGTTGTGAGTTACCAGGTTTTTGTACCTTCCCCACTACAGGTACACCTGATAACCTGGTTTCAGGTGGAATCTCCATTAAATCAGGCAAGGATATGGCCTGGGAGAAGTTAGTACTATACTATCCTTTGTAATGGGGGACAAAGGTTTGATATTGGTGGGCAATGTCTTTTTGTTGATATTCAATGATAAATCTTTAGGAGGAGATATTCTTGTCTTATCATGCAGCACTTTATTGATAGATAGTGAATTCCTTTTTCAAGAACTACCTACAGTAGTAGGTGGGTGAGATGATTCCTGAGGAACTATCTCTCCTGTATTTAATGTCTTTGCATAGGTATTAGATTTATTTAATAATCTCTTGGCATTCCCCATGCTTACATGATCAATAATTGATTTATTGAGGGCAGCCTCTTCTAACTTATAAAACTGGCAGCTCCTATCATTAGATTTATGATTAGAGTTGCAGTTTAAGCACCTTGCCTCAAGTGTACATTCCCCATGGTAAATATTGGAGCAAGTATTACAAATTTTATCATTCTTGCAAACTTTGGAAGTATGCCCAAATTTAAAGCAATTATAACATTGCAGTGGCTTCTGCTTAAAAGGCTGAACTCTAATCCTTTCATTTTCTATATCTATGTGGAAAGGTACATCAGCATCCTGGAAAGTAAGAACAATCATTGATGTTCCAGGTACTTTATGTACTTTCCACACTGATAGTGGACTCATAGCCAATATCTCCTCTTCGCTAAATTCATATAGATCCCTATTGAAAACCACTCCCCTTCCATAGCTAAAGTTTAGATGGGGTTTGATGTCCAATTTTATATCATCATTTACTGTCTTCAAATTGGACAGTAGAACAGACTTTGTGTATGACTTGGTCTTTATCAAGTACTTTTCTTACCGAATCGAGATATATCTCCAGGTGCGATCGTTCCTACCTTCCTCTGAAGAGATTTGTAGACCTTGAAATAATTTTCCGTACCTCCTGTAGATTGAGCAAGAAGCCACATTGGTGGTTTTGGCTTTCTTTTGGATGGCATATCTACCTTTATATCTATCAACCCAGTCTGCTGGTCTGTAGACATCCAGATCTTTAGGTGCCCCAACGCACAGAGCACCCTTAATACTCATATTACCTACTTTAATACACTAGTCCTTCAAAGAATGATATTTTAGCGAGGTGTAGGGTTCCTACCTGTTACGATCTAATATCGTACTGAGAAAACCCTAGGTCAATGCCTTTCTTTTTTTCACCTTCCCCTCTCTTGGGGAATCAGCACCAGGGTCCTCAGCACAGCTTACCTCACCTCTCTGTAGGTAAAGCCATTTTCCTTGTCTAACCTAGTATAGAAATGATATATCACTTGAGAGGGAGTATTGGGTTAAGTCTATGGTACTCTCATATGTTCGTATAATTCTGAGAAATCTTACCTAGGCCACTCACATTGCTAGTTTCACAAGCACACAGGTTGCGGAGGTCACTAGTTGTTCAAAGAATGATATTTTAGCGAGGTGTAGGGTTCCTACCTGTTACGATATAATATCGTACGGAGAAAACCCTGGGTCAGTGCCAAAAGCCCGTTGGTACGGACTTCCACCCTCCTAAGGGTTGTCACTCCTATAAATAGCGAAGGTTTGTATAGAGTAACGGAACAAATGACAAATTCGGAAGTAATTTGTATATTTCTTAACAATACAAACCTGAAGCTATGTATACAGATTGGCCTGCCAGCACCTATCCCCCAAGAAGTCCTGTCTGCAAGCAAAGTGGGTGTTTAGCCCTGGTGTGTGAGTGAGTGGGGTAGCCGGCTACTCCCCACCCCCCTTTGCTAATAAGTGGGTTGGGTGGTTATCCTTGCTAAAAGTCCTATGGCTCGTCTTTCAGCTGTGCCGAAAGTAATAACCCTATATATTGCTCTAGGTTTGTATCGTTAGGAGAAATACAAATTACCTCTGAATGTGTCGTATTTGAAATTGAAGACATCCTTAATAGTAATTATTTGAAAGTGGTAACTTATGTAATATCTTGGATTCCTGCTTATGTTGGAGTATTTAGTAATGAAAAAGCATGATATTAAATCCCCATTAAGGATTGTATAAACATTACAGAAATTAATTCTAAGAAAATGGCCCAGTATTTGGAATAATGAATCTGAAAATAATAAATAAAAACAAATAAAACCAATTGTTTTTCCATGGGAATCATTAGACCAGAAAAATAAAAGGTCGGAAGTGATTTTAGCAAGATAACTTATTGGTCACAAGAAATTGATGCAGGGATTTTTAATTGTGCACACCTCATGAGACAATTTCCAGGTGCAATGGGTGTGGTACAATTTTAACCATACAACATATTTTTTGTGGGTTTAAAGTTTTTAGAAGATAGAAATACTTTTGTTTTGGTGAGATAAGTTTGTGTAACATTTTAACCTTAATAAGATGCTTATGTTTTATAAGTAAGATTTAGATTTTTAATTATCATATATTTTTATCGCTTAATTTATTTTTTCCCGATTTATTTTTCCCATATTTTTATTGTATAATTAGTTTCTTTTATTCATTAGATTTTATATATATATATATATATGTATATATATATATATATATATATATATATATATATATATATATATATATATATATATATATATATCTATCATATTCTATCTTTCCCGAATTTATTTGCACTTACTCTGCAAGAGTCAAACTAGGCTTATAGGTAGTAGGTTGGCCAGGGCACCAGTCACCCGTTGAGATACTACCGCTTGAGAGTTATTATTGGGTCCTTTGACAGCCCAGACAGCACTACTTTGAATCCCTCTCTCTGATTACTGCTCGTTTTGTCGTTGCCTACATATACACCGAATAGTCTGGCATAATCTTAACACATTCTCCTCTGTCCTCACACACCTGACAACACTGAGATTACCAAACAATTCTTCTTTGCTCGTGAGGTTAACTACTGCACTGTAATTGTTCAGTAGCTACTTTCCTCTTGTTAAGAGGAAAAGAGACTTTAGGTAAGCAGCTCTTCTAGGAGGACACTCCAAAATCGAAACATTGTTCTCTGATCTTTGGTAGTGTCTCAGTGTATAGCATGGTCTTTCACTGTCTTGGATTAGGTTCTCTTGCTTGGGGGTACACTCGGCATGCTGTTCTATCTTATTTCTGTTTTTATAGTTTATATGTGAAAGATCTAATTTAATGTTGTTACTGTTCTTGAAATATTTTTTTATTTTGATAGTTTATTCTTCTTATAGTTTATTTACTTCCTTGTTTCCTTTCTTCACTGTTGGAGCCCTTGGGCTTATAGGATCTTGCTTTTCCATCTAGGGTTATAGCCTAGCTTGTAATGATGATAATAATAATAATGATAATAATCATAATCATAATAATAATAATAACAATCATAATCATAATGATAATAATAATAACAATAATAATAATAATAATAATAATAATAATAATAATAATAATACTAATGATATTGGGTTGGTAGATATCCTTTATTTTAATTATGATAACCTCAGAAACATTTCCAAAATGCAGTGCATACGACAGTAATTTGATCATATGACATTTTTTTCTGATTGTAGAGTTTTTAAAGGACAAAAATATTTAAATTTGTGTCAGAAAAATTAGTCTTGACATTTTATCTAAATTTTGAAGTTTCCCCGTTTTAAGATTTTTAAGATTTAAAGAAGAATAGTCTTTATAGGTAAAATTCAAATATTTATTTATCAAGGAGTTACATCCTGTGTTTTTTTTTTTTTTTGTAATATAACATTATATTTAATCTTTAGATTTTAAATATATATTTTTGTTAACTGAATTTATTCAAGGCATGTCTGGAAGAGCCGAGCTTGACTCATTGGGCAGGTCTACAGTTTCCTTTTCAACAGTTACAGTTGTACACATATCAGAAAGTGATTAACAATGACTTGTAAGGTGCTCTCTTT